>NW_026019996.1:1389431-1989431 GCF_900185275.1 Solanum verrucosum | reverse complement strand
ATGTTTCGAAGCACAAATTAAACGTATGATAAACTTAATCCATTATGTTCTTCTTCCCCATTTTAATGTAATTTTCAATATAAGTAACTGGTGGGAGTGATTCACCTTTAACCAGAGGTCTTGGGTTCGAGCCCTGGGTATGGAGAAAATCATGTTGGGAGCGCCACCCCCGAATGGGCCCTGCAGTGCGCGGTCCGGATTTAGTCGAAGCTCCAATGTGGGCTCCAGATACCGGGTGGAAAACCAAAAAAAAAAAAACAATGATGGAAGAGTAAACATGAAATTGTTAGAATGGATTTGATTTTCACATTAGCTTGAGAATGGACTAATAATCTACTTATTATATGAACTTGGACAATATTGGTCGAGCGAATTTGGAAATTGAGTTAGACTTGTGGTTCATATCTTTAGAGAAATGTTTAGGAAAAAAGAATCCATATATTCAGACACTACACTAGGCATCTCTTTTGTTTTGGCCCTTTAAAGTTCAAAGCATATAGAGCCACTTGGGAGGTTTTTTCATTACCAAGAACAAGCTACTTTCTGTGGAAAAGGAAGGGTGTGCATATTTTTCTTCTTACCTCTATTGCAAATTGTCTCTATTTCTTAATTCATTTGTTAGCCCAAAAGTCAAAACTCTAACAAACTTCATTCTTACTGGGTCATCTTTCTCTGATTTTCTATACCTAAAATCACTTTATTTTATAGACCTATATATCTCTTAGTCGAAAAAACCAACTTCTCCAATTTATCTAACACACTTATCATTTTAGTCTGTTCCATAAAGAATGATATATTTTTGCAATTAAAAAGAATTTAACTTCAAAATTCATCTTTATCCTTAAGAAATGATATATCGTCTCATAAATGGTTAAAGAGTCATGTTTAGACCCAATTTTTTTTTATTTAAAAAAATCCTTTTTTTCTTTAACCTTATGTCAAGTCGAGTGGTATCATAATAAAAGTACTCAGAAAAACTAGTCACCAACTCACTTACCAATAAACTATCTTTTTCTCCTTTGTTCACTTTTCACTCCCAAAGTTTTAGTGTGTTATTGATAATATGTGACAAGCTCTCAAAGAGGTATTATGCGTTTTCTCTCTTTTGGTTTTTAGTAATGTATTCGCCATAATTGGTATCTTAATAATGTATCTATTTTTTATGCGTATAGTATATTGTTGAAAATTGAATTATAATTGTGGCAAGTTGTACTCAAAAGTGATCTCACGTCATGTGTCACTAAACAAATATAGAAATACAAGACTTGGGCACCTTTACTTTCTAACTCAATATATAAGAGTAACAAAAAAGACCCCGTCACAACCTGAGGACCATTCATAGTACGTCCCCACAAACTATATATATATATATATATAATCATAAAATTAAGTGTCATATCGTAGGGACATTAACTAAAATTCTGCCATCATTAGAACTCTATTAGTGTTTCTCCTTTAATTATTTTCTATCTTAAAAAGCCGACCTTATCATTAACATTAAGGAAGTGCTTTGAATTGTTTTGTGCCGCCTAATTGATTATACGCCTTCAAAAGAACAAACAAAATGATCAGGTGTAAATTCAGGGGTGGATTCAGCTTTTTAGGTACATATATTCGTGAACCTAATAGATTTTGCTTGTAACATGTGTATGTAATAAAAAAAATTATAATTATTTGATTGTGTATCCAATTGAAACTCATAAACTTCAAATTTTGAATCCACTTCTACATGTGTTAAGGATTTTCTTGGAATCTACTACGAATAATAATATAGTAATAAATTGTAATTATGTATCATAAGTACAACTTATAAATGATTAAACAATGGTGCTATTATAGTGCATTTTGTTACCTATTCCATAGTATATACACAAAGAGAAACTATATAATTAGATATACTTTACTATTATATATACTATTATTATTATTATTATATTTTTAAAAATACTACGTATCTTATCACTAATTAAGAGTTTCCTATCATATATTGAAGAAGATACACTTAGTTACATGTATGTTTACTACCAGATACACTAAAATAGGGATAGAAGCGAGCAGGTTTTGTTATGTATTCCAGATGCATGTGAATCACACTACATACATGTATTTGTATCTGTCTGGTGTGATTCACGTGTATCTGGGACACCATATACATAGGAGAGTAGATCGAGTGAGATGGGAGAGAGGTGAGGGTGGTGAGTAGATTTGTTATGTATCCAGATACATGCGAACCCACTTGGATATAATGCATTTAAAATAAATTACACATAATTTTGACTCGTGTATCCCGAGATACATGTATATATCTGAACATATCTGGACACACCAAAATCTGATAAGATTCGTAATATTGCAAAGTAGAGTATATCTAAATAATTAGTTTATAAACTAATGAGATTTATGTAAGTTTCCTATAAACAATACTATAAACAATTCTCATCGATGGATAATTATTAAATAATTAATAGACCTGAATGGCTGGACTGCAGGATCATATATTATTCTGAGCCAGCTAAATAGGAAGTTATTAAAGTTAAAATATTCAATTGTTTGTTCAGCCAATATGAAATATAATACTAAACTCTGTATACCTATATCGTAAAAGTTTAATAGTCGTTAGTCAACTTCAGATTATGAACAAAGCTGACTTAATACTCGCGGTAGCATTTTTTTAAAAGAATAAGTTTTTTTTCAATTAAAAAGGGAAATTACTATTTCCATTATTATATTGTTTTTCAATATTATATTTTGCCTTAAACTTTACAGCATATATTAAAAAACCATCAAATGTGGAAAATATGGTATCACAATTGTCAAAGGTTGATCAGCCACCCTTTTCGTTTGACTAGAATATATATATATCCTATTGATTAAATTGAAAGTAATCGTAAATATTACTTCATTGTGGTCATCTCCTCGTGTGAAAGAAAAATTAGCACATAATATATTATTTAAACGTGTGGAAAAATGGCAAGGCAGTCAAGAACATTGTACAACTACAGTGAAGTTGTTAATTTGCCAACTGAGCTACTAATTTAGAACCAAAAAGTCAGCCTGCTTTTTTGCAAAATGTATTAGCTATATATGCCTGTTTTGTTTGACTTGCTTCATTAATTGTATATAGTTAATGCTCACAAATCAATGGAACTTTAAAGATTCACATGTGTGAAATTAGTAACAACCAATTAATCCTATTATTCAAAACACACCAAGATGTTAGTATATAATTAGTTGGCAATACAATAATTAGTTGTGTTTGAACTAAGATAGCGGGCAAACGTAGTTGTTCGCCATTAACTCTTGTTCTCTTATTGTTGTCTAAGATATCGTATTAGTGTTCAAGAGTCACACATCAAATAAATGAAAAGGAGATAGGTATATCTTTTTATATGATTTAAACAATCTTGCTTATAGTGAGTTGTGACCAAAAAAAAATTATTGTATCAATCATGAAAGTTTAATTATCCTGAGTGAGATGGACTACGTGGGGGGATCGTGGAAGTATAAATCAACAATAAAAAAAACTCAAGTGCATTTATTATACTAATATGTTTTAGTTGTATCAACAAGAGTTGTGGTGTAGTGGTGAAATTGTTTTATTCTTAATCAGAGATCTCTAATTCGAGTACTTAATAAGGAGAAAATCATGTTAAAAGCGTCACCTTTAAATAAGCGTTGCAATGCATGATTCCAATTTTATCAATGCTTCAATATAAACGTCGAACACCTAGTAAAGAAATATCTTGTTTTAGTTGTGAAAAGACATGTGGCAAGTCCGACTTGGGCTGCAGCTCGTGCCGCAATAAAATGGAAGCAGACAAAGAGAAAGATTCCATGTGAACAACATACCAATTACCAACTAATTAATCTCTAGTTTATTCACTTACACAACCATCTCTTCTACACCTTTTGGCTTTTATCTCATTATTAAGACTATTAGTATTAGTAATTAGTATAAAGTTCCTATCTCTCAAAAAATAAATTATTCAAGTAAGAATTGAATTAGTTAGTTAGATGAAATGTCACAAGATATACAAATCAAAAAAAATTGTATTTTTATCCAAAATATACAAAAAGGGGAAACCTACTGGTTAGGGTAGATACGTCCGCAAATTCTTTTTCTTGCAACAAATTGATTTATCCTTCAAATGGAAATCGGTCTTCTCATATTACCAGAAAGACAACGGGTAGTACTTTTTGACGTAGCCACATATGACTCGGGATTTTAATCGAATATCAATTATCAAAAAAATTATATTATGTATATAGAAAATTGTACAAAATATACCAGACAAAAATAATTTTACATATATATACATTAATCTTGCATATCCTTAACAAAATTTCTAACTTTGCCACTGGCTACATCATTATTAGCTTTAGTAATAGTATTCTAGCTCTCTGTTTCAAAGTTAATATTTTTTAAAATAATATATTTTTATATTTAATAATAATTATTTTATTTTTAATAAAATGTTTCATAATCACACAAACAATTTATTTTTAGAAATAATTTTTATATGACCAAAAAAAAAAATGGTTTGAATTGAATAATCATGTGAACAATCAAACAAGTTAATTTTGCTATCTCCAAAAGAGAAAAAACGTATGCCTCATCTCTTCTTTAATGTCATCCCTGTCCTACTTTTCCCCAAAATATGTTAATCCATTTAATGCCATGCAAATTCAATCAAGTTTATTTATAAATTTAGTAAAAAACGGTTTCATTTCCTCTTCTTTTTTTCAAAAAAAAAAAAACATAATGGTTTTTGGCGTTATTCTTGTTATATTTCCAATTTTCAGGTTTTGACGGAAAAAAAAAAGGTTTGAGATTCTTTTACGCAAAAATAAAGATACCCCACCTTTTCCATCTGCAGGCCGAATCTCTGACTCTAATTCTCAACTGGGACTTGAACTCCTCTAACTTTCTCTTTCCTACGAAAGAGAGATTAACTACTGTATTAACTATAGAAATATTTATTTTTTATTATTAATATTTAATTTAAATATAAATAACAAAAAAATATTATATAATAATTTGAACTCTAAATTAATTATAAGAATTTGTTTAGAATTCATATTTGATTACAAAAAAATAAGAAGAATTCTTTGACTGCTTTCTTCGTCCTCATTATTTTTAAAAGTGATCTGTTGTTCACTATAAGTAGATACTAATTAATCTCTAAGAAGAAATAATGTTTTTATGATTTAATTCTGAAATTTTAATATATTATTATCAAATAGTATTAAGATGTATATAATTAATGGATAAAAAATTATCATAATCATCCCTTAAAACCTTGTCTATTTTTTAGAAATTATGCCATCATGTTACTTTTAGATATACATGTAGACATTGAAATTTTATAGTGTTCAATTCAAGTTAAAATTCTAAAAGTATGTTCAATTTTATTTAAAAGTCTTAAAGGCTATTTAATCTCAAAACCCCTAATTTATACAATTTATTTTTCTGTCACTTAAAAATTTATTACAAACAATATTACTAATATATCTATCAATATTATTCTTTTATCACCTTTACCAAATGAGTCATAAAACAAACTTAAACGTAATTGCAAAAAATATTCATATTAATTAGTGATAGTGTTAAATTATTAGAAAACGTGTCGCCCGCATATATAAAGGGAGTGGCCAGCCTTTTTGATCCAAAAAAAGAAGGAAAAAGTTGAAGCCCCATACTCCTACCTTTCTTTTCACACTAGCAGTAGTTATTATCACGACCCACCATGGACGTGGAGTCTGGGATACCGCCGTCGTCACACGGCGGAAAATCTCCGGTGACTCGTCTCAATGATTACGTGGCAGAAAGCCGAGTCGGCAAGCGTTTCAAGCTCAAGGAACGTAACACCAACTTCACCACTGAGATTCGTGCAGGCACCACTACTTTTCTTACCATGGCCTATATTTTAGCTGTTAACGCTTCTATTCTCTCCGATTCCGGCGGTACTTGTTCAGTTTCCGACTGTATTCCGTTATGCTCCGACCCGACTGTCTCCACGACAAACTGCACTAACAATCCTAATCTCCATCTGATCAATCCTGATGTTTCCTGTAAATTTGAACCCGTTAATCCGGGTTACGCTGCCTGCTTAGAGAAAACTCGGAAAGATTTGATCGTGGCTACGGTGGCTTCTTCTCTCATCGGATGTGTAATTATGGGTGTTTTGGCTAATTTGCCATTGGCATTAGCTCCTGGAATGGGCATCAATGCTTACTTTGCGTACACGGTTGTTGGTTTTCATGGTTCTGGAAATGTTTCTTATGAAAGTGCGTTAGCTGCAGTTTTCATTGAAGGCCTATTGTTTTTACTCATTTCGGCGATTGGCTTGCGGGCCAAGCTAGCTAAATTGATTCCGAAACCAGTCCGAATCTCCTCCGGCGCCGGTATCGGACTTTTCCTCTCCTTCATTGGGCTACAGAATAATCAGGGAATCGGTCTCGTTGGATACAGTCCATCAACACTAATCACCCTTGCCGGTTGCCCACGGTCATCTCGGGCAGGAGTAGCTCCGGTAATTGCCGCCGTAAACGGAACCATGACTCTGATCCCCGGCGGCACCGTTTCCGGTGACATATTATGTTTGCATGATCGTATGGAGAGCCCGACACTATGGCTCGGTATAGTTGGATTCGTCATAATTGCTTACTGTTTGTCTAAAAACATAAAAGGTGCAATGATCTACGGCATCATCTTCGTCACAGCGATTTCATGGTTCAGAAACACCAGTGTCACCGCTTTTCCGGATACTCCGGCAGGTGATTCGGCTTTCAATTATTTCAAAAAAGTAGTCGACGTTCACACAATCGAGACCACAGCCGGAGCTTTGAGTTTCAAAAACATAGGTAAAGGTTACTTTTGGGAAGCTTTGATAACTTTCCTATACGTAGACATATTAGATACAACCGGTACTCTATACTCAATGGCACGTTTCGCCGGTTTCACCGATGAAAACGGCAATTTTGAGGGGCAATATTTCGCCTTCATGTCAGACGCATCAGCGATCGTTGTAGGTTCGTTGTTGGGGACATCACCAGTAACAGCGTTTGTCGAATCGTCAACGGGTATAAAAGAAGGTGGAAGAACAGGGATGACAGCGTTAACGGCGGCTGGATATTTCTTCCTGGCGTTTTTCTTCACGCCGATACTGGCATCGATACCGGCGTGGGCGGTTGGGCCGCCGTTAATATTGGTGGGAGTGATGATGATGAAGTCTGTGGTGGAAGTAGAATGGGATGATATGAGGCAAGCAATACCGGCGTTTGTGACGTTAATTTTGACGCCGTTAACTTATTCAATTGCTTATGGTTTGATTGGTGGAATTGGTACTTATATTGTTTTGCATTTAGGGGATTGGAGTTTGGGGTGGTTGAGGAAATTTGGGATAATTAAGGGATCAACAAGTAATATTGCTGTTTTGGATAATGGGGTTAAGGAGAATAGAAATGGTATTTAATTGTATAAAAGCATATTTGAGTTTGATTGATTAGAGATGGATTATATTTGTCTTTTACTAGCTAGTTACCTTTTGTATGTTAGTGGTTGTTAGAGACGTCCAATTTCTATTTTTTAAAAATCTTTTATAATAGAAGAAACTCTTTTTTTAAAAAAAATTAAGCCATTTTTTCAAATATTCAATGTGTAAATTTTACAGGAACTTCCTATAAATAGATATGATATTGTGATTGTCATATTTAAGTATGGTATTGTAGTGTCACATTATATCCTCAATCTTTATTTCAATTTAAATTTGTTAATATCATTTAGAGTCATATTAAAATGGACATTTTTTTCATTTTTTCCCCTAGTATATAAAAAGAGAATGGAAAAATTTCTGATCAAGAACGTTTTCTCTATAATAGACCTTACACATAGTAAATTAAATTTATTGGAACTCCACAACAAATATCGAGTATCAAACATTGAGTCATAGATTAAGAATAAAGATATGATTAATACTTGATTTGTAGAAAAAGAAATGTATATTTCTAGAGACGTGCTAAAATCCTCTTGCGAAATCTAAAGATTGTGTACTCTGTATTCACATGTATTCTCCATACTACAAGGTCTAAACAAAACAAAAAAAATTAGACAATTAAAAAATATCAACCACTCTAAGTAAGACAACACTACACTAGCTACTTACTAACCTTCTAATCTTATATGTGTCCTCCACATCCTCCTATTTAGGGTCATGTCCTCGGTAACCTAAAGGTGAGTCAGATCATCTCTTATCAGCACTCCCTATAATACTTCTTCAGCTACCTTTGTCAGCTCTCCTCATACCTTGTATAACCAACATCTCGCACCTCTTCATTGGTGCATCTAAGCATCTCCTCTTCACATGTCCAAATCATTTCAGTCTCGCTTTCGTCGATCATCTTGTCTATCACGGTAGCCATTCCCACTTTATATTTACAAATATCCTCATTTCTAACCTTATCACTTCTAGTATGACAACATATCAAAAATTGAGTGATAGATTAAGAATAAAAATATTATTAATACTTGATTTGTAGAAAAGAAATTTATATTTCTAGAGACGTACTACAATCCTCTTGCGAAATCTGAAGATTGTGTACTCTGTATTCACATGTATTCTCCATGAAATTTTGCTATACCATTTGCCAAGATATGATTTTATATTCTTAATTACTACAAGGTCTAAACGAAAAAAATATTAGAAAGACTAAACATAACGAATATATCTTAAGTATAAGTATATATATGGAGTCTATTTTTTTTTTTTTAAAAAAAAAAAGTTAACTCCACTAGTTGCTTTTAAATTGTGGCTTGAACCCTCAAAATTCTTTGCAAATCAGAATATGAAACGAAACATATTTCCACACTATGGCACATGCCAAAACATTAAAAAAAACTTGATAATATTTTGTTTGAAGTTGAAAAAAGAGTGATTTAAGTTGAAGTTAAAATTTAAAAACCTTGTGGAATTTAAACGTTTGTTTGGATTAAAACTTCACTAAGAAAAAGTTGGTCCAATAAATATTTCAATATTTCATTTAAAGTACCGTAAAACATATAGTATAATTCACTTTTTAAATAAATATAGTCATGACCAATAGTATTGGTAATCCTCATCGTGTGTCTGCCCTAAACTAGTAGTAAAATAAATGATATGTGATCACATACACACTTCTATCACTTAATTATGACTAAATATTGCATATTTTTGTATCATTAAATTATTATTTAATCATGGTAAATTTAATTAATTTGATATAAACATGCGCGAGTAAATAATACATAACATTTAAGGATGCTAAAGTTCACTAATTGCACATTGTGAGTTGAACTTATATTATATAATAGATATCTTTTAGGTGATTCAATGATGTAACATATGTTTTTAATTTTAGAACTCTTTTCAAATAGTGAACTAATGATTCATTAATACTAAACGTGCTTTGAATAAACAATATGTGTTAAACGAGCAAGTTGACATATGGTACCACACTGTAGGTTGTGTAGGGATACATTACAAAGGCTGTCATAACTCCATGAAGATGAGTTTCGTACTTTGTCAAAAAAGATTAGGTGATAAAAGTAAATGTGATGGTCAAAACTAGTTCAAATTTGGTTATACAAGTGGGCTCATGAGATCTTTACGTGGTACCAAAATCTAATTCAAATGTAACGTTAAATCATAAATGTCGACCTTATCAAATTATCCAAGACAACATCAAGATTTCCTATTATTATTATGGGACCAAATATTGAAATTCTTTCTTAATGTCTCTTTTAATATACACATCATAGATCAAGAAAATTGATAAACATTTGCTGAGGTGTTATTCGAAATTAAGTTATTTAAATATAATCTTCATTTGACTTTTAGTCTAATATTTCGTGCTGTTTGGAGAAATTGTTTTTGTCATTGAAAACTAACGGAGTTTCAATTGAAGATTGTAACTAAAAGTTGATGAATAAATTTGAACATTCTTTATCTAAAATTTAGACATAGAGAAACCTCTTATTTCATGTTGAAGTTGTTCATCCAGTCCAAATTGTGTGTTCATAAATAGAAAATATTTATATGACGTAACGATCATCAAAGCTGAAATTATGGCGCTATTAAGAGGCTTTGATATTGCTCTCTCAAATGAGTTCACACCATTGGAAATCAATATGGACTTCATACTTCATACAAGTCATTAACTTGATTGCAGGGTATTGTTTCGCCAACTAGGGAACCCCTTTATCCAGCATAGCTATCGAAAAGAAAATCAAATAGTAGCATTAGCTAAGGATAGATCTAAGATAAAATAAACAAACTTTTTGTGTAATGGACAGTTCTACCTTTATTTGTATTTAGTAAGGTGAAAGCAGATCGAGTAAGAACTCCTTTTGTTAGATTGAAAAGACCTATAACAGATTCTGAAAATTGTAATAACGATGAAATATTTCCTAATAATAACTCTAGCAGACTAGCTGTCATGTCACTCTTTGTAATAATGCATATTAGTTCTATTAATATATTATATGTGTTTTGCAAAAAATAAATAAATAGGAAATAAGAAAAACAATAGTTTAGTAAACAACAACAACAACAACATATATATACCTAATGAAATTTTACAAGAGGGATTTGGAGAAGGTAAAATGTACGTAGACTTTATCATCTCGTTGAGGTATAAAAGTTGTTTCCAAAAGACCCTCGACTCAAGTATAACAAGTCCAGGTACAAAGACAAATAAAATGATGAAAACATAGCAAGTAATAACAAAAATAGTACGATAATCGAAATATCAAAACAAGAAACTATAATAATACTAGTATAACGACAATGAAAAATATCAACCACCCTAAGTAAGACAACACTACACTACCTACTAACCTTCTAATCTTATACATGTCCTCCACACCCTCTTATATAGGGGTCATGTCCTCAGTAACTTAAAGGTGAGTCATATCATGTCTTATCAATACTCCCTATAATACTTCTTTAGCTACCTCTGTCAGCTCTCCTCATACCTTGTATAACCAACCTCTCACACTTCTTCACTAGTGCATTTAAGCATCTTCTTCACACATCCAAATCATCTCAGTCTCACTTCCCTCGATCATCTTGTACACCACGGTGGCCATTGTTACTTTGGAGCTGATGCTAAGTTTTGATGATTTAACAAATTAGGGATCTAACAAGGGACCAAATCCTTGTTATCGGGCAAAAGAATGAATAAACTCAGTGTGAGGAATATTTGTGTGTCATCATCAAAAAGGGAGAAAATGTTAAATTCTAGGTGTTTTGATGATCCTCACAAATGCAGGCATCTGGTCCCTGGCAGAGTGCTCTCGTCCAGATTCAAATGGGGTACATTTGCAAAGCTGCCTTGTCAGAATAGTTGGTGAAAAGTGCAGTGTACTTCAACAATAGAAAGGGCGGACGAGGTTGTTTGTGTCAGTGGTCAAAACTCTTATTGGTGACTCATATATATACCACAATAAACAAACAACATTATTCATTCAAAAAGAGAGAGAGAGTTAGCAAGTCTTCTCAAGAACTCACAAAGAACACATTGCAAGGGACCTGGTCCCTACAAGACTGCGTATGTGAAAAGGACGACAAGACAGTTGTCAGAAAAGCTGCTACCTTTGATGTGGTTAGTGCACATCGTTTTAGAGAAGCAGACGCTCAACCAATGGGGTCGTCTCAAGAGGTTTGTGTCCATTTAATATAATTTCTTCTCACAAACCACAAACCAATATTTGGCAAACAAAAATTTGAATTTCTGAAAATTCATAAGCTTACAAAGAAGAAGCCAACTTCAAGGAAGAACACTGCTCATATCAACAAGGAACCTGATGGAGTGCTGAAGAGTATTTGTTGTATTTTGAGCTTTGTGTCTTATGTGCTTAAATTGTAAATCTACTCCTAAGTTATAAATGATAGTATATCGGTTGCTTGTCTAAGTATTTAGTTTGAGTCGTATTAATTAGAGTTAGTTAGTTGAATCATCTAAGTTTTGGTCAAACCTTTTTACATCATTGTTTAGATGTTCTCTTGGGTAGAGATGTAATACCCGGAAACTAGTGAGCTAAACCAGAGAGTGCTAGAGCCTTGTGTTAGGGTTTTAGAGTTTGGGATAAGGGTTAAAAATTGTAAAAATGATTCCCGTACTTAGAATGAGGATTGTAGGGTTAGGGCGTCAAGGTACGACCCCACAAGGACCACCCAAGGGGTCCTTGAGGAGGACCCCAAAACAGCCCAAAAACTGTCCAAAACAGCAGCCTCCCACAAAGGGCATCCACGAGCCGTGGATGGACCACGTCCCGTGGGAAGGGGTCGTGAGTCAAGGATTGACCTACCCTGCAACTTTCAAGCTCCAGTACCCCACCTACGAAGTGCAGCACGATCCATAGACCCACCCACGGTCCGTGGGTGGGGGTTTCGTGGGTGGAGGCAGTTTTTAAGTTAGGGGTTTGGGGGTTATTTAGTAATTAGTTAAGGGGTTAAGGGAGGTCAGTTAGTTAGTTATTAAACCACCTATATAAGCCTAATAGACCCCTAAACTAAGTGAATTAATTCATTCTTCCAAGACCCCAAATTCTCTCTAAATAATTCTCTCTCTAGAAGTGAAGAAGAAGAGAAGGAAGTAGGGAAAAATGTCCTCCATTGTTTCAAGCTTGGTGAGGACTTTGAATTAAGGTATGCTAGCTTATTCATCTATGGTTCTTCCACTCATAGAGCCCCCTAGATTTTCCCCCAATTGTGAAGACAAAATCCAATTCTAGCTAGGGTTTCTTCCTACATTGTGGGTAGTGTTGAAGTATGATTCCAATCAAGTGGATAATACTTAATTATGATTGAATTATCATTGAATTGTGATATTATGATGAATTTATGTGATTTCCATGATTAACCCTACCCTAATTGATGAATTTGGTATTATGTGAGTTTATGCCATGAAAGGTGAACTTAATGATTCTTAGGTGATCTTCTAGAATTAGTGCTATGTGTAGTAATTGATTAAGAATACAAACATATAGACATGCATTGAATTAGAATAATGTGAATATGTTGGATCTTGAGTAGTAATGGATGAAGTTGAGCCTTTATGGTGAATTGTGACTAGAATTACCTAGTAGTGAAGAATGTGATTAGAATGCCTTGTAATCTAGGTTCATAAGATGCTTTTATGGTGTAGAGTTTTTAAGAATGAAGATTCGTAGTTATGAATATTGATCACTAGGATTTTGAGAGTAAATCCAATATGATGAATTATGTATGTTAAGTCTCCAAGAGTGAAGCTTATGTGATAATAGTAGACTATTAGATAGAATGGTTATGATGAGACCTTAGCACCTAATTTACCTCATGAAGGTTTGGATGCATAAAGTGATAGAATCACATGGGTTAGGAGGATATCCATGTCTAATGCTTGAACCCTAGGTGAGATGATTGAAAGTAAGAATTGAACCTCAAGGAGGTAAAGTATGAGATTAGGCTTGTAGTAATTGAACTACTTGAATTATGATTATCTCCATGTCTAATGTAGTCATTCTAGATGTGTTGATTTAATATGAGCTTTGACTCTAGAAGGGGGCAAGATATGATAGTATGCATGATTTATGAAGTTTAGTTCATGCTTTAGAAACACTTTGAGAGTAAAGTGAATATGTTCATAAGCTAGTTGTTGTGTTAGTGAAAGGTTATCCTTATATACACATTTATGCATGAACATGATAAAATGTGAAAGGTTTGTCACATATAGTGATTTTAAGGTTTGAAGACTAGTCTCACCTATTGAATCTAGGAGCTTTAGTATGACTTAAGTTGGATTGAGTGTCAAGATATTCTTCCACAAATATGAACTTAAGTCAAGACTTAATGTGAACTCAATGGGACTTAATGCCTAGCACCGAGTGGATATAAATATGAGATGGAAGTTTATACACTAGTTGAGTCTGGCTTTCCAAATGGGTTCCTTTTACACTAGCTGAGTCTGGCTTTCCAAAGTAGTTATCTCATGAGATGGAAACCTTATACCTTAGTTGAGTCCAGGTTTCTAGTAGTAATCTCCTTATCCCATAACTATGTGCCCACATAGGTTACTTAGTTATTGGATCCACATAAGCTAAGAGTGTGGTTCTACCCTCGGCAAGTAGAACAACCCTTTTACGGTGTGGGGTAGACACCGAATTCCATGTTAAGCTCACATGGTCTATGTCGGTTAAGGCTTATGTCCCCAATAAGGTAGTAGTATGAACAAGAATAGGAGTTATGAACTATGGGTACTTAAGAAGCCTTACTTAGTATGGGTAAGAGTATGGGATCTTACTTATGCATTGCACAAGTATGCTTTGAAGGTATCTATGGTGTGTTCCTTTTATGTTGTGGTGACCTGTGAGATAAATATGCTATTGTTTTATGCTTATGGTGTATGTTTGATGGGTTGTTGCTATAGTTGCCTTCCATGACATAATTGACTTAAGGCGTTAGTTCCCTTGTCTATATAAAGTAAGCTTGGAATGAGACCAAATGAGTGGTAAATGTGAATAGGGTGACTTCAAGGCTATGCTTAGTGTGAATGGTATTATGGGATGCTATTTATGCATTGCACAAGTATGCTTTGAGGTTACTTATAAGTATAGTGTTCTTATTATTTGAAAGCCTAGATCTTGACTATGCACATAGACTATGATTAAGATGACCAAAAAGGAATACTCAGCTTTGATGGTATTATGGGATGCTATTCATGCATGGCACAAGTATGATTTGAGGTTACTTGAGAGTGGTCTAATTGTGGTACAAATGACTAGAAGTTGAATAATGCTTATATGATGCTCATGTTGGAGACTTTGCTTATTATTATGATATTGTCTTTTATGCTTATGATTGATGTTTCATGAAGTATTTCATATGATTGTGGATTATGTCTTACATTGACTAACCCTTATCTTATGCTTTTATAATTATGCTAGCTAACATATTTAGTACATTTTGTACTAACGCATACTTTGCCTACATTCTAATCAAATGTAGGGTTTCGGAGATTGAGTTCTATTCTTGGAGCTAGGTTGCTAAGGAGCAAAGGAGTTGAAGATTTTGGTGAATCCTCATAGCTTTGAGGACAAAACCCAATATTTCCTTTATGTCTTTTATTTCATGTTTTGAGACTATTGTATGGGATATGTCCCAAGAGTTTTATTCTAAAGTTGTATTAGATGGTTTGAGACAAAAGTGTAGTAAAGACTTCCGCTTGCATTTTATGAAAAGACTTCGATTGTATGGATAAAAGTTGTTAAACTTTCTGTACTTTTCTATTATCTTATGTTATGATATGCTAAGGGCTTGTATGAGACCCCTTCGGGGTCAAGTACGCCATGTTACATCTAGGATGTACCCCTGAGTCATGACAAGAGGTGCCTAGGAGTGTCAACTAGAGTTAGTTGATGTGTGGTGCAACAGTGTTACTGCTTGTTTTGAGTTGGTGGCTAGAGTTAGCGTTGATGGATTCTTACAGTCTAGATCGACTAGAGTTAGTTGGTTTAGTGGGCAAGATGGTTATTGCTTAGTTTCCTTTGTAGTAGAGGTGCTACTGTAAGGGGAAAGGGATTAAAGAGTTTTAATTCCTAGGTTGCAAGAGTTTGTAATCTGAAACTTTGCTCCGTTTGAATGAAATGGAGTTTGGGTTGAAATCCTGTAAGTACAAGTCGTGGTTTTCACTGCCCTTGAGCAAGGGGGTTTCCATGTAAAACATTGTGCCTGATTTACTTTGAGTTATTTATTTTTTGCACTTTATTCTGTTTGGGGACCTGGTCTTGTGATCATTAGTGGACGCATACATTCCATCATCCATTCCCATCTTATATTTACGAATATCCTCATTTCTAACCTTATCACTTCTAGTATGACCACACATCCACCTCAACTTATTTATCTCTACAACAGACATTTTCTGAACATGAGAGTTTTTGACAGGCAACACTCTGTCTCATACAACAGAGTCAGTCTAATGACCACTCTATAGAACTTACCTTTGAGTTTCTATGATACCTTTTTATCACGCAAAATTTTAAAGGCGAGCCTCCACTTCATCCACGGTGTACCAATACGATGTGTGATATCATTGTCGATATCCCCATTTCCCTTGATTATACCCAAGATACTTGAATTTGTCACCCTTTGGGATATTTTATGTGTTGAGCTTCACTTCCACGGCTACCTCATACCTTGCATCACTAAATTTGTACTCTACATGGTCCTGCTTAATCTAAGTCTCAAAAGTTTGTCTCAACATCTCCAGCTTGAAATTAAATCCACTATTAGTCTCATCAATTAGTACTCTCTCTATATATATACACACATCAAGGTACCTCATCTTGAATATTTTGCATCAATACATTCATCGCCAAAGAAAATGGAAATAAACTGAGAGATGATCCTTGGTGAAATCATATCTCTACTGAGAAGTGCTTCAAATCTCCTCCCACCAATCTTATCCGTGTTTTAGTTCCTTCACATGTCTTTTATCACCCTAATATAGGTCACCGATACACCTCTTGCTTCTAGACATCCCCAGAAGACTTTTCTTGGAACTTTGTCGTAGGCCCTTCCGAGGTCAATAAATACCATGTGTAAGTCCCTTTTTCTTTTTCGATATTTCTCCACCAGTCTCCTTACCAGATGGATAGCTTTTGTAATTGACCGCCTTGGCATAAACTCAAACTGATTTTCGAAAATAGATACACTCCTCCTCACCCTCATCTCGAAAATAAACAAATAAAAATCATTCCAAGCTCACAAATCTCTTATGTGTCTTTAAGAAATTTAATTCCTTCACTGTCGCTCAAGATATATATATAGATTAATTCCTTTAAGATTAAAACAATAAAACTATTCTATAAAAGCGATACTGTTATTTACAAAACTTCGTCGAACTCAAGTGATAAGGCAAAACACACGATCGACTCTACAATATTTTATTTTGAAACAAATACAGAGAACAATTTAGAGGGGAGAAAGAGTTCAATTTTCTATGTTATTCAATATATTAAATTTGAGGCAAAGATCTCTAAATTTATAGAGAATGAAAAGGCAAGGGAGAGATGTCATCTAAAATGTGTCTTTTTAGTACAATCCAGCAAGAACCAATTCAAGAGAGTTTATTTAATTGTTTATATTGCTAATCATGATTAAGACAATAATGGTAAATGAGATTAATATCGTAAATGGAGAGGCCGGTGCGTACCCGCGGAAGGCCTAGTGGCGTAGCCGCATATAGTTTAGGGTGACAACTTAGATATCCTTTGTCAAAAAATTATACTATGTATAAGTATGTATATAAAAAATTGTACGAAGTATATATGTCAGAAATTATTTTTTATATAAATATATTAAATCTTGGGTATTCTTAATGAAATTTCTGACTTCGATAGTGCGAAAGCGGTTGGGTTATCAAGCGTAAATTGTTCTGATTATTCAATTTGGCAAATAAAAGGGATTTGATTTGAGGAGACAAGGAGTATCATGTAATTAGGGTTGTCACTAATTTCCTACCTTTAAATAGATTAACCACTATCATTAACTTTTTATTCATAAAGGTACAAGCAAATAACTCTCATTTATGGACTAATATAAAATGAAATTAAAAGTAAGAGACAGTTTATCGAGACATGCAGGTGGGAACTAGCTAATTAAAGTTCTAAGAGTAAAAAGCCAGTCAGCACTACAAATCTACGAGGCGAATAGAAATAGAGAGAAATACTGAAAACACTTTTGAAATTGACGCAAATTATTAGTTTCGTCTCTAAACTATTGACAACCTTAAAAACACCTTTTTACTTGACTAACTAAACTTAGATATACCCTCAATATGCAACATGTCATAGCAAGTGATCTCAAACTTTTATAGGAGCATGAGACTCTTAATAAAAAATCGAGAGAATTATTGAAAACATACTTAAACTTGGCGAGAATTTAGGGTGTATTTCACTCATCGAGAGTGTATTTAAGTTCAATTAGTCAAGTAAAGAAGTGTTTTTAAGATTGTCAATAATTTGAGAATAAAACTAATAATTCAACCAAATTTAGGAGTTTTTCAATACTTCTCTCTCAATGGAAATGAGAAAAATGATTTACTTTTTTGAAATTTACACAATTTCGAACAAAAAATAAGACAAAATCCCCTTTTACTTCTAAACTGTTTTCCCCTCTATTTTACTTTATTCTAAGAAGCTTTTCATATGATCCCACTTGTTTCTTGAACAAATATTAAAGTAATATAGCTTTCCTATTCTTTGATATAATACTCGTGCAAAGTTCAATTGACACGGAAAACTGGTTTATTTATTTAATTTTGCTCAAAAAAAAAAACTCAGTCATGTTTTATTACAATTATAATAAAATAAAAGCAAAAGACTCAATATGTCATAAAACTTTGAATTTTTTTTTTTTATGTCATCCATTAAAAATTTGGCTCATTTATGTAATTTCCGTTTGAAAAAAATCTCATCCATGCCTTTATGGGTAGCAAAAAACCGCAACCAATTTTGTAAATCATTTTATCCACAGGCAAATGATGATTCAACCAAATCATTAATTTTCTTTTTGAAATCAGCCAATTGTTTAGAACTCTAATCAGATTAAGACTTGTTCGAATCATCATTCACCACGTGGACAAAATAATTTGACAAAACTGGATGTGATTTTCAGTTAACTCATAAAAGCATAATGAACCTTTTTAAAATGAAAATAACATATGAACCAATGTTTTAACAAAAATAACACAAATATTTTTTTTTAATCAAAATTCAATGATATATTTTTTTCCCCAAGTTAAATAAATAGAGGTAGATGGAAAATCATAAGAAATCAGTGGTTATTTAAAAATAAAATAAAATAAATTCATGTAAAGTGAAAGCCATAGGAGATGAGAGATAAATGCAAAGTCACTTTCTTGTGCCTAATAATTGGTCCCACTCATACTTTACTAGTACAATAGTAGCCCTGTCTCCATTAATATTTTCCCATGCTTTACTTTCACATTTACTACTAACTATACCATCAATCCATTGTTCCAATTCCGCTAGCCTTTTCTCATAAATTTTAAAATATATTTTAACGTAGTATATACATTTTTATTTAAACCCATAAATGTAAAAAATAAGAATTATATACTTGAACTTTATACTGAATCAAACTAAAATAAAGACATAATACATAAATATGACTATTAACTTGACTTTAATGGACAACTATGCCCTCCAACTCTGAGTGTGCACAAGTAAACACTTAAATTTGTATAAAATTAAACAAGTACACACACGTGTCCTACATGACATAATACACATAGGACTCCACGTAGGACACAAAATTGTCATGTAGGACGAATGTGCCTATTTGTTCAATTTTATACAAGTTTAAGTGTCTACTTGTGCACACCCAAAGTTAACAGTCATAGTTATCAACTGACGTCATGTTTATGTATTATGCCTAAAATAAATGTATATTAGTATAACGTAGGAAGTGAAATTCTTTGTACAAGTTATTACTAATTTGAATAAATCTAAAGTTGATTTAACTAAACTATGACAATGCGAAAGTTATGTCAACTACCCCCTTGTTACACTGAGAAAGTTAAATGTCAAGTCGCATCGTCACAAATTATGATATATTCAATATCTTCTACCTCCTTGGTGGTTGAGTTGGCTCTTCGCATTACTAATACACTCTTCAATACACAATATAATGTATAACTAGTGTAAGCAGTGTTTTTAAAAATGTTTTTGGGGCAAGTCTCAAGGCAAGTCTCGGGGTGGGGCGTACCAAAAACGCATCGGGGCGTAAATTAAAGACGTAGATCCATAAGGTGTAAGTTCTTAAATTTGAGGCGTAAGCCTCAAGCATAAAAACGTAAGTCCTTGGCGTAAAAATGTAGGCACGAGCGTTTTTAATTTATTTTTTTGAACCTTTTTTGCTTTAAATCATATTTTTTATTATTGGTGTAATGAAATAGTAATTATAATATTTTTTTCTTCATTATTGATTATTAATACTTATCTCAAATAAAAATTATAATATAATTTCTATATATTATAGGTTATATATAAAAATTATTTGTAAAATCATTGAAAGGTTTACTTTTGCTTATTTCATTAGTAATAAAACTATAAAATTGAATATACATGAGACTACGCCCCGTAGATCCATGAGACTTACGCCCCGTGTCTCGAGGCTTACGCCTCGTCCCGTACTGTATAAAACGTCTTGCCTCACACCCCCGCCTTTTAAAACACTGAGTGTAAGCATTAATTATAAATAGCATAAAAAATGTACCATTTAAGATACTATTAATACACAAAACTAATACATTATGTGTGCATTATATTTACTATTACACTCTACCATACGATCTCACGTACTAAAGAAATGCTAAATGAAATTGATAGCTAGGTTGTTGTTGTTAGTATTACACTCCTCTAAATGGGACTAAATTAAAGGGATACATTGAAATATTAAATGAAAGGATATTTCTAGTTTGTAGTCCATGATGGATATAGGTAATTCATGATCACATTTAGGTACAAAAGCGAACCGAAAATCGAACCAAATCGCAAATTGAGTCAAACTGAAAAAAAAACCCGATTAGTGGTTTAGTTTGACTTGGTTTGGTATTGAAAAAAAAAATTCGACTATATTTGGGTTGGTTTGGTTTAAACTAAAAAAAAACAACCCGAGACTAAACCAACCCGACATTATATATGTAATTTTAAAATTTTATTTTATACATAAAAATATTTACAATAGAATTTTAAAATATTTCTTATATTATTTCATAGTTTTTATCTTTTAATATATTATTTCAAGTTTAAAACTTAGAATTCGGAATGGTCCAATAAAGATTATAGTTCATAGATGTTGATAATTATAATAAAACTTAAATCAAAATCAAACTAATACTAATGCAAAAAGAAAATCAATTCAACACTAAGAATGACAATAATATTGAATATTTGTTCTTTAGTTTTACATTGGTTTAGACAATTAAAATACATAATCTAATTTTAATTTTCCTTAAATATTTAGTAATGTAACCAATACTTATTAAGCTTATTTTAGCATGATTTAGTACTTTTAAATTATGATCATTTTCATTATGACTTTGCAATATTTATTTTATATGATGATTTCATTATTATTTTTTATTGAATATTTTAATGTCATCAGTACTCATCTCATATTTTGTGTTATTTTCTTAAGAAGCACCTTAGATAATTGTATTTTGGTTAGACTAAAAAATATTTGAGCACAAGTTAATTAGATGTTTGTATGCAAACTTTACCGAAAAAATCCAAAAATATGAAAAACTTCGAGGTTTATTAGTTTTGTTTGATTTTATAAATTTAAAAATTTGACACAATGGTTTGATTTGGTATTTGAAAAACCTGAACCAACCCGAGGTTGAAAAACCCAAAAAAATCCAAATTTTATTAGTTTGATTTGGTTTATAAATTAAATTTTTTTACACAAATGATTTGGTTTGATATTTGAAAAACTCAAACCAACCCGATCATGTAGACCCCTAATCACATCATTGCCTTCAACTTCTTTACATACAGAGTTATTAATGCAGAAACGGACGGGACTTGTAACTGCCATGCCTTCAAGGTTACATTTAATTAGTGCCTTATCCATCTTACAATTATCTAAAAAAAATCATCTCTTTTTTTCCTAAAAAGAGCGATATATAATTGAGTAGTTTGTGAACAACGATAAATGTAGAGATGGTTAGATATGGATTCATTCGAACTCTATAAGTCCAGCTTAGAGTCTAAATATATGTATTAAAAAATGTACTAAACAAGTACATTGAAACAACCAATAAATCAAATTATAAGTTACAATATAGTATTTCTAAACCTTGAACCAATAAAATTTGAACTTTTGATCCACCTCTAGTTTGAGTTTTGCACTTCGGATCAACTAAGCCTCTTTAGGCTTCATTGATTTGCACTTAATAGAGGTCTGAATCTTAATCACTCGAATTCAACTCATTAAGTATGTTTGATTTGTAAGTCTGAATCTTAATCATTTAAATTCAGCTCATTAAACTCATTTTTTCACTTAATGGATCGGAGGTCTGATTCTTAATCGTTCAGATTTAGCCCATTAAATGTGTTTGGTTTATAGGTCTGAATCTTAATCATTTAGATTCAGCCCATTAAATCCATTTGTTTCTTTTTTTAAGTCTGAATCTCTGTTTCTTTACTATTTTTTTCTATTGGTTTATGCAAAATAAAAAGGTATGTATTCCCATGAAGTGGGAAAAAAGAATAAAAAGTTAAGAGCCGGAGGGATGCATACACCTGTATTTCACATAAATCATCATTATGGGCTTATAAGCCATATAGGAATATAGCAAATGGTTTGATCTTTATCGTTGTACTAAAAGATACCATACTCTTTATCATTGTACTTTTTACTTCTTTTTTCTTCCTTTTTCATGTGAGTTGTAAAGAGAGATTGGATAGGTGTTGATCAGGTAAGGAAGAATCTTACTTAATTATGACCTCTAATTATATTGAGATTAATTAACAACAAATACTTTTGCTCAATATATCCATAATGTCTATGAAGATTCTGTGTATGCCTTTTTTGATATACTAGAATTTAAGTGGCCACCATTCAACTTTGAGGCAGAGAAGTTGGTGGGAGAATCAATACTTTGTTGGTTGTTGATGTGGCAGAGTTACCTACATACATAAATCATAAAAGCTTTGTCCTTATGATTTGTCAATTCTTAATAATGTAAAATAATTAGGAAAAATATTACTTTTTTTCTCACACATTCGAAGGTGAATTCCCATTATGTATCAAATCACTTTTGTCTCCCAACATGTAAGTGACACATTTCAAGTTGCTAGCTTGCCAAGTGACCTCTTCGAATGATACTTATACTTGGACATCAACATGATTAGACACAAACATAGTAAATAATCACAATCAATAACCGCTTCTTAGACTACTCGTCATAATTAGATAATTATTGTACAACCAAACCTCGTTATAACAATATTTTATTTATCCACAAAACGGTACAATTGAATTTATCAAATTATAACTATGAAATAAATCACAATAATAACAAGAGGCAATGAATATAAAAGAAAGAAATGTCCCATTAGAATTGGTAGGGTAAGATCTAGCACCCTTGCTTGTATTGATTTCCATTGAATTTTTTTTATTATGTTATTAATAAAAGATCGTTAGACACACTGTTTAATGATATAAATCGAAGAAAAGTATATTAGATGCTGAGAATTGGACCTTGATGGCATAAATATAGCGTCTCCAGAATGACTATGCTCGTGACTGTTGAGGCACTAGTTTCAGTGGCGTGGGTTCCAGAATTCATCTGAGTTGAATTTTGTTTCTTAGCTCAATTTTTTAGGATGCTCATTCAACATTCCCTAATCGACCCCTTCTAACCGAGTGCACATGTCACGTCTCATCTTATCGTTAGTCTATCTAGAAAAGACTCATTTTATTCCATATATATAATCTCCCACTTTTTGATTGCTCAACTACTAAAAAACATCAGAAAGTGGAAGGTCGTTTTTCAAATTATTGACGAGAAAGTATGTTAAGAGTCTTTCTAGCATATTTACTAATTCTTCCAATAGTTTGAAATAATTACATATTGTATCACTAATTAATAATATTTTCATATCAAATTTCAAGTCTGATACACCTAAATACATGTATATTTGCTACTGAATACACTAAAGTATAGGGAGAGGCAAGCGAGATAGAAGGAAGGTGAGGAGGATTCCCAGATACATGTAAAATTACACTAGATACATGTATCTGGGATACTAGATATAAAGAGGTGAGCAAGAGAGGAGAGTGGTGCGTGAGATGGGAGAGAGGCGAGCGAGAGAGCCTGATACATGCGAATCTACTAGAATATAGTGTATCTAGAACAAATTACACCTAAGTTTGATACCATGTATCTCAGATACATATATCCGAAGTTCAAAATCTGGTAAGATTCGTAATTAGCTCATAAACTAGTGAGAATTTTGTAAATTACTCAGATAAGTTAAACTACATAATTATACATACTTCACTACCATATATACTATTATTATCTATACTATCAAAATATCACATATCTTACTACTAATTAAGAGTTTCTTACCATATATTGAAGAAGATACACTTAGATACATGTATTTTTGTTACCAGATACACTAGAATAGAGAGATAGGTAAGCGAGATGGGGAGGAAGACAAGTGAGATTTGTTATGTATCGCAGATATATGTAATTCACACTAGATACATGTATCTGGTATTGATTCACATGTATCTGAGGTATTAGAAACATAAGAGAGTGGTGAGCGAGATTTGTCATGTATCCTAGATACATGTGAATTCACTTGGATACAATGTATCTAGAATAAATTACACTTAATTTTGATCCCATGTATCCCAAGATACATGTATCTAGACGTAATTGAACATATCTGGACGCACCAGAATTTGATAATTTTTGTAATATTGCAAATTAGAATGTATCAAAGTAATTAGCTCCTAAAATAGTGGGTAAGTTTCCCAAATAAATTTCAAATTTTATGTTTGTCCCACATACCAAAATCACAGAAAAGAATGGGATTTTGTTGATCGAGTCCAAGGGATGATTTGGGTTTTGGAGTTATCAAACGACAATCTTATCGACTTCATGGGCTGCTGTCCAAGTTTTTCCGCCCATACATTTAGGCCCGAAATGTGCTACCACTGTGGAAACAGGGGAATCGACACTTGATTCACATGGCCATCCACTGTAGATAAATCTAAGAACCTGACAGAGGAAGAACCACCACATTCACAAGCAAAGAGAGAATGAGAGCTCTCTGGAACTCCACCTGCTTGTCCCCAGTTCAAAATAATCCATTGTTATTCTCTCGTTCAAGCAAGAAATATGCGAATTCCTTATGCAATTTCACCAACAAATCCTTCCAGATTTCTTGCAAATTTCCAGAAAGTGAAGTTAAAGAGAACTATGCTAGATCCAGTAGCAATAAGAAGATGGAGGAATACAACTTAGCTATGAAGAGAATGATGAGGAATCCTTATGAATATCACCATGAACTTGGTATTTACCAATTTACTATTAACATATGCTTTCCTTTTCCATGGTCACTTCTCTAAACTTGTTTACTTTTAAGATCTGGGTGTTAGCAACTTAATTTAACAAGTGATTGGGTTTTTAACTAAGAGGAATCATGGGTTAAGATCCCCTGAAAAGTAGATCTGCTATGCTCTTTTTGACTTTCTTTTACTGGGTTATGTATGTCTCACCTTTTTCTTCTTTTGTACATCACTTTATGACCATAAAACTTTAAGCAAAGTGTTTACTGTTTACATACTTAAAAGCTTGATCAATTGGAGATTATATTGCTTAATAGATCTAAATCTTCGTCATAAAAATGGTCTGTGAGGAACATCTGATTTG
Organism: Solanum verrucosum; assembly: GCF_900185275.1. Lineage (NCBI taxonomy): Eukaryota > Viridiplantae > Streptophyta > Magnoliopsida > Solanales > Solanaceae > Solanum > Solanum verrucosum. The sequence goes on along the minus strand of NW_026019996.1, from coordinate 1,963,934 downwards.
TAAAGTTATTGTTGTGCTGTATTGAGTTAGTAAAATTGGGCTCCCTGCCTTCTGTTTTGCAGCAATTATGCTATATTCTGAATGAATTGGATTTTCTATATGTAGTATTTTGGTGTTTGTCATGAAGAGATGATAGCGAATACAAAGAAGTTTTGATAGACAGCTTAAAAATATAATTTTCAACTGCAGGAATGAACTACACATTGATAACAGAAGATCTAATTGTTGGCTCCCAGCCTCAGAAAATTGAAGATATAGATTATTTGAAGGAAGAGGAGAACGTAGCTTTTATACTAAACTTGCAGCAGGACAAAGATATTGAGTTTTGGGGAATAGACCTCCAGTCTATCGTTACAAGATGTTCAGAGCTTGGAATTCATCACATGAGAAGGCCTGTAAGTAAATCTTCTCGATACTTACTGTTTTTCAAATTGGTCACACGAAATAGAACACCGTTACCCCTTAAACCATTGGTCTATACTAGTATTCAGCTTTGCGAAAATAATGGTAACATGTATTCCCTTCAAAAGTCGACAACTTCGATGTGAATTGAGGTAGTTTACTTTTTGTTAATCCTATACTTCACTATTTTGGTTATTGGTATGGATACTAGCTGAAGAGCTAACATCAAATATGTAAGCATATGCATTATATTTCCCTAGCATTGTTGAATCACTGGTTCAGAAAATCGGTGACCGCCAATATTCAGAACCTTGCAGACTTGTTTTAGCATACAGAGAATGCTCTGGCACCATGTCCACGAGTTCCAGGTTTTAGAATATAACTATGCTTCATGTTTTCAACGATGTGGATATAGTTTATGGATGTGCTGTAGGAGAAGGACCATTTGCTTGTTTTGATTTTCTTTCAATTTGCAAATTCTGGAGTTCAACACACTTTTTTCCTGGTCGATTGCCTAATAAAAAAGTTACGTCTTGGGATCTTATTTTTTTCTTAGACCACCTCTGGTTTTGTGTATTTTGATCATCACAAATACTTCTATTGTAGGCAAGAGATTTTGATCCAGATTCCCTGAGGAGTGTATTACCTAAAGCTGTTTCATCACTGGAGTGGGCGATTTCAGAAGGAAAAGGAAGAGTGTATGTACATTGCACTGCTGGATTGGGAAGGGCCCCTGCTGTTTCAATTGCTTATATGTTCTGGTTCTGTGGGATGGATGTAAGATTTTACCTTTTATATTATCATTAATTTTTTTTCACATTCAGATTTATGAATCAATATTCCATCCTTGGTCTAATAATAAAAGCTCATTAGCAGCTGTTAAATTGCTGTGTGTTCTGAGATCTTGATGTGCTTGTTGAGCAGCTAAATACAGCTTATGATACACTCGTTTCAAAGAGACCCTGTGGGCCCAACAAAAGGTCAATACAGGGAGCTACTTATGATTTGGCTAAAAATGATCAGTGCAAGGAGCCCTTTGAGAATCTGCCAGATTATGCCTTCGCGGATGTAGCAGATTGGGAGAGGAAACTGATTCAAGATCGTGTGCGTGCCCTTCGTGACACTTGAGAATGCAGGTTAGGCAATTTCTCTCTCTCTCTCTCTCTTTTTTTTTTTTTTGGATTAGGTATTTCCTTAGTCCATCATTGGACTATTGTCTTGGATTCTCTCAATTTCTGGGGATTATTGTGCTTCATGTTTACCATTCTTGAGTCTCCTGGATGCTATAAGCTTATCCTAATATAGATATTACCATATCATATTCACTTTCCCTTCTACAGTTGAAAGTTTGATATAGAAAAATAAAGTTGCCGTTCTTGGCTCGTATAGACATGTATAGACATGATTTTAAGAGGTGTATTCAGAATATTAGGATGTCTTTGATCACTAGCAATGAACTATAGTCCCGCATTCCGTCTTTTTTCTTACTTTCTCCTTGAATAGAGGAAATTTGTTTCACAAAAGCAAACAAACTTGGTCTCAACTTGGTGGTTTCTATAAGAATCAAAGAGGGTAATTAAAGGATACGGAAACCCAAAAATAAAGTGAAAAGAAATCACAAGAAATGTTTTTCTCTAAGAAATAAATGCCTGCTTTAGGCCTTGTGACATTCATTTGATATGTGAATTTATGTTTTTAGTTTGTACATATTATTAGTTTCTATGTGCAAACAAAACTCAGTTAACTGCATCTTACACAGTGTGCTTCTAGTTGATTCATCTTGAGTTACATGTTAACACAGCCGGGAATGATAATAGTAACAGTGATCTTGCTTAGTGATTCACTGTAAAGTTGATGCATCAGGCAAAGCCAATTTTAGTACTCTTTTATGTGTGGATTGATACAATGTGTATAAACTCATGCATCTTATATTATTTGGTATGTACAGCATGGAAGTATTCCAGAGAGCGAGAAGCTGCTCCTTGAAGTGAAGCCCCATGATATGAATTAGGTGCTCCTGTAACATATTAGGTCAGTAGATTCCTTATAGTTGTATACCCCTTTTATAAAGTAAGCCCATCAACTGAAAGTTCATTACAGGGGAGAACCTTGTTTATTCATGTTGTGTAGAACAATAACTTGAGGGGATCTATGTTCTCTTTCTGTACAACAACTTACAAGGAGGTTTTCTGTGGAATAATAGGTTGATACAAACGTGGTGACTCATTGGTTCACCTAACCCTTTCACATAATTCACATACAAACCACCTAGAACAACTTTGTCACTGTAATCTAGAGAATCTTGATCTTATAAGTAACTTTTAACTTCCTGCAAAGTCATCTGTCTTCTATATTTTTTACTTGAGCAACCTTTTACCCTTATGGGTTTATCACACAACAACTTCAGTGGGTCGTCTCCACATTGCTTGGGCGTCATGGCTGAGTTATTGGTTCTAAACTTGAGAAAGAATAATTTCAGTGGTAGTCTTCTATCGTTATGTTCTCAGAGCACTTCATTGATGACCACTGTCTTGAATGGTAATCAATTTAAAGGGTCTACCCTATGTCATTGTTCAATTGTTATGGTTGAGAAGTCCTTGATGTGGGGAATAATGCTATAAATGACACATTTCCAGCTTGTCTGGTGTCTCTGGGAGAGCTGCGGGTTCTTATATTGAAGTGGAACAAGTTCCCAGACTATAAGTGCTTGGCAAACTACCTTTGCTTTCCCATGTTGTGGATTTTTGATCTTTCTCCTAACAACTTTAGTTGCTTACTGCTTTCAAAAGTTTATGAAAGCTGGAGAATGATGAGACCAGATGACAAACATGAAAAATATCTTCAAATTGTGCAATGAAATAGGGTAGTTCCTTCCGATTGATTGTCATTCAAGACAATAGTCATGAATGAAGTGCTCAGAGTACATAATGGTGGAAGACTCTCACTGACATTGTTCCTTCTCAAGTCTAGTAACAATAGTTCAACTATGCAAGGTAGAACTGGATTACTCAATTTGCTGTGTGATGAATTCAGAAGGGTAAAACTGCTTAAATTAAATAGAAAAGGTAGACAACTTTGAAGGAAGTTAAATTTAAGTTCAAGATACTCTAGATTATGGAAATGAAGTTGTTCCAGGTGACTTGTAAGTGAATTATGTGAAAGGTTTAGGTAAATCAATGAGTCCCATCTCTTTTCTAATCAACCTAGGGCTCTACATAACACCTCCTTGTAAGTAATTTTGTCTTTCCCACAACATGCAGTGTACTCGATATAGGCTAATAATGCTTCAGTTATATGCATTCCTATTTTCATTATGTTCAGTTCCGACTCTTTTTATTTCATTATTCAATAATATGTCGTGTAGAACAAATTAGGACTTTCTAAAATTATGCATTCTTTAAAGAACAATTTTCACATATAACAAACAAAAAAATTATATTTGTATGCTATAGCAAAGTTTGCATAATTGCGTTCCATAGTAAACATATATATGTATTAATTCGCTATACATATACAATTGAAAGCTATGTCTATTTAGCTATACATATATATACAAGAAGCAATTGTATAATTCGCTGGCTCCTCGTCAGATTTGTATAGTTTCGCTGACAGGCCATTTGTATAAATTATTGTCAGCCTCTCGTTTGTATAAATCGTTGAGAGTCTCTCAATTTAATTTTGTGTTTGTATATCTGTATAAAATTTCAATTTGTATACAATTGAATCGAAATAAAACGTTTGTATATCAAATATTGTTCTCTCTCTCGCTTTATACAAACATAAATTATACATTGTATTTTGTATAATTTGTGTTTGTATAAAACGAGAAAGAGAAAGGCAAAAGAGAACTGGACAGGGGAATATTTGTATTGTATAATTATTATAAGTGTATAAGACGAAGATATATGTATTTGCATGTGTATATACAATTTTTTCTCGCTTTATACAAACAGAAACACAATTTATACATTTCTGTTTGTATAAAGCGAGAGAGGCGAGCGACAGAGAGAGTGAGCGAGAGTTTGAGGGAGAGAGGCGACTGACAAACAGTTTGCTACAGGGCATAATTAAATTAAAGTGTGGTTATACCATTTAATTTGAATTAATAGTTTGTCATTATGTATAATTTTCTCTTCTTTAAATATCATAGGTTTTTTTTTTTTTAACATTGCGATGTAATTCAATTATAATTTATTTGGTTAAGCTTATTAGATCAACTTGTATGGTCAATAAGTTAAAAAACCATTTTGAGCAACAATTAGCATTTGATTAAGTTTTTTAAAAGTGTATTTTTATCAAAAGTTCGGAAAGAATATATTTTTGAGCAACTTTCATATATAGCAAACATAAAAATCATATTTGTATGTTATAGTTTGCATAATTACGCTCTATAGCAAACTTTATGTTTGTTATGATTATTAATCTGTATATTTTGCTATACATATACAAAAAGAAACAATTGTATAATCTGTTTCGGTATACATATACAAAAGAATTAATTGTATAATTTGTGTTTGTATAAAGCGAGAAAGACAAAAGAAAACTGGGCAGATGAAGATCTGTATTTGTATAATCATAATTGTATAGGACGAAAATATATGTATTTGTATATACAATTTTCTATCGCTTTATACAAACACAAAAACAATTTATACATTTGTGTTTGTATAAAGTGAGAGGCGATTGAGTGGCGAGCGAGATCTGGGAGAGGGGAGAGAGGGGAACTGTCACGCACCGAGCCTACACCCTGGGAGGGACTGACACTCGAAGACCATTGCTGGCCCCAAACGAACCCTTGGCCTGACTTACTTAACTCAACGAAAGACAATATTCATACTTATAATGATCAATAACACTTAACTGAACTGAATAATAAAATAACTGAGAATGTTTGAAGGTTAAACATTCAACTTGGCCAAAAATGGCAACCCAAGTCTTAAAAATAAGAAATGATAATGAAAAGACTCAAAGGACTAACATCTGACTGTTTATGAAGCCTCTAAAACAACTGAGATGGATGTTGAGACAAACCCCACAACATCCTAATGAACTAACTAGAAAGCAATAAAAAAAAAGTCCTCCGAAATGCTAGGAGGCTCACCGATTGACTCTGAACTGCTCACTGGATCAACGGTGCACTGGGCCGATCCTAGTTACCTGTGTCTGCATCATAAGACAATGCAGGCCAACTGACATCAGTACATTGAATGTACGAGTATGCGAGTTGAAATGCTAAACAACATAGGCTTGAAAGGGAATCTGAAAGAAACACTTACCTTAGCTCTTCTCAACTCACGAATACTTAACTGAACTCATTTCAATATAAAACAGTTTAAAACAAGTGCAATATAAAGAAAAGTTGTTTAAAAACATGATGTCAACTCTGTGTATATATAAGGATACAACATAACTCTGAAATGTATGTAAAAATACAATAAACTGATGTATACAAAAAATACAATAACTTCTGTGGGAGTTTCTCTAACCGACAACCATCACATAAGAGCTATAGTGATGATACAACGATCTATCTCACGCTGCCAGCGCATCCTACACCCGACCAAAGGTATAAGACATGAACTACTAAGTGGATCCACTAGTCTATTGTGAAAAGGGTTCATCTAAAAAGTATGACCCTTTTCTACTCATGGTGGCTACATGGTTTTATGGAGTCGTGAGTTATCTGAACTCATGCTCACCCCCAATTCGGTGTTCAATACTACTCCCAAAATATACTAGCTGTTATGTTTAAAAACATACTTCTTCTGTGATTTGAGATTAATGCTCAAAAACTTAACTCAAAGGCTATCTTGGAAATCAAAGTTTCCCCTCTTGCTTCATTTAGAAAGTGATTACTTTTTCTGAAAACTAGCCTGAAGGCTCTTTGGAAATCTCAGTTTTCGTTCTTATTTAAATGTGAAAACATTTTTAATCTTTTTGGGAATACTTAGTCCCCATATACTTTTGAAGAAATGAACTTCAACTTTACTTTTTACTGAACTCAAAAACTTAAGTCTTAAAACAATGTTAAAACGTTTGCAAAAGACTTTTGAGAAACTCTAAGAACTTCGCTTGACTTGACTCTTATTTCTCTTGACTTGACTCTTAACTTTCCTTGAATTGGATTATGGATTCAAGGTTCATGATCTCATGATTATGGATGATTTCATGATGTTTAGATGTACCTTAGAGTGTTGGAACCAACTAGAAGACATAGGTACATTGCTAAGGAACACGTACAAAAAGGTGGGGACCGAATTGGGAGAACTGGCGTCCCTGGCGCTCTGAGAGGCGCGGGGCGCTAGCCCTCAAAATTCAGAGAACACTTTGGGGCGCTCTGGCTAGCGCGTTGCCCTGAGCCCCACATTCAGAGACTGTTTTGGGGCGTGCTGAGAAGCGCGACTCCCCAGCCCCTTCCCCTTCCCCAAAAAATCCCGAATTTTCTTCTTCGTTTTTCAACTCTAAACCTTCTAATTTCACTTAGTTCTTCCCCCAAACACTTAGAATCGTTTATACCCTCAATATACGATAGATTCAAATCGAAATTACACCCGAAAACATTAATAAAATCATCAAGAAACTTCAACAACACAATCCACATGAATTCAACGAAACTTTCAACAATGTTCATCAAGAACTCAATTTCTAACTTTCAAAGATTTAAATTCGCTGAATATAAACATGGTTGACGCGTGGGTGAACTTACCCAATGCTATGCGATCTCACATACCTTGTAGGGATCACCCCCGAGAATTCCACAAGCCAAACTTCGACGATCTTGAACGTTCTTGCTTCTTCTTCTCCTTTCTCCTTAGCCCTAGCATGAAATCCCAAATTCTAAAACTGACTAAAATCTGATTTGACCCATATTAAACTCCTAAAAACGGATTAAAATAAAAGGGCAATGAAAAGACTAAAATACCCCCTAAAATTCCGGATTGGACATTTCCTTAATCCAACTGCCCAACTTCCAATAGGCATAACTCACTCATACGAACTCGGAATCGCGTAAACTTGACGGCGTTGGAAAGATCATTAGAAGGGCTTTCCAACCATATCTGCAACTACACCTAACTCATCTTCAACTAGGAGTTATGGTCGTTAGAAGTTGACCAAAAACTCACTTTAACTTACTTAAAATTTTTCCAGATTTCCTTGTACTTTCCAAAAATAACTATTTCCAGATTTTAAACTTCCTTCTAGTTCTTTCTAGTTGTGAGATGTTACAGGAATGAAAAGATATGTATATATATAATTTTCTCTAGCTTTATATAAACACAAACACATTTTATATATTTGTGTTTGTATAAAGTGAGAGAGGTGAGGAGAGACTGCCCAGCGAGAAACGAGAGTGACGAGCGAGAAATTCAGGGAGAGAGGTGAAATTGTAACAATTTGCTACGGGTTACAATTAAATCAAACTGTGGTTATAACATTTAATTTGAATTAATAGTTTGTTATTTTATACAATTTTCCCTATATTTTTTCTAGCTTTTGGAAAAACAAGTTCTGCTACTCTCCAGTAGTACTTATTTTCTCCCAAAACACTTCACTTTTTTTAAAAAATCAGGGAAAGACCAAATATTACCACCCAAACTTTTAGAAATGGTACACATATATCCTCGGTTATACTTTGAGGTTGTATATACGCTTAGGGGGCCGTTTGGTTATGGAATAAATTCAAAGCTAATACATGAATAACTTTGATTATTTATGCATTAATTTTATATCATATTTGGTTTGCAAATATGCTAAAAGTTATTTCTATATTATTTTTATACGATGTTTGGTTGGTTAGTTTTCAAATGTTGTATAAAAATTACGGCTAATTTCAAATATATATATAATAAAGTAATTAGTTTACAACAAATATAGTCATGTTTTATTTATGTAAAAAAATAGCTAAAAGTTATAGAAAGTATACACTAACTATACTATATAGTTTGCTAAAAGTCATAAAAAGCATACACAAACTACATACCATAACTTACTATGCACTAATAATATATTATCATACATACAAAAGACTGAATATAGCTTAACTATACATGAAGTATACACTGACTATTCAATCTCGATCAATTCAAAATCACCTTTAAACAAGGTTGCCAGAATTTGGTTAGAATAGTGAAAAAGACTGTTATAGCCTTTCCCTCCAAAATAAAATTAACTTTTTGATATTTTCTAAATAGTATGAGCATTTATTATTTGGGAAAATGCATAAGTACCCCCCCAGCCTATGTCCGAAATTCCAGAGACACACCTAACCTTTACTAAGGTCCTATTACCCCCCGAACTTATTTTATATGTAATATTCTACCCCTTTTTGGCCTATGTGGCACTATCTTGTGGGCCCAGCGCATGTTGACAATTTTTTCAAGGATAGTGCCACGTAGGCCGAAAAAGGGTAAAATATTATAGATAAATTAAGTTCGGTGGATAATAGGACCTTAGTAAAGATTAAGTGTGTCTCTGGGATTTCGGGCATAGGCTGGGGGTACTTATGCATTTTCCCTTATTATTTTGATAAGATGAATTTTTTGGGTCCCATGCCTTATTTCCTTCTTCAATTCTTTTATTTTTTTTTGTCATTTTACTTCTCCTTGACTTTTTTTTTTTTGGCTCTTCTTATAAAAAACAAGAATATGGTGAAAATAAATAATTATATTTAAGCACTTAAATTGGTTAAATTGATCCTATGAAATGAAACTAAAAAAATATTTACTTTTTACATCTATTGGAACTTCATCAATGTAAAACATTTTTTTAAGAGCACAAAAAAAACATAATTTATTTGATTTAATGTCAAATTCTCTATGTATATATAATTAATACATTAATTATTTTTTGTAGTATGACTCAATTTCAAATATACTCTCTATATTTCACATTTACACTTTATGATGTACTATAAGAAATATACACTTACACCTCCAACTAAATTTATCTATAACTAATTATATTAAAATATAATTATTAAATAATAAATTAAAACTATAAAAAAATGTTTTTGTAAAGTTATTCTTACAAAATTAATCAGGATCGATACTTATAAGTAATACAAATTTTATGATTTCTATAATGCTTTGATGTTTATCATATATAATAAAGTGTTTTGAGTTTTGCCTGACTTTATTGAAATATTTTCAAATTATACTTACAAAATTATTTAAATATCTATTTTAAAATTATTTAAACGCAAATTTATAAACTTACTTAATTAGAACTCATATTAATAATAATAAATAAATAATAGTTCACATATTATCAAGTCAACATAATATAAGGGTGCAAACCTATGACATATTCGATATGATTGTTGTTAAATAGGATCGACACCGATGAACTATATGATTTTTATAATATTTTGATATCTACCATCTCTAAAGTGTTTCGAATTTTGATTGTCGTTATTAATATAGTTTTAGATTATATTTTAAAATATTCAAATAAATAGCTTAAATTTATTTAAACATAATAATTAATAAAATTATATACTTAGACGTCATCTGAATAACAAATATGAGTAATGATCTATAAGTTATCAAATTGACGTAATATAGTGCTGGTACAAGACTATATTTAACATTAACACGTTACTCTCGGGGATTCTCAGCAATATACAATATACTTTAGTAAATTAAATATGAATTCTGAAAGTTACAATTAATGAATGATAATGATTAATACGGTTCTTCATTAATTAATTAACCGTTCATACATCGTGTGTGTTTTTCTTTTAGAAAAATAATAATATAATTTTGGGGCTTAGATATTTTAAATAACTATTAATAATAATGCATTTTTTGTAGTGATGTCTTGAATTAAGAAAGTCATTTCTTATAATATAATTGTCTTAATATCAAGGTTGACTACTCTCTTTTTAATATAATACTAACATTGATATAGAATAATCAAATAAGGTTCAAAATATTTTTTACACTTCATTACTGTACCACATTGTTTGTTTGATCTTCATAATAATAATATTGTGCAGATTATGTTGGATTATTAGTAGGTGAAAAAGATTTGATATACTCCTTAATTCTGTGATATAGATATAATATATATTCCGTAAAAAAAAGGGGTCACATATGCTTTTACTATTACATGTGCAAATTAAATAACTCATATATCCTTTTTGACTAACGAAAGTTAAAATTTGGATTTTTAATTTATTTATTTTAGTTATTTAATCAAACAATATTCATATAGAGGTAAATCAGATAGTTTTTTCACGTGATTTTATATTTGACTTTTTTTAATTCAACGGTTAATTTGGGTCTTAATTATCTCCCTCATGAATATATTTGTTTATCATTATTTGAGTTTGTTGTTCCTATTTAATTTTTCACTTTCATTCTTTAGTGTGGAAAACATGAGAAATAAAAAGAAATAGTGAACGAAATAAAAATGATTTTTTTAAAAAAAAAGCAAACTAAAATTATTATTTTTTGCGGTTATATTGAGTTTTATTTTGTAGTTGTAAAAAAAGTTGATGCATCTATAATAGACTTTGCAAGAAGATGAGTGAAAAATTAAATTTGATCATCAACATAGTAAATCAAAATTAGTCATTGAATTAAAGAAGATAAAAAAAAAAGAGACAAAAATTCATGTATGAAGAGGATCAAATATACCTTTTATATTTTTATTTTGTTAAAAAATTTTAATAAGTTTTTCACTTCCGTCAGCCAAAAATAATCTTGGCTTTTCAAACATACCTCAAAATATTGTGAGAAGGGTCAAACATACCTTGTATAATTTTTATTTTATCAAAAAATAATTTTGAATCAATTTTTTCACTTCCGTCAGCTAAAAAAGATTTTAGCTATATCAAAGTTATATATGTAACAATTGAAATAGATGTGAGCCACTTTCTTTTAACAAAAAAATTATTATCTCTAAATCACAAAGTTGAGAAATATATTTATTATTATTATTATTATTATTAATAGTAGTAGTATATAAATGGACAATATATATGACACTTTTGATTAATAATTTTACTTGTTAAGTTATTTTATGAATCTTGAATTTGAATAGAGTTTGAGATAAATTTATTTTAAATTTAATATTATTAGTATTTATTTTTCCATTTAAATTTTAAATTTTATTTCTTAATTGTAAATTTCAAATTTGTGTTCTTTATAATTTATATTGGAAAGTAGAGGGAAGAAAAGAAATTATTAAGACTATCATTTTGTAGCCTTTTTAAAAGAAATTGAAATTAACATGTATTTATGGAAATTATGAGAATTCGGGAACAAGTCTATTCCCCATATATTGGGAAACTTTTCATGTATTAAAAAATAATTAATAAATTTAAATTTAAATAAGGGTAAGAATGTCAAAAGTAAACATGTTTGTACCATTCTGGCCAATATGGTCAAAGTTTTCTGGCCAAAAGAATTTTTCCTCTCAATTTTTAGATATGAAATCCTCCGAGGTTTGGTTTTTCTTTTTTGAAATTCCACCCTGACTTCACAATTTAATTTTCAGCACATCAATAATAATTGGTATCATTGCATTAACTAAGAAAAACAAAGAGTTAATGGTTAACTTTGGGCCTCCATGTTTTAACTTTGATGCCATTATTGTTTTGTGCTCCCGATGAAGTGATTCTGATCAAGCATTGGCTTCTTGTAGTGTTTTCAATTTGGTCTAAGCTTTTTTATATACAATTCACTCAAAACGATTTTCATTTGCGGTATATCGATTTTTTTTTTAAAAAAAGGAGAAAAAAAAAAGATAAAGAAGCAGGAAGCCGGAAGCCGGAAGCAGGAGCAACAATAGAAGAAGACTGAGAATGAGTAATGAAGAAGAAGGAAGCATCAGCAACAACAGAAGAAAATGAAGGAGTAATGAAAAAGAAGGAAGTAGGGAACGAAGAAAAATAAAACAAAGAAAAAGACACAGCGAAAGAAAAGAAAACAAAGAAGAAGACCCAAAATTTAACGTCTAATCAACATAAAAATAAAAATAAAAATGTGTGTTTCTCAAATTAATGATTGATATTTTTGTATGTTTCTCATATTTCCAATAGTTTAGCTATGAAACTCTAAGAATAGATTAGTGCGCAAAATGAACTCATATTTTGTTAAGGAAAAATTACCTAACAACACATCTTTTTTTTAACCTTATTTTCTATTATTTTCTACCATTTAAAAAATTACAAAAATCCCTTCTTTTTCCCCTCAAATTCTCTCTTTTTTGGATACATAACTTCGAATCTTCCAACTCCACGATTTTCTTCCCTTTTTCACGCCTATAATCACTCTACTATATCACCAATTACCTTTATCACTCCATTTTTGAATTTCAAATATTTTCTCTTTCCAGTTAATTGATTCCAAGTTAATCAAGAGATAGTTCTTCTTAATTCATTTTTTTCTTTCCCGTTCATCACCATCGTCATTTTAAAAAAATAAATATTATTTTTTCATCTACAAAATTCGGATACATATGGATGATGCTCCATCTTTTAGTATTGGGATTACCAATTAGTTTTAACTACTCAAGATAATGTATGCTATTTCTTTGATTGTGATGATGAAGATTTTGTTGAAAATATATAGATCTAAACAAATAAACGATCCGTTATTCATGAAGAATCTCGAGTTGGAGAAGTCAAAATCAAAGAAAGATTTCGACTTCTAAATCTATTGTGGAAAAATGCTCAAAAAAGGGTAACAAATTTTCAATGTATTCGTTTATTTTGATTCTTAAAGGCACAATTTTTTAATGTATCAAACAATCCATTATTCATGAAGAATATGAGATTAGAGAAGTCAAAGTCGAAGAATGATGTATCTTTGACCTCTAAATCGATTGTGGAAAAAACGTCCAAAAAAAGAGAAAAAGATTGGATCTAGATTATCACGCCAATCGTTACCAAATGTACATAGTCTCAATGTATCTAGTTTATTTTGTTTCGTAATTTAGCTTTCTGATACAATGACTATGGTTTATGCAATGTATCAGGTGCATATTGATTATACTTATATATAATCAAATGATGTTGATATTTCGAGTAGTGAATTTTATGCAATGTATCATGTTTATAGCTATTATACTGATACATAATTTAATGTTGTTGATACTTCGACTAGTGGATTTTATGCAATGTATTATGTTTATATTTATTATAGTAATACATAACATAATGTTGCTGATGATTTGACTAGTGATTTTTGTGCAATGTATCATATTTATATATATTATACTGATACAAAACCTAATGTTGCTGATACTTCGACTAGTGAGTTTCATGTTCAATTCAAACGTATTTGATACGTAAGTAATGCATAATGTATCATTTTACCATATATCAAGCTCTATAATGTATCGATAATATTTTTCAATCCCATCAATTGATTTTCAATTTGATTTCCTTTGTACAAAATACACAATTTGATTGTACAAGATATGCAATTTTTCAATCACGTGTATCATATACACATTAATGACCATGATATATTTATACAAATTACTGTTAAATACCCATTCTTTTGCAATGATACATTCTTACAAACTAACACATGTAACTGATACTTAATATCTATCACACAGTAATGTTTTGATATAAAACCAAACACTTTACAAGCAATCTTTACTTCTCTAATGTATTTGTAGGATTGCAATACTTAGAAATTTACTAAATATTTTATGAATAATAATGTATCATGAGTAATATATTCATCTCGAGAAAACAAATAAAAAAAACTTTGATCATGATATATTCTTATAAATTAACACTACATGTATCTGATACATAATAACTACCACACGGTAATGTATCGATCTAAAATCAAACACCTTAGGAGAAACCTTTACTACTTTAATGGTTTAGGTAAGATTACAATACTTAACAATTTACTAAATATTTTAAAAATAACAATGTATCATGAGTAATAATATCCATCTCGAGATCACAAATCATAAAATCGACTACACAACATCTCTCTTGCCTTTTTGTGTGTTGTATTAATGCATAGTAGATACATTGCAAATTTCGGCTCATGTTTCTTCACCTCCAAGTATAGACTAACGAAGATATTCATGATGTATCTTTTCAAAAGTTTCGATAACTTTGAATCAAAATTGAAAGAATCTTTGATGAACTAGGAGAAGATTTTTGAATTTCAATTTTTTTTCAATTTTTTTGAATCAAAATTGGAAGGATCTTCAATGAATTGGGAGAAGAATTTTGAATCTCAAATTCTTTTCGACAATACTGAATAAAAATCAAGAGGATCTTCAAACAATTGTATAGGGATAAAACAATGCTCGTCTCTGTAATGTATCGAATCTCCAGATTTTCCCAACTTATCAATCTCCAAGCTGCAATGGCTGATTAACATTCACAAAAGAAATATTTTGTTCAACAACTATTCCATCACTTATGTATCGTTCATAACTTACCTCACTTTCTCAGATTCTTGAATATCTCAACAAAATAGAGATATTCACGATGTATCAACTCAATTTTTCAATGATTTTGAATCGAAATTGAAAAGATTTTTGACGATTTGGGAGAAGAAATTCGAAATTTGAATTTTTTGAAACTGTTATGCTTTGGGAGAGATTGATTAGCAGTGACAACAACGTAATTGCGTGATTTATGAATTTGATAGTTAATTTTATGTTTTTTTTAAGCGCAACTGAAATGATTTTGTTCCCTTTTTTAGCACAACAGAAGAATTCTTCTTGTATCAAAATTAATGTATCCGGTTGGTGATTTATGTATCCGAAAGGTACAAATTTAAAGGAATTATTGTAATTAAAAAAAGAGTAGGGATAGAATGCAATTTACTCTTTACACTATGGGATTTATGTAAGGTATACTTTTGTTAACCCACCCATATTCTAATGAGTTGATTGAGTGACTTTTTAGATGGGCATGGGTAAAATATGGGTTCCTTAGCCAAATGAGTTAAGCTTTCATTTTTTATTTACTTAAAATTTATGATATCACCAAAAGTGTTATAATTTCTCTTCTTCTTTTTTATGTTCGAATTATTCTTCTCTATAATTGAAAAGGTAAAGTCTTTGACTCTCCAAAAAATATATACTATATTACATGTACATTTCTTTTGTTAATTATAATTATATTTTTAATTTGTTTAATTTATATTGGATAAAAAATAATAGTGTTAAGTAAGCAAATCATGTATTAGTATTGATATTGCGTAAAGTGCCTTAAGCACGTTTTACTCCTAAAATGCAAATATTCATTTACTTTGAAATTTAAAATATTTTTTCCTTGTTATTACATAAATTTATTTTATATTGAAAAGTTGTAGGATTTTTTTTTTTTTACTTTGGTGATACAATAAAACTAAATAAAGTATTTTTAAACATAAAAGTACTCATTACCCCCCTGAACTTGAAGCTTTTTATTCGGTGTACACCTAAACTAAATTCCGTTTTAATTACCCCCCCGATCTTTTTTATTCCTCCGTCGCGTACACCTTTATTGTCCACCTGGCGTAGAAATTGACAACATACTTTACTAGGCGCGTGAGGAAGTGATTTTTTGCCACATCATAAAGCTACAACGGTAAAAAAACGTAAAATCTCCATTTTTCTTTAATATTTGGCATATTTTAAAGATTTTTCTCTCTATTCTCTAACTATTTATTCTCCCTAATCTCTTCTCCCTTTTCAAATTTTAGAATTTTTCTTTCTTTTTTGTTTTAATTGCTATTGCTAAATTCATGAATTATAATAGGAGACTTGTTTGCTTATGTGGGACTCCACCAATTCTGAAAATTTCATGGACAAATGACAATCCCGGACGTAGATTTCTCGGTTGTAGACACTATGGGGTATGTATTGTTTTATATTTTTTTGCTTTTTATTTGCCAAGTTCGTATTATGTAAATTTTTTAACTTTGATTTTATGAAATGCAGTCCTCATTTCGAAATCCTTGTAAGTTTTTCGATTGGTATGATCCAGAATTTCCTAGCCAGGCGAATATTGTGATTTTGGGTCTGTTGAAGAAGACCAACAAACAAGAAAAACAGTTGAAGTGTAGAAGGATGTTGAAACTAATTTTGGGCATTAGTTTGATATGTAATGTGATATTGTTCTTTTATTTAGTGTGTCGTTGAAATTTTTTTTTGAATGCAATTGTTATTAACACAAGGTCTTTTGGTTCTAGGGTTTTCATTTTGTGGATTAGTTTGGTTTGGTGTTTTAGTGATGTATGTTTCTGCTGATTAAAGCTATATATATATATATATCTTTGTGTATGTTTAATTGACTTGTCATTTTTTCATAAACTTACATGTAATTGGTAATATGATATCAAAACACGAAATAATAACATAAAAGCAGCCTAACATAAAGGCATAATATAACTAGTGCTTTCTTGATCATCAAACACAAACATCCTAGTGTTTCATTGTTTCAACCAACAACCACAATAACTTAAGTTAACCACCAAAACAAAAAACAGTCACTACTTTAAGTTTGGTTGAACAACCACACAAGCACCAAAACACAAAACAAACACTACTTTTAAGTTTGATTGAACAACCACACAAGCACAAAATACAAAACAGTCACTAATTTAAGTTTGGTTGTTACAACCACACAACCACACAACTAAGAAGTTTTCTTTGAGGGTGATTTTCCCTTGGCTTGTGCCCTTGTTAGAATTCCAGCAGCTTTTGATCTGGTTTGAATACGACGCATAACACTTTGGACTTGAAGTTCTTTTTGAGTCATGGGCTATTTGCCTTTCCACTTCAGTCCCTTGGTAGGTTTAAAACCAATATCACTTGTCACATGCGCAAAACTCACCACACCAGTATTAACCCTCCTACTGCTAGACAATCCTTGCTGCAATATTAACAACTTTGGGTCTCACATTTAAAAATATAATTTTGACAGTTTTATAAGACACTTACATTAATACATGTATATCCAGTATCAGCAACAAATACACCTTGTCCAACCACTTTTGGCCTGTTCTTGTAACCACTTCCTGTACCTCTTCTTGTACCAGTCTTGTTGTTGCTTGCTCTTTCATATTGACCTCTACCCCTCTTTTTCAAGTGGTCGACTAATGTGAGCAGAAAAAGAATACAACAAGAGACTAAATTAATAAGTAACCTAATCTAATTTATAAAAGTAAATTAATGTGAATGTACCTCTTGAGTGGGTGTTGGTGTAGACTTAGGTTTAGGATTTTTTGGACAATTTCTCTTGTTATGATTTGCTCATTTGCAAATTGAACATGTCATTACTGTCCCCATTGTTGACAACTTCCCAGCTTTTCTCACTTCACCAATTTCTCTTCTTCTTCTTCTGTTCTTTGGTGGCCTACCAAGCATTTGGCTTGCCTCAGGTGGTTCAACCATTGGGTTTCTGCTTTCAGTCCACATTTTCATGTTTGGGACTGGTTGAATGAAATGAGAATATGTCTCCAGATATGTCTCTTTTCTATACCAGCTTGAAATTGCTTGTGATGCCTCTATGTTCAAGTGGTTCATTGCTGCTATACCATGTGCACATGGGATACCTTTTAATTCCCAAGTTCTGCAACTACATTTCTGTTGACCCAAGTTCACAATATGCTTGTATACTCATTCTAACACTTCAGATCCATTATCACCATTCCATTCAACGTTGCACTGCATTGATCTTGCTACATTGATATTGAATTCCATCATTTCCATTGGAGATATTCCATCTGTCCATGTTTCAGCAAATGCTCTTGACTTACTCATCCTACTCATCACCTTAACTCTAATTTCTTCCAAAATAGTTACAATAGTCTTGTTCCTAGGTCCCAAGATCCAAGCATTGAAACTCTCTGCCATGTTGTTATCTATACTATCACATTTTGAAAAAGTTTGGAAAAAAGCTTTGCACCATTTCTCCTTATTGTATTTGATAAGGGCTTCAACTATACCTTTTCCCAGCTTAGATAGGGCATTTATATTGTACTTAAATTGTGCCTCAAATGTTGATCTAGCACAAGCCCAAAATTTCTTCCATCTCTCTATGCCTCTGAAGTTTTGTAACCAATTTGCTAATATGTGTTTAGCACACATTCTGGAAATAGTTCATCTACAACAACTATTAGTCCCTGTAGTTGCAAAGCAAAATAATAAAGATAGTTAAATTTTGATCAAATTAAATTAAAGATAAACAAAAAAAAAAGAAATTAAGTTACCTTTTGCATATCACTAATGATAGTGAGCTAGGAACCATCTCCTAGATTAAGATCATCTTGCAGAATGGTCATGAACAATTTCCATGTCAACTTACTTTCTGTACCAATTACTGTCCATGCTATTGGATACGTTTGGATGTTTGCATCCTTAGCAACAACTACCAAAAGTTGACCCTTACAAGTTCCTTTTAGAAAACACCCATCCAGCCCTATACATCTTCTACATCCTTGTTGGAAACCCCTTTTTCATAGCATCAAAACATATATAAAAAGAGTGAAACTGTTTCATCCCATTTTCTGATTCTGAATCTTTATGCTTCACAACACAAGTGCTACCAGGATTTATTTGGAGTAACACATCCCTGTAGTCTAGGATTCTGTTAAATTCTGCCACATGATCCCCCATAATTTCCTTTAAAATAATTTTTCTTGTTTTTAAACAAACTGCCTTGCCTACATGAACATTCAACTCTTTTCTCACCAAATCTTGTATTTTCCACCCTTTTATACTAGGTTGAGAAATAATCCTATCTTTCAGATACTTACATAAAAATTTTGAATTACACAAAATATTATTGGTGGTCCCGGTACATTTGTGCCTTGGGTTGTATGTCTTGATAGTGAAGTTCTCACTCCTCCCTTCCTTGCTTGCATACAACAGCCATGGACAACCACTTTTACACTTGACTCTTACTCTAGTACTCCCATTCACATACTTGTTTAACTCAACTCCTTTTTTTATAGCATATTTTGTAACTGCCTCTCTAAATTGCTTTACACTTTCAAATACCAAACCACACTGCCATATTACAACATCACAAGTAGAATCATATATCACTCTATTACTCTTCTTTCTCCCTCTCAAACTCCATCCTTCAAGTTCATCATCAGAAATAGGTTCTTCTTCATCACTTTGAACACTATCACAATCAGAACTGTCATAGTATGACTCATCCTCTGTTAGCTTATCCTTGAATTTTTTTTTTGCCTTTTTCAATATCCTCATATCCTTCACCAAGTCCAACTTCACCTAAAAAACCTTTTGTTTTTTTCCTTCTTCTTTCTCCTCCTACTTTCTTTAAACTTTATCACATCTTTCTTAACAATCCTCAACTCCTCATGCACATCACTTCCATAGTCAATAGACTGGTCAGAACAAATGAAATCACTGTCTATGTCTTCCTCTGCATTTTCTTAGGCACTTGGTTCAACTTCTTCTTGAATAGAAGGTTCGGTTTCTTGTTGGACAGTAGGCTCACCTTCTTCTTCGGTATCAGCCAAATCTATTGAAGAATAATCATCATCAGTTTTTTGTTGGACCCTTGCAACCCCATCATTCTCAACTCTATCACTAGATGGAAAGGAAGAAGAGGAACCTAACCCTAGATCTGGTTTTTTTTGCTGTGCAATTGAAGAACCATCAGATTCCCATGTGCATTAAAAGACTCAACCACTTGACTTAAAGATTGACTAATTTGACCTTCACTGGGACCCACATCCTCCAGAATAGTGTCATCACACACATAAATATCTATTGTGTCCCCATCATGCATAAATAATGCAATGTTACAAATGTCCATTTCATTTTTCAATTCCACCAGATCACCCCCTAGAGACTTAGCATAAGTTTTTCCTAATTTACTAATCCTAAAAGACTTAGCATAATCTGCAAGTTCAGGAATTGACAAATGATCTTCATCCATATTCTCTACATATTCAGTCCTACCCCCAACATATACTGGACCTACCTTATTCACCAAGATACTCCCAAATTTGAACCTTAAATTGAGGTACTTAGTAGCCATAGTGTCAACCTATAATCAGAATAACAATCAACATATTGTACAAGGCAACAACAACAAAACATATGCAACAACAACAAAACAGAGTCAACAACACTAAAAAATATACAATAACACCAAAACAGAGGCAACAACACCAAAACATAGAAAACAACATCAAAACAAAAGCAACAAAACCAAATTTAACTCATAAGCATACAATTATACAAGGAAATTATAATAAACAGTACAAAAACATAATTGATACTTAGTAGCCATATTACTCAACATCATACAAATATACATAAGGAAATTACAAAATACCCCACCATTTAACAATACCAAAATAGAATATTGAAATAAAAACCCTAGAATCTTAATTTTACTGAAAAGCCCTAATTTTTTGAACTAATTACCAGAAACCCTAATACTCATGCATGCATAAGCTGAACAACTTCATAATAATACATTCATTAAGTGAAAATTCTAGTAGAAAACTATCAAACTTTCAAACCACTAATCGGAAACTATGCCGAAACCCTAGTCAAATTATGGTGAAACCTTAAACGAAAAATAGGGAAAAATATAAATGAAAAAGTAAAGGAAACAAACAATAACACATCATAAGAGTGGATAATCACTTAGTTGGTAATAATTTTAGACAAGATCGAAATAAAATCGACCAATCGCTTCACGAAACCGAGCAAGCCTTCACGTCTAAGAACTGCAACTGACCCAAATTCAGAAAGAGTTCCGCGAAATCTACCCTTTGCTCCGTCGATTACACTTCTTAGAGAGCCAAAAGTTTTGAAATCTGTCGTCGTCCGTCGATTACACTTCTTACCCTTTGTTAGAGCTTAGTGAGAGGTTTAGAGCTTAGTGAGAAGCTTAGACCGGAAGTTTTGGAGTAGGTGAGAAGGTTTGACATTTAATTATCTAGGTGGCTAATATTTATCCAGGTGGCTAATATTTATCTAGGTGTCATGCGCGTGTAGACACGATTGGAGTGATCGGACAAAAACTTCAAGTTCAGGGAGGTAATGAGTACTTTTGCCAAAATAAAACTAAAATATTTTATACATGTTTAATTCTAAAGTAAAGTACTATTTACTCATGTAAATATGGGTAAATATGGGTAAACTTGTATTTTACCCATATGAAATATGTGTGTGGGGGGGGGGGGGCTTGAATTATTACCTATTTTATGTTGACCCATTTTCAACCCGCCCAAATTTTACCCAACCCACCCATTTACCAACACTAGAATAGATACTTTAATTGTGTTTTTGACACTTAACTAAAAAAATGTGTTAGTAAATAAGACAAAAAGAAGCCATGTGGATGAAATTTTGAGCTAGACACGCCTTAGTGTGTACACAGACTTGATCTAATCAGTATTAAGGTGTATTTCTCAACCTAATAAGTGATGATTTATGTGTGTTTCTCATACTCTTTGTAGTTTAGGTATGAAACTAAAAAAAAGGATAATTTAGATGTGTTTTTGACACTTAACTCTAAACTAAAATGAATTTAGTAAGAAATCCAATTCAAGTGACTAGATTGATTTTTTAAAAAAATAATAAGGATAAATTAAGTAGAAATTATATATATTTACTAAATAATGAAAAGGAAATAAACTGCATTGACCAAATTTCTTTTATGTAGATTTTTTTTATAAAAAATAAGCTATGATTCTAGGAGAACACAAAAGAAAAATTATAAAATAAAATAGAAATCAGGAAAAAAATTCAATAGTGATCAGATATATTGTATTTTCTAAATAATAAGGATAAATTAAGTAAAATATATATTTACGTAATAATGGAAAATAATTAAATTGCATTGACCAGATTTTATTAATTTAGATTTTTTTTTTTGTAAAAATAATAATCTATAATTCTAGGAAAAGAGCAAAGATAAATTATAAAATAAGATAAATTTAGTAAGAAATCCAATTAAAAGTAACCAGATTAATTGTATTTTCTAAATAATAAGAATAAATTAAGTAGAATATATACATACTTAATAATGGAAGGAAAACAAATTTTGTTGACTAGATTTCTTTAATTAGATGATACTTGACTGTAAATATAGGATCTTTAAGTAAATTAGTTAAACTAAATACCCAAATAGATTCTTACACTTCCCCAATTAATAAGCCGCCATCGTAGTATATGACTAATTACATTCTTTCATTTATAAATAAGAACCAAAGATTTCAAGTTAAGAATTGATCTTACCTCTTAAAGAATCGTTATTATAAGGTTGTACGAAAAATTCATAGTCACCACATACAAAGATGTAAAGAAGAGAAGATTTTAAACTAGGAAAATAAGTAAAACTATTCCAAAGATTACCTAACAAAAATAAGGGGAAAAGGCACTTACGGTGAGTTTTATTCATCCCTTTTGGGTGTGTAAATCAGCCCATGTGGGCTAGATTTTTTTCAACTCTTTCGGGCACCTCCTGGGCTCCATGTAGGACCAATTTTCTTTCTTTTGGGCTTAAAGCTAGACCTTTTTTTTTGTAATAAACATTTTTTTTAAATAGAGGAACTTTCACATATTGTCACTCAAAAATATCCTAATTACTCTCCATAGCTATAGTTTAAAAATTACAATTCGTAGCTACATGTCATAGGGAGGGGAGAGGCAAGCGAGACTGGGAGAGAGAGAGAGGAGAGAGGCGAGCGAGAGAGGGCAAAGAGTGGGAGAGAGGTGAATTGTATATGTATATCAGTTAAATAGTTGTATATTATACATATGTATTTGTATATATGGCAAGCGAGATTGGGAGAGGGAGGAGAGAGGCGAGCGAGTTTGGGAGAGGGAGGAGGGAGGAGAGAGGCGAGCGAGATTGGGAGAGGAAGAAGAGAGGCGAGCGAGAGAGGGCAGAGAGTGGGAGACAGGTGAACTGTATATGTATATCGATTAGATAATTGTATATTATCCATATGCATTTGTATTTATGGCAAGCGAGATTGGGAGAGGGAGGAGAGAGGCGAGCGAGAGAGTGCGAGAGAGTGGGAGAGAGGTGAATTGTATATGTATATCGGTTAGATAATTGTATATTATACATATGCATTTGTATTTATGGCAAGCGAGATTGGGAGAGGGAGGAGAGAGGCGAGCGAGAGAGTGCGAGAGAGGTGAATTGTATATGTATATCGGTTAGATAATTGTATATTATATATATATATATATGGAGGGGTATTTTGTTTTTTTCCTTACACCCCTTAGTCCACATGTTTTTACACCCAAATTAGGGGTTAAAGCTGATTAGAATCATATTACGCTAAAGTATAAAAGTATTGAGAAAGCTAAGGCTAAGTTCAAGAGTTTGTGGATTTTTTTGTCAAGGATTCGATTCGTTTTTTCAAGTTATGTAAGTTCTCATAGTGTTGGGTTCGTTCACCCACATGCCAATCATGTGATTTTTATCCATAATTTCTTTCTTGAGGTTGAATTATTTGCATTCTTGAGGAGGGTTTTGTGGTTCGTTCTTTGATAATGAAGTTCTTGTTGGGTTCATGAGGTGAGAGTTGCGAATGAATGTTGTTCTTGGTGGGTTTTAGTGTATATTTTGTTGTGATTGTTTTGGGTTTAATAAAGCAAAAGAATTTGAGGGAAATCGTTCGATTCTAGATGAGTTAGGGCATGTGATTGAATAAGAAAATTTGTCAAATTGTGGGCAAGGGCTTGGGGCGGCGTGCCACCACAGCGCCAGAACTACTGCCCAATAGTTTGGGGTCTGGCGCAATGCCACTCAGTGCGCCCCAAATAGTGGAAAAATAGTGGTCAATAGTTTTGGGGTTGGCACCCCGCGCCACTCAGTGCACTAGGGTCGCTAGGTCCCCTACCCTTCAGACCTTCTTTCCGTGTGAGTTCCCTCTAATTGTACCTATGTTTTATACTTGATATCCACACTTAAAATCTTCATTAAACCTTGAGAGATCATACATTCCAAGCCATAACTCTTGAATTCATAATTCAAATTCAAGATAGAGTTAAGAGTAAATTTTGAGAAATGTCCTTTGAGTCATTCTAGAAGTCTTTTGAAAACTTTTAAAACTTGTTTTAAGACTTGAGTATGAGGATGATGTGAGTTGAGTTTCATTTTTTAAAATGAATATATGGAAACTAAGAATCACAAGAGTGAATACTTTTACTTTTAAAATGAGAGGAAACCTTATTTTTCGAATGAGTTCATCGGGAATTTTGAACACTATCTCTTTTAAAATAATATTTTGAGTAATAATCTCAAATTTGAGGATGAGGAAATATTTTTAAACATATGAGCATGAGTTATATTATTGGGAGTAGTATTGAGCATCGATATGGGGACGAGTTCAGACAACTCAAAGTCCTCATAAACCAAGTATGCCAACATGGGTAAAGGGTCATACTTTTTAGATGATTCCTTATTGCTTTTAAGCATATCTTAGTGGATCCACTTAGTTGAGGATGTTCTATACTCCGGCAAGGTATATGACAGTTCTGGTAGCGCGAGCGAGATGTTGTATCATCACATAACTCATAGTGATGGTTGTCGGTTAGAAAATCTCCCAAATAACAGTAAAGAGTTATTATTGTATTTTTAAATACATTGAGTTGTTATTTACTGTTTTAAAATCTTTCTTTATAATGCATCCTTAATGTTGCTTTTATATTGAACTGAGTTTAGTATTTTTGAGTTTGAGTATCCTTGAGTTGAGTTGAGTTGAGATAAGGTGAGTATGTTCTTCCTTTTTATCAGTTGAAGCTTATATCTGTGCTTTAGAATTCCCCTTGCAAGCTCGTACATTCTATGTACTGACGCTATTTGTCCTGCATCTTTCATGATGAAGATATAGGTAACCAGGGTCATCAACAGGCGCTCCGTTGATGCCACTTGCAGTCCCAGAGTTTGATTGGTGAGCATTCTTGCTTTCTAGAGGGCTCTACACTTTGCTTTTATTTTCAGTTTGTTAAGATGATCAAGATCTTGTCCCGACATCCATCGTAGTACTTAGAGGCTTCGTAGACAATAGATGTCACACCCCGAGCTACCCCCGAGACGCGGACACGGGACCTAGGACCACAAGTCATCCCAAGCTAACCCTGCTGGCATGATCATGAGCATACTAAAGAGAATAAACTGATGCGGAAGCAAAATCATAAATAAATCTGAAAAGATGGGGAATACCCATATACTGTAACTGAATATATGAAATCTGAGAGTTTAATACAAAAGAAATATCAAACTCAAAACACTAAGCTGAATCTAGCTATGTCTGAAATAAGCCTCTAAACTGACTAGAAATGTTGGGACATGCCCCAACTAGATCTAGCAAAACTGAAACTAAAGACTAAAAATACTGAAAAGAAACTCATGACTATTGTCCTCGAAGAGTGAGGACTCACCAACTGATTCTACTGAACTGAAGATCGAGAATCGATCTAAGCGTGATCTGGATGCTGAGAACCTGAACCTACATTACGAGAAGATGTAGCGCACGTATGCGTCAGTACTTGAAAGGTACTGAGCATGCAGGATAGAGTAAAGCTGAAAGAACATATAACTAAACAAAGCAATAAAGCAATGAAATAATCTGAACATGATATAGATACTGAAATACTGAATACTGAGCTAACTGAATGCAATGACCAATTTATAACATGCTGACTGAATACTGAATGAACTGTAAATGTGGTCAATGCAATAAAGTCTTACTGAACTGTGGGAGCTACTAATAACCGACATAAAACCACATAAGCTAAATGTGGAGTCCGATGTATACGACCCATCGAGAGGACCCAATATACCCTGCCAGAGGTATAGAGGCATGCTGGCGTGATCACTAAACTGATGTTGTCCACAGAGGGGACTTACACCTACGTGGCTCGTAGTTCTGGGACTATATGGGTACGCTGAAACCCTAGTCCAACTCGGTATTATGCTACTCCCAATGAATTAAATGGTTAACACATTATGACTGAGTTTTCTGTAAATACTGGATAGCTCAAACTGAACATGCAAACTGAGAATGCAACAATTAATCTGATAATGATACATTCATAAACTGAGGCATGTATAACTGAATACTGAAATATCTGACCTAGCATGTGTAATTCAAGAACTAAAGAAATACATAGCTAGGGTTCTGAAATTCATGCGATAAACTGAGCAATAACATGATAATCTGATTTGGAACATTTAAATAACTAATTCATGATGATCTGTTGTAATTCTAGAAACCCTAGGTCTGTTCATAATCATGGAATCAAGAATCTGACTGAATTCTAGGGACCTAATGGGCGAAAGGAACCCACTAGTGAAATTCCACATACCTGGTGACGAATTCCACGGAGAAGTCTTTCGATTTTGGTGCTGGAACTGAAGGAAACTTGTTGCGTTCTTGAACTAGGGTTCTTGACTTCTTTTCTCCTTTTAGCGTTCTAATTCTTCTAAGTTTGATTAATGATTTGACTTAGGTAAGTTCTAGTTATGTTTCTAGGCTTAAATTGATTAAAACCTCATGATTTAGGGTTTAAACGACGTATCTAAGGGGTTAAACGAAATAGGAAAAGACCAAAGGACCCCTGAATTAACTGCTGTCGGAGTGATCTACGGATTGGACCTACGGGCCGTAGGTCAATCTACGGTCCGTAGATTTCGTCCGTAAGTCAAGCCTGTTCGACAGACCTTCACTAAAACGATCATAACTTTTTACTCGGAGGTCGGAATTTAGCAAACTCGGTGGAGTTGGAAAGATAATTCAATTATCTATCTAACCATAGGTCATAGAACACATAATTTATTTTGTGATAAAAGTTATGACCATTTGAAGTTGACCCATCAGAATTTTCAGCTAACTGGCTGCTAACCTTCGATCTATGGTCAGACCTACGGAACGTGGATCGAATGACGGTCCGTGCTGGTCAACCGTAGTTCAGGACTGAAGCTGGGCTTTTGGGGCATCGATCCACGGACACGAACTACGGTCCGTGACCTTACTTACGGACCGTAAGTCCAGCCGTGGGTCAACACTTAGCCAAATTTTCTGACTGAGTTCTGGGGAAGTTTTTTGTCACGAACCACGGACCTACAGGACGGACCGTGAGTCCATATACGGTTCGTGGATGGTGTCCGTGAGTGCCACCTGTAACACTAGAAATCTAAAATCTCTAATTTCGGATACGGGGTGTTACATTATCTCCCCCTTGGGACCATTCGTCCTCGAATGAAGACTAATCTAGCTGAAATAGAGGGAGAGGGCTGCAATCCCTACCACTAAACACTGAGAACTGAATTTCTAACTGAACTGAGTTCCAAGAACATGCAAATACGCTGAAAATGCAAGTACAAACTGAAGGAACATGATTCTAAGACTGAATTTTTGCATGAATGACTGAAAAACTGATGAGGAACTATTACCTCAAGCTGGAATGGAATCAGAAGGAAAGAGGTGAGGATACTTGGACTTCATGGCTGCTTCTGCTTCCCAAGTAGCTCCCTCTACTGACTGACTCCTCCACAAAACCTTGACTGAAGCGACTTCTTTATTCCTCAACCTTCTAACCTGACGATCGAGAATCTCAACTGGTACATCTTCATAAGAAAGGCTATCTTTCACGGCCACACTCTCTAATGGCACTATGGATGCTGGATCACCCACACACTTCTTCAGAAGAGAGATATGAAAGACTGGATGCACTGCTGCTAAGTCTGTTGGCAACTCTAACTCATAAGCCACTTTACCAATCCTTTTCAGGATCCGGTAAGGGCCTACATATCTGGGACTGAGCTTCCCTTTCTTGCCAAATCTCATCACCCCCTTCATAGGTGACACTTTCAGGAAAACCCAATCATCAACTTGGAACTCTAGTTCCCTTCTTCTCACATCTTCATAAGATTTCTGGCGACTCTGAGCAGTCTTAAGTCTATCTCTAATGAGTTGCACTTTCTCCATAACATCAAGGACCGAATCTGGTCCTATCAAGGCTGCTTCACCTACTTCAAACCAACCAACTGGAGATCTACATCTACGCCCATATAATGCCTCATAAGGGGCCATCTGAATGCTGGAATGGTAGCTATTGTTGTAGGCGAACTCTATAAGAGGAAGGTGATCATCCCAACTACCCTTGAAGTCGATCACACAAGCTCTCAACATGTCTTCTAAGGTCTGAATGGTATGCTCTGCCTGACCATCCGTCTGTGGATGAAATGCTGTGCTAAGGTTAACCTGAGTACTAAGACCCTTCTGAAATGACTTCCAGAAATGAGAGGTAAACTGAGGACCTCTATCTGAGATGATAGACAAAGGAACCCCATGCAACCTCACAATCTCATTTATGTAAAGCTTGGTGTAATCCTCCGCCGAATCTGTAGTCTTGACCGCCAAAAAGCGAGAAGACTTAGTAACCCTATCAATAATCACCCAAATGGAGTCATGTTGTCTGCGAGTACGAGGTAAACGTGTGATGAAGTCCATGTTGATCACTTCCCACTTCCAAGTAGGAATGTCAATCTCTTGAGTCATACCTCCTGGTTTCTGATGTTCTACCTTGACTTGCTGGCAATTGGGGCACTTAGCCACAAAATCTGCTATATCTCTTTTCATACCATTCCACCAATAGACTTCCCGCAGATCGCGGTACATCTTAGTGGCGCCTGGATGAATAGAATATCTGGAATTGTGGGCTTCTGCGAGGATATGCTGTCTCAATTCACCCACATCAGGAACACACAATCTACCTTGATAGCGAAGTACACCATCTCCCCCTTGGGAGAAAACCTCCACTCTCTGATTGTGGACTGCACCCTTAAGTTCAAGCAAAATTGGATCACTATCTTGCTTTTCCTTAACCTCTACTACCAAAGAAGATTCTGCCCCATTCTGAACCGGTACACCACCATCTGATATGCTCATAAGACGAACTCCTAGGAGAGAAAGTCTGTGAACATCCTTTGCTAGCTCTTTTCTTTCTTCCTCAACATGTGCTACACTACCCATAGATAGTCTGCTAAGGGCATCTGCTACTACATTTGCCTTACCAGGATGGTAATGCACACTCATATCATAATCTTTGAGGAACTCTAGCCATCTTCTCTGGCGAAGATTCAACTCTTTCTGGGTGAATACATACTGAAGGGTCTTATGGTCTGTGAACACATCTACATGAACACCATACAAGTAATGTCTCCAAATCTTAAGTGCAAACACCACTGCTGCTAGCTCGAGGTCATGAGTTGGATAATTCTTCTCATGTACCTTAAGTTGTCTAGAAGCATAAGCTATAACCTTACCTCGCTGCATCAACACACAACCTAGGCCGACTCTGGATGCATCACAATAGATCACATAACCATCTGAACCCTCTGGTAGAGTCAAGACAGGAGCTGTAGTCAACCTAGTTTTCAATTCTGCGAAGCTTTTCTCACAATCATCTGACCATGAAACTTAACCTTTTTCTGAGTTAACTTAGTCAATGGAGAGGCTATGGATGAAAATCCTTCCACAAACCGTCTGTAATAGCCCGCTAGACCCAAGAAACTTCTGATATCTGTAGCAGAGGTAGGTCTGGGCCATTGTTTCACTGCTTCTATCTTCTGGGAATCTACTTGAATTCCTTCACTAGACACAATATGCCCAAGGAAGGCAACTGATTGTAACCAAAACTCGCACTTGTTAAATTTTGCATATAACTGGCGATATTTGAGAGTTTGGAGAACAACTCTCAAATGACTCGCATGCTCTTCCTCATTCCTAGAGTAAATGAGGATATCATCAATAAAGACGATAACAAACAAGTCCAAGTACTGCTTGAACACTCTATTCATCAAATCCATGAAAGCTGCAGGAGCATTGGTTAGTCCAAATGACATAACTACAAATTCGTAATGACCATACCGAGTTCTGAAGGCTGTCTTCGGAATGTCACTATCTCTGTCTCTAAGCTGATGATAACCTGATCTGAGGTCTATCTTTGAGAAATGACTAGCACCCTGAAGTTGGTCAAACAAGTCATCAATCCTAGGGATGGGATACTTATTCTTGATTGTGACCTTGTTCAACTGCCTATAGTCAATGCACATTCTGAGAGAACCATCTTTCTTCTTCACGAACAACACTGGTGCACCCCATGGCGAAATACTAGGTCTGATGAAGCCCTTATCTAGAAGGTCTTTCAACTGCTCTTTCAATTCCTTAAGCTCAGCTGGAGCCATTCTGTAAGGAGGGATAGAGATAGGCTGGGTATCTGGAAGGAGATCAATTCCAAAGTCTATTTCCCTTTCGGGAGGAACTCCGGGAAGATCTTCTGGGAACACTTCTGGAAACTCACTGACTACAGGAACTGACTCAAGAGTTGGGGATTCGGAACTAGAATCCTTAACCCGAACTAGATGATAGAGATAACCCTTAGAGATCATCTTTCTAGCCTTAAGGTAAGAAATGAATCGACCCATAGGCGCTAAGCTACTACCCTTCCATTCTAAAATTGGTTCGTCTGGAAACTGAAAACGAACAATCCTAGTTCTACAATCAACTGAGGCATAACATGAATGTAACCAATCCATGCCTAGAATGACATTGAAGTCTACCATTTCTAACTCTACAAGATTTGCTGAGGTGACTTTCTGAGAGACTGTGACAGGGCAATTTCTATATACCCGTCTAGCTATAACTGAGTCACCGATTGGAGTAGAGACTGAGAAGGGTTCTGAAAGAGTTTTTGGACTAACACTGAATTGGACTGCTATGTAAGGAGTTACAAAAGACAAAGTAGCCCCTGGATCTAACAATGCATAAACATCAAGATCAAAGACTCGTAATATACCAGTGACTACATCAGGAGAATCTTCTTGATCTTGACGAGCCTGAAGAGCATAAAGCCTGTTTTGGCGCTGTCCGCCACCAGTACCAGAAGAGTTACCCTGCTGAGTCGGGAGACCTGCTGGTGCTGCTGAAGTTGTAGACTGAGCTCTACCATTATTTCCTCCTTGACCTTGTCTTGAAGGACAATCCTTCAATCTATGACCAGACTGGCCACACCCAAAGCATCCTTCCTTACCTGCAAGGCACTCGCCCGGATGGTTCCTACTACATTTTTGGCAAGTTGGGTAGGTTTCGGTGCCTGAAACACTACCTTGAGACATAGAGCCTGACGTCCTACCTTTCTGATCATTACGGAACCTGGGGGATGGAATACTAGCGGATGAAGGGGCTGGAGTCGAAGACTTCTGTTGAAAATGCGAGCGATTTCCACCACCCGATTTCTGGTGGGAATACTCGTAGTTACCTGTTCTTGCTTTCTTAGTCTCCTTAGCCTGTTCCCTAAGCTTATCACCCTCAACCTGCTGAGCATGAGTCATGAGCCTAGAGATGTTCATGTCTCCCAACAACATAGCATTTCTGCACTCTGTTTTCAGTAAGTCTGACACTCCATACAGAAACTTATTCATCTGAGCCCTGGAATCAGCAACCATGTGAGGAGCATACCTGGAGAGTTGGTTAAACTTGAGCCCATACTCTTGGACAGTCATGTTACCCTGCCTTAAGTTCATAAACTCCTGGGCCCTTGCTTCTCTCAACTCTATGGGGAAAAACCTGTCTAGAAAGGTTTCGCTGAAACATTCCCAAGTAATAGGAGCGGTATCTGTACCCCTGTTCTCCTTCCACTGAGTATACCAGATATGAGCTACATCCTTAAGTTGGTAAGATGCTAACTCAACCCGATCATTCCCAGTGACCTGCATCACCTCAAAGATCTTCTTGATCTCATCCAAGAAATTCTGGGGATCTTCACCAGTCTGCGATCCTAAGAACTCTGGAGGATTCATCCTAACAAAGTCACGGACCCTTGCTGCTGCTGATCCACCATTTGCATTCACAGGAGCTTGAACCCGCTGATTGTTCTGGTTAGCGACACTCTGGGCCAACATTTGAATGGCATTCCTGAATTCAGCATTCGACACTTCTTGATCTGGAACTGAAGGAGCTACGTTTGCGTTCCTGGCATTCGCATTCCTAGCATAAGTTCTACGAGGAGGCATGATCACTGAAACGTAGAACGTCGAGTTAGAATGGAATTAGATCATACCTTACGCACGATAAGAGTAACAAGAAATGAAGATTTTTCCTAAAGACACTTTGTAGCCCCCCTCTCATTAGATGTGGTGCGCACTACACACTCATGAAAAGGACTCTTAAACCTAATGCTCTGATACCAAGTTTGTCACGCCCCGAACTACCCCCGAGACGCGGACACAGGACCTAGGACACTTAAACCTAATGCTCTGATACCAAGTTTGTCACGCCCCGAACTACCCCCGAGACGCGGACACAGGACCTAGCTAACCCTGCTGGCATGATCATGAGCATACTAAAGAAAATAAACTGATGCGGAAGCAAAATCATAAATAAATCTGAAAAGATGGGGAATACCCATATACTGTAACTAAATATATGAAATCTGAGAGTTTAATACAAAATAAATATCAAACTAAAAACATTAAGCTGAATCTAGCTATGTCTGAAATAAGCCTCTAAACTGACTAGAAATGTTGGGACATGCCCCAACTAGATCTAGCAAAACTGAAACTAAAGACTAAAAATACTGAAAAGAAACTCATGACTATTGTCCTCGAAGAGTGAGGACTCACCAACTGATTCTGCTGAACTGAAGATCGGGAATCGATCTAAGCGTGATCTGGATGCTGAGAACCTGAACCTACATCACGAGAAGATGTAGCGCACGTATGCGTCAGTACTTGAAAGGTACTGAGCATGCAGGATAGAGTAAAGCTGAAAGAACATATAACTAAACAAAGCAATAAAGCAATGAAATAATCTGAACATGATATAGATACTGAAATACTGAATACTGAGCTAACTGAATGCAATGACCAATTTATAACATGCTGACTGAATACTGAATGAACTGTAAATGTGGTCAATGCAATAAAGTCTTACTGAACTGTGGGAGCTACTAATAACCGACATAAAACCACATAAGCTAAATGTGGAGTCCGATGTATACGACCCATCGAGAGGACCCAATATACCCTGCCAGAGGTATAGAGGCATGCTGGCGTGATCACTAAACTGATGTTGTCCACAGAGGGGACTTACACCTACGTGGCTCGTAGTTCTGGGACTATATGGGTACGCTGAAACCCTAGTCCAACTCGGTATTATGCTACTCCCAATGAATTAAATGGTTAACACATTATGACTGAGTTTTCTGTAAATACTGGATAGCTCAAACTGAACATGCAAACTGAGAATGCAACAATTAATCTGATAATGATACATTCATAAACTGAGGCATGTATAACTGAATACTGAAATATCTGACCTAGCATGTGTAATTCAAGAACTAAAGAAATACATAGCTAGGGTTCTGAAATTCATGCGATAAACTGAGCAATAACATGATAATCTGATTTGGAACATTTAAATAACTAATTCATGATGATCTGTTGTAATTCTAGAAACCCTAGGTCTGTTCATAATCATGGAATCAAGAATCTGACTAAATTCTAGGGACCTAATGGGCGAAAGGAACCCACTAGTGAAATCCCACATACCTGGTGACGAATTCCATGGAGAAGTCTTTCGATTTTGGTGCTGGAACTGAAGGAAACTTGTTGCGTTCTTGAACTAGGGTTCTTGACTTCTTTTCTCCTTTTAGCGTTCTAATTCTTCTAAGTTTGATTAATGATTTGACTTAGGTAAGTTCTAGTTATGTTTCTAGGCTTAAATTGATTAAAACCTCATGATTTAGGGTTTAAACGACGTATCTAAGGGGTTAAACGAAATAGGAAAAGACCAAAGGACCCCTGAATTAACTGCTGTCGGAGTGATCTACGGATTGGACCTACGGGCCGTAGGTCAATCTACGGTCCGTAGATTGCGTCCGTAAGTCAAGCCTGTTCGACAGACCTTCACTAAAATGAGCATAACGTTTTACTCGGAGGTTGGAATTTAGGAAACTCGGTGGCGTTGGAAAGATAATTCAATTATCTATCTAACCATAGGTCATAGAACACATAATTCATTTTGTGATAAAAGTTATGACCATCTGAAGTTGACCCATCAGAATTTTCAGCTAACTGGCTGCTAACCTTCGATCTACAGTCAGACCTACGGACCGTGGATCGAATGACGGTCCGTGCTGGTCAACCGTAGTTCAGGACTGAAGCTAGGCTTTTGGGGCATCGATCCACAGACACGAACTACGGTCCGTGACCTTACTTACGGACCGTAAGTCCAGCCGTGGGTCAACACTTAGCCAAATTTTCTGACTGAGTTCTGGGGAAGTTTTCTGTCACGAACCACGGATCTGCAGGACGGACCGTGAGTCCATCTACGGTCCGTGGATGGTGTCCATGAGTGCCACCTGTAACACCAGAAATCTGAAATCTCTAATTTCTGATACGGGGTGTTACAATAGAGTTTTGAGAAGTCTGTTTCATTTTCAGTTGTTAATGTTCTAGACTTGAGTTGCCTCTTTTGGCCTGTTGAATGTTTTTTTTTATATTCTGAGTTATGTGTCACGCCTCGAAATAGGGGGCGTAACTGGCACTCGATACCCTAATATATCGAGTTACCCATTGAAACATACTAGCTAAACAAAACTTGTGAGGCAAAAAGATTGGGCAGCACAACCTCTAAAAAGTGAAGCCTAGATCCAAAGGTCTTGACCTGAAAGAGAATAACCATACAAACAATGTAGACAAACCGAAAGAAAATAAAGATGTACTATCTAGCCGACGAGGCCACAACCGAAAACATACCTACTTACACACACACCTATATATACATGCCAATACTATTGGCTGGTGGTTGAAACATACAAAAAGAAAACTCAGAATATTATGTGCACAATAGCCTCTATGAGTGACATAAGCACTGTCGGGACAAGGGCCCGACTATACCCAAACTGTACAACAAAAGTAAACATCCTCTGATAGCCCCAGGATAAGATGGAGCTTACCAACTCACAACTAAACCTAAATCCTAGCGGGTGGATCGATTAAAGTCTCTGCCTGTACCTACTCGCACAAAACAAAAAGCAGCGTCCCCAGGCAAAGGGACGTCAGTACGAATAAAAATGTACTAGTATGTAGAGCGAAAATTAAAATCATAAACATTTACTGTAAAAGGGTAATAGAGATACCACCTAAAATTGAAACCCAAATAATCTCTATGGCTGACCTTTAGCCCCCTACTACTTAAATATGCATGGTATGCTCGTATAATCGTATGTTGTGAATATATATATATATATAGAGAGAGAGAGAGATGCAAATGCATGACATACTTAACCAAAATCTAGCAATGATGGTGCTTTCCGGTCGCGAACCGGCATCATATTCGCCAACTTGTGGTCATCTGTGTCTCATACGTATAAATATAGACAATAGGCCCCATACCTCCCGATTATAGCTCGGGAGTGAATGCATTGCATGTCATGTCATGGATTTATAACACCTATGAGTTATTGTTGTCATGTTGCCAATCTTGGCCCGTTTGTAGTCTTGTTCTCATAACCCCATAATAACTTTCATATAACATATAACAATCTCATGGAACTTGATATGTTCTTCCAAATAAGCTTGAAAAGTTAACTCGAATTTTAGAAAGATAACCTAACCTTGTTGATATTCATAACAAGTTTAAGGTGACTTCCTTAGTTCCTAACTTGGTTCCTAGATAATTTATAAAAGAAATATTTCAAAAACCAAGTGTTCTAATAGTTTACATTTAAATTATATTTGAGAGTTTTGAAGGTCGTGAGCTACTTTACATTTTTTCTTTAATAATAACCTTGGTGGAGAAAGAGGGCTGGTCATAAGTAGTAAGGGTCTCGTGTGACATTTTAATTCATATCACCCAAGGAAGAATACGAATTCATACGTGCGGACATATAATCAAGGAAACTGATAAAATGACGTGTAGATGTCGAACACTCTATTTATCCGAACGAGTGAAATATCAAAATAACAGAATCATGAAAATAATTCAGCTGAGATCCCAATGCCTTTCACTGAAGGTCTTTCTAGCAAGAGAATAACAAAATATCACATTCGACGTTTTAGGAATTTCCCAGGAGTGGTGCTAAAAGGAGGGACGTAGCTTCGCCTTAACATACCTTTTCAATGAACGCTCGAATGGCCGTAGCTTCTTCACGAAAATTGTTCCTTACGTCCTAAACTTTGCAAACACTATATATACACAGCTGGCACACACCTTAGTTAACCAAGTGTAAACCTTGAAAAACCACCAATAAATACAAATTTATATCTTCAAAAACTTGCTCCAAACGCAGCTAATAGAAGGGAAAAACGATTACCACGTGTAAAGATCATGTTTCTAGGCACGGGGGCAATCTTTAATGGTAGAA
This sequence comes from Solanum verrucosum, assembly GCF_900185275.1. Lineage (NCBI taxonomy): Eukaryota > Viridiplantae > Streptophyta > Magnoliopsida > Solanales > Solanaceae > Solanum > Solanum verrucosum. Next base: position 1,927,169 of record NW_026019996.1, on the reverse strand, counting down.
ATCGTCGAAAACTGACCTTCATCATGCAAGTACTCCATAGGAACCTTCTCTTAAGCTTTCTTTTTGGTTTGGAAGTAAAATGAAATGTTTTCATGGCTTAAAACGTTGAGTAAGCCAGCATACCACATTTTTGACCCGACCTGGATCCGACCTGGATTCTGCCCCGGCAGTCCGTAGTAAAACCCTCACAACTTTTTACTTTGATGTCAGTTCGATACGGGGTTTGATGCGTTGCAAACTAGACTCGTAGGCCTTCGATTTAATGGGTGATAGGCCTTCTAACTCTTTGTATATTGGGAGATATTATCCAAGACATTTGACCCAAAGTTAAGAAAATATTATTAGAGAAACTTCGATAACTTTTTCCGACTTTAGTTTCACTAATTTTCTTGACTTCCAAACTTAACATACGACCCTTTTGCTATTATAATACCTCATAACACACTATTCTTAGCATGTTTTACACTCATAGGCTTATCCTCAAGGTATGGGATAAGTTAAACCTTTCAAACGGGCGAAGTTCTACCCGAGCCATTTCTTTTATCATGAACTTTGTTTGAGGGGTCCCTTTGACCTAAAACTTTAGTTTAGTTCCTTGATATTGCCACCTACTTGCAATCTTAAATCTCCAATGTACGATACAAAGTCATATACACCTCATATAACCATGCCATACTACGCCACATATATTATGCACGATTAGACAAAAAGTACGGGATCTTACATTATGTCTTGCGACTTTTGAGGTAAATATTTACTTTTGAGTTCATGTAATGTTGAGTAAGTCTTCCACTGAGTATTGAGACAGGCCAAGGGTTCACTTCGGAACCAACAATGGTTCTCGAGTGCCAATTACGTCGCAATAAAAATGTTTAGTCTACATATGAAAATGCTAAATTGTACAAGGAAAAGATAAAAAATGGCATGATAATCTCACTCGCCATAAGGAATTTAAATTGGGAGATCATGTTTTATTGTACAATAGTCTATTAAGACTATTTCTCGGAAAGTTCAAATCACGATGAACATGACCGTATGTCATCACAGAAGTAACCCCATATGGTGCCGTCGAAATACAAAATAATGGGAAAGAAAAATTCAAGGTAAATGACCATCGTTTGAGGCCTTATGTCACAAAGATTTTTGACAAACAAGCTTTAACCATTCCCTTTACTTAAAAGCTATATATATATATATATATGCTTGAATTATTTTTTTATAATACTTAAATAATAATAATCATTTTATTGTGTGTATCTATATGCTCCATATGTCAAAATATATAATAAATCATATTTGATTATATTATTATTATTATTATTATTATTATAAATAAAAAAATTATATAATTTTTTTTTTTAAAAACTCATTTATATTTTATTAAGTCAATATATATATATATATATATATATATATATAACAACTCACTTTCACAGATCTCTTGGTAGTACTCCTTCAATTTTATCTTCTTCTTTTCTGTCTCTTGACTGTCACAACAATATGAAGTTAGAAAAAGAAGAAAGTAATTTTATCACGATAATTTACCTCATAATAACCCAAATCATAATAATAATCCACAAATTGATAAGAGTTAGTTCATATCAGCAACAACAATGGAGTGGGCCCTTAGACATATACGTCATGGGATTATTGATGAAAGAGGTATTGATTTTTTGTCACTAAATAATGACCAAATCATGAACGTGCTTTTCATAATTGAACACTTAAAATGGTCAAAATTTACCAAAAATCCTGGAGCAGCAGTATTAATTATATGTAACATCTCGCTAATTGAAAGAACTAAGAAGAAATTAAAAATTGGAAATAGTCATTTTTGGAAAGTATATAAAAATCTGGAAAATTGTGAAGTATGTTTAGTTGAATTTTTGGTCAACTTCAAATGACCATAACTCCTAGCTCAGGATGAGTTATGCGTGCTTCCAGATATCGTAGGAAAGATCTTAGAATAATATTTCTAACGACACCGAGTTTGCGTGATTTCGAGTTCGTATGAGTTAGATATGTCGTTTGGAAGTTGGGTTGTTTGGATAAAGAAAGTCCAATCCGGCTTTTGAAAGGGTAGTTTGATTTTTTCCTTACCCTATTATTTTATTTAGTTATTGGGTAATTAATTGGGGTCTAAACTGATCTTAGTTAGTTTACGCTTTTGGAAAAAAAGTTAGGGTTTTGAGAGAAGAGAAAAGAAGAGGAGAAAAGAGGAGAAGAAGCAAGAATCGTCAAGATCTTCAAGAATCGCTGGTGGATTTCGTCAAGGGGTCATCCCCACGTTCCCAACACTATTCAATCTAGCAAATTTATATTGATTTGGAAGTAAATCCTATGAGTTCCTGATGAAATTCGTTTGAATTCTTGTGGGTTGTGTTGTTGAAGTTTTCTTGAGATTTGATTCATGTTTTCGGGTGTAATTTCGAGATGAATCTAGTATATATTGAGGGTATAATCGATTCTAAGTATTTGGGGAAAAACCAAGTGAAATTAGAGGGTTTAGTGTTGAAAAATGAAGAAGAAAATTCGAGATTTTTGTGGAAGGGGATGGGGCGCTGCGCCTCTCAGCGCGCCCCAAAACAGTCTCTGAATGTTGGGCTCTGGGGCTCCGCACCAGCCAGAGAACCTAACCTGGTCTCTGAATTTCAAGGGCTGGCTCCCCGCGCCTCTCAGAGCGCCAGGGACGCCAGTTCTTCCCATTCTTTCCCCATCTTTCCGTATTAGTTCCTTAGCAACGTACCCATGTTTTCTAGTTGATTCCAACACTCTAAGAGTCAAGTCTAGAAGTTAAGAGGCAAGTCAAGAGAAGTTCATAAAGTTTTCAAAAGTCTTTCACAAACACTTTAACTTTGTTTTAAGACTTAAAGTTCAAGTTGAGTTAAGAGTAAAATTCATTCTTCAAAGTTTATATGGGAACTAAGTAATCCCAAAAGTTAAGAAATGTTTTCACATTTGAGCAAGAAAGGGAACATCGATTCCAAGAAAGTTTTTAAGCTAAGTTTTGAGTAATTATCTCAAACCAAAGAAAGAAGTTTGTTTTAAAAACATATGAGCTAAGTATATTTTGGGAGTAGTATGGAGCACCGATATGGAGATGCGAGTTCATATTAACTCAAGTCTTCATAAACCATGTAGCCTTCATGGGTAGTAAATGATCATTCTTTTTAGATGACTCCTTAAGTTGCCTTTTAGTATAGACTGGTGGATCCACTTAGTTAAGACGTTCTATATGACGGCAAAGTATAAGACGGTTCTGGCAGCGTGGGCAAGACGCTTAATCACCACTTAGGCTCATAATGGTGGTTGTCGGTTAGAGAAACTTCCATTGAAACTATATTACTTTGATATATGAGTAAAGTTGGGTTTGTTATTGCATATCTTTAACAAATTGAGTTGTTATTTACTATTCTAAATGTATTGTATAAATTGCACTATTATTGCTATTTTACACTACACTTTGAGTTGAGTTATTCATGAGTTGAGTAAAGCCAAGGTAAGTGTTCCTTTTAGATTCTTTTCAAGCCTATGTTATGTTTAGCATTCCAACTTGCATACTTGTACATTCAATGTACTGATGCCAGTTGTCCTGCATCTTATTATGATGCAGATTCAGGTAACCATGATCATCACCCAGCGCCTCGTTGATCCAGTTGAGCATTTAGAGTTAGTTGGTGAGCCTCCTTGCATTCTGTAGCAATCCTTTTATTTTTCTTTCAGTATTTCATTGTTAGGGTGATCGGGGGTCTTGTCCCGACATCCCTATTTGTTTTAGAGGCTTCATAGACAAATAGATATAGTTCTTTAGTCTTATTCATTTCAGTTGTATACGTTTAAGACTTGAGTTGCCATTTTTGGATAAGATATTATTTCTTAAGTTATTGCATGAGTTATACTTCTTGTGTTTAAGTCTTCTGCTGAGTAAGTAAGTCAGGCCAAGGGTTCGTTTGGGGCCAACAATGGTTCTCGAGTGCCATCCACGTCTGGGGTGTAGGATCGGGGAGTGACAAACTTGGTATCAAAGCCCAGAGTTCAAGAGTCCTAGGGAGTCTATGAAGTCGTGTCTGTAGAGTCCTAGTTATCGGTGTGAAGTGTGTCATATCTATCATTAGGAGGCTGCAACACTTAGGAAAATTTCTCACCTCTTTCATACTCATTTAGTGCGTTAGAGTTTGATCTCTAAAAAGTTTCTTTCTAATTCGTTCTTGCACATGTTTTTCAGTTAATCATACCTCCACGAACAACTGTAAAAGGTTGTCCCGCTAGACGTAATGTTAAGGAGCAAGGGGTACCCAATGCACCTGAAGTGCAACCCTAAAGGAAAGTTACTAATGTTGAGTTCAGAGAAGCAATAAGGATGCTAAGACAAGTTGTGACTAACTAGGTTGGGCAACAAAGAGGAGCTCGATAAGAAGAGGCTGACACTTCGAGGATTCTTGATTTCTTGAGGATGAACCCTTCAAGTTTCACTGGTTTAAGCACTTCTGAGGATCCAGAGAATTTTATTGAAGAGCTACAAAAGGTATTTGATGTCATGCATGTTGCTGATACTGAGAGGGTGGAAGTAGTTGCATACCAAATGAAGGGTGTCGCTAGGATTTAGTTCCATCAATGGAAGAAGAATCAAGTTGAGGATGCACCACCTGCGAGTTGGGCTTGCTTTGAGGAGACCTTCTTGGGGTATTTCTTTCCTCGATAACTGAAAGAGGCTAAGGTTTGAGAGTTCCTCACACTTAAGTAGGATTCTTTGAGCGTTCATGAGTATGGGTTGAAGTTCACCCAACTGTCCCGTTATGCTCCGGAGATGGTTGCGGATATGAAGAGTAGAAAGAGTCCGTTTGTTGCTGGGTTGTCCCGTCTATTAAGCAAAGAGAGCAGGGAAGCGATGCTAATTGGGGACATGGATATATCGAGGTTAATGGTATATGTGCAGCAGGTTGAGGAAGAGAAGGTGAGGGATATTGAGGATTTTAGAAACAAGAAGGATAAGATAGGGAATGAGTCTGGCAGCAGAAAGGTAATGTGAACCGTTTGTCCTTTCTGCAAAAGCAAAAGGGACCTGCTTCATCATTTGCTAGTGCACCTGCACCCAAAAACAAAAGTGAGTATAATGGTCAGAATTCGCAGAACCTCAGAGCTAGACCTGGATAGTCTCAGGGAAGTGTAGCACAAGGAGGTAACTGGGCTCCTGCATGTACTAAGTGTGAAAGAACCCACCCAGGTAAGTGTCGTGATGGCCATCATGACTTTCGATCCTGTTATGTGAACCCATGTAGAAATCCATTTGTGGATCACGACGATATAAATGTTCTCTCTCCCAGATTTGTAATATCATACTGCATCCCCCGAAGAAGTTGTGACCCCTAATGCAGGTTGTCATCGAACGAAGAACTTCAGCGAGGATCATAGGCACTAAAGAAAATCTTTGTGGATCGTTGAAGATGTTTATAACCATCGGCAATATGTTGATATCAACATAATTGGACCTTATTGGGAACACCATAACTCCCAGGAAAGCCATAACGAATACTCTCGGCCTCATATGTTCCCATGCTCCGCGAGTACATTCAAATTAACACTGATATTAATAGTAACCTTCCGAACACCCAAATCTCTGAAAAAGATAGTCTAATTCAACCTGTCCGCCGTCCACATATCTCAATGACCAGAATATACGTAGATCAATGAGACTTAGAAAATCACCAGTACAAATAGTTGACGGGATCATTGGTAGCCTCCCTCTAATCAATAGCTCGGTAAGACTACTGAACTCCTCTAGTGTAGGAGTGATCTCAAAATCCAGGAATTTGAAAGTTACAGTGCTCGGTTCCCAAAACCCCATTAACTGAGTGACAAAGACCTTATCACAATGTGTCCCCAGAAGTGACAATAATGCTCCTAAGTGCCCTCGAATCTCTGCCCCGTGTATCCTTCGGATATTTTACCACCAATTCTGCAAAATGTAGGGTAGTGAAATGACCATTTGGATATCCGGCAAGTGTTAGTTGAGGTTCATCTGAAAAGAGGGTAAAGGGTGTAATGAGCTTATTTGCTCCAAATTCGTTAAGTGTTTAAGTTTGGATAATTTATATCAATTCCACACAAAGTTTATGTCGTCGAGTTTTAAAGAAAAAACTCATTAACATTTGGGTGGTTTCCTAAACGCAACGACAATACCGTATATTGTCTTGCCTAAGACTATTCTACATGACCTATTTTAAAAGTAAGATTTTTTTCCTAGATGATTGAGAGTGGGACTGAGTAATTGCGAGAAGATGCACCATATTAATTACACCAACTCTGAAAGTAAGGAATCCAAAGAGAGTGTCGGAGGAGTGCAAGAACACCCATCGCGTGTACAGTGTGTGTGTTTGTGTACGGCTAAAGACTCAATAAAAAGTGCAAATGACAGTGTAGGAAAAGCAGTAACAAGTGGTGTTTTAAAACAAATAAAGAACACAAGCTTGAATTTCACTTGTGACCTTTCAGTCAAAACAATATATCAATTCGGTAAAACAAACAAGCAAAAATAAACAAATACTCACAAGTATTATTCCTAAATTGAGTTTTTTGTAAGGTTAAAACCTAGGTAATTCCCCAGCAGAGTCGCCAAGCTGTCGCACCATATTTCGAATCAGCCGAAAAAGTTCACAATTTAATATGACCGACACTCTAATTTTGAAAGAAAATTGTCTTTGTTTTAGAGTCGTCACCTAAATTTTAAGGAAAATATTAGGAAAACCATATTTTTTTATGTAAGTGTAAACTCTGTTTTGATTTGCGAAACCAGTGAGATTCTGAGTAAGGGTTTTGGTTACTCGAGGGGAAGGTGTTAAGCATTCCTCAGAGCCTATCTGAAGATAGTCCTTAAACTCAATTTAGGATAATATAATTAGGGGAAAAAACTTGTTTATTTAGTTGATTTAAAATCAATGGTAAGTAAATATTATTAGTTTAAGAAAAAAGTAAAATACAAGGTACGACATATATATGTCTATTAAATAAAATTAACAGTAGTATGTTTATTATACAGTAAAATAAATGTACTTAAATGTATGATAATAAATTTATATGTTGGAAAGTATAGATGTATCTTATATAATTTTATCCTAAATATAAAAATGTTGAGCTTAAAGGATATGAAAATTTATCGTTTTATTTATATATAGAATTAAGACATGAAAGAAAAATAAAGATAAAATGGGATAGTAACCAGGTGTAAATATGTAGTAAAATAATGTGTATATTAAAGTGTAGGGAATAAAAAAAATAAGTAGCATTTGTAAAAGTGATAGTAGATATGGAAACAATAATAATATGAAGTGTAACCAAATAATAAGCTATGTATAGAGAAAACTATAAATATATAATTTTGTACCTTTTTGCATATGACATATATATGTATATACCTTGTATTTTGAACCTGTTGCATATCTAAGATCTTGAAAATAGCATGTTAAGAGATTAAAATATTTTAGCAATATATGTTTTATAAAATAAAGATGATAATAATAGTAAATATAATTTCTTCACAAAGGGGTGATGTAAAAAAATAAAATAAAATGGGCCTAATTATTGTGACTTATTCTATATTTAATTATTATTATTTTGTTAAAAATATATAGGTCGACTTTCTTATTTATATTTTCTAAAAACTATACACACATTTCCTAAAAGGTAATTATTTTCGCCTTTAAACTAATCTCAAAGTCATTTTGAAAGTCTTTAAATGATAAGTTTTTCTTAACATAAAGGCCTAAGTAAGGGTCGATAAGTAAAGCTAATAAACATTTTGGTTCTTCTCGAAATAAATAACTTAAGCCGTATGTATCTTTTAAGACAAAAATAAAGGTAATAATTCTAGCAAGCCTTGTATCATCCATTTTCGACTTTTAAAATGACGCTTCTTCTTCCTTTCGAAAGTAGCGTTTAAAGCACCTTTGGACCCCAAACTATTGTACTTCTAAAATCTCGAAGAATAACGGTTAATTCCAAAAATCTATACTTTAAGTTATGCAAAATAATTTTTTAAACTAAAAAAAATCTGCTTTGTAAAGCTAGTTAAAGGTGCAGTTTTTTAAAACTAAGAATCTGCATTTTTTGTGCTCAAATCATGTACATTTTGAGCTGAAATTCAGCACTCTTTTGAGCTCAAAACGCTGCATTTTTTGGACTCAATATACCACTCTTAAACTCTCAAGAAAAGGTAATATATTTAACCTTGAAATCTGCACTTTGTACCACCAAAATATAATCACCAAAATGTGTCAAGTAACAAATAAAATTTAGTTGAAAAATGTCATTCTAAACTAAATAACTATAACAAACCCAATATCTAAAGGGATGTGGGGATGAACGACTATACTTTACCATCGTTCTAGTTGTTCCAAACCAAACAAAATAAAAGCAAGCATAAACATAAATACAAAAATATGGAAAATGTTAGTCAAAAATAGCAACACATATATGTATATGTAAAACACGTGAAACTTTGAAGTGGGGAGGAAGCGTAGGGCACTATTGACGCGATGAAGGCTGCTAGACACAAGTAGATAAAGTAGTAGGATGTCGGTCGCTTCTCTGAATTGGACAGAGATGGAGTAATATCACAACTCCGAGTGCGCTCCCGAGTGTACATGTACAAAATAATAAGATAGAAAAAGAATTAGCAAATGGGCTACAAAATTATCATAAAGCATAAAGAAAATAATCCATGAAGTCATTTGTTAACCGAAATATAAGTTAACTTGCGCAAACATTCACGTGCCTAGAGGCAAGATTTTTACAGATTAGCACTTTTTTTAGACTTATATAATTAAACATGAGTTCAAGATTTACGAATATGTATTCTACACTATAAAGAGAGCTTTAATGTATCCGCAACTATCTATTTTCGCATAAGAGTATTTATTCATCCTTAGAGTCTGGCAAGAGAAGAGAACAATTGTAACACATGTGGTTTCTAAGGGATAAGTGAAGGATACTATAAATTATCCTACCAGGTATTAGACAAAGTTAAAGTAAACTTAAAACTATCTAATTCTTACGAAAAATATACAGTTGTGTACCAACTGAAACATGCAACAACAGCTTGGGAACTTAGGGATACACAGTACCACTAAAAAAAATCTTTGAACTTTTTAACACATGTAGAACTCAATAATGAAATTAACAGCCATTCCTTTCTAGTTCCTATCACTATAAAATTTCGAGGTGTCCTATTTATTTTCGGATACAGAAAGAGGGAAAATTCAAAATCAGCTTGTAGGCAGATTTTCAAGCAAGTAGTTAACACTTTAGGATTCAAAATTAATCAAACAACCAACAAATGTCCATTATATAATTAAGGTAGGTTTTGTCTAAACTTTTATGAAAATGATGTCATCCTACCTGCATTTGGAATTAAAAAAAACACACACTCAAAATATGGCTGCCATGAATAGATATCCTAATTCATATCAACTATTCTATATGCTTAAATTTGATAATCACACAAGTTGTAATAAAAGAGCAAAATGTAAGTTCAGTCGAGTTAATCACCCCGAAACAGGAGCAAAACAGAAACTGAGAAGTGCTAAGAGCATTTAAATATGGCGAATAATGACCTTACTAACAATACTATGAAGCAAGGGCAAAAATATTCACCATAAAAGATAAAAATGATTATTTAGAGTAGTAGTTGAATCGATTAGTTCATGTGAGCCTTGAGAATGTCTAGTAAACATTCATTACAAGCCGACAACCCCCCACGTTATACTTAGAGAGTCAAAACAGAGAAAAAAGAATTTCACATATTAAACATCAACGATGGAATAAAATAGAGAGAAAAGGACTTTTGCATTGGTCTCTTTACAGAGAACTTTAACAAAAGACAAAAGTTATGCTAACAGGACTTCAAAATATCGACTTGACATTGGACAGTTTTGACAAAAAATAATTTTACAACAGCCTATAGCTAGAAAAGAAGAGTTACTGGGAACTCATTCAAACCATTTAAAGAGCCTTTAAGGAGATCAAAACAATGTCAATATGGAGAATAATCATATACAGAGCTTTTTTTTTTTTAAAAAAAAAAAAACAGGGTAAAACTGGGTTAGTTGATCATGTAAGCAAATTGTTTGAAACGTTCACTTGTTAAGCATAAGAAATTTATCCGCAGCATGTATTATTTATCTTAGACCAAGAAGATGAGGCAAAGGGAGAGCTCGAATTAAGATAAACAACCACTATTTCACTCATCCTTCAACGTACTACAGATAATAAATAGAATCTGATGAGTATATCAGTTACCACACACTCGGGTATACAAAGAATTTTCGTCAAGCAAATGCAAGTTACGAACTTAGTTATTTGAGATCAATTCATATTACGTCGAAACTAACAACATTCTTATCCTATTATCATGGATTCAAATATGATAAGTTGCATCGAAACAGTAACACAAACATGATTCAACTTTAAGACTTGACCTTTCTTTGCATTCGATATTTCCAAATTACATCGACAACTTATTATTAATAAAATATATTAGTGACAGCCTAATCACACACTTTTACAACAACATCCCAACATATTACATTAAGAGAAAAAATAAAGTGAAAAGATTGGCGAAAATTGTACCTTTTGTCGAGCAGCAAACAAGGTTTTGACGTCAAGAGATTTCAACTTCGAACTCGACGTTAACTCGAAGAAGAACGAAAAAAAAAAACAATAACCTTAAAACCTGTTCCTCGGATGATTTTTGAATCCTTGTTGGTTCTTTGTATTTTTGCTGGATTTCCGAATTGTTTTTTTTTTGGACCTTGATCGATGATTCCTCCTCCCTTTTTATGAGCACCAAATGGTTCTCTTTTATAGCTAATTTGGGCTCCAAGAATTCAAAATTTGAATTCTTGGAAACCCCCCATCTCCGAGCAAACAGAGACACCATTATGAAGGAGAAGAAAACCTTGGCATATCTTACTTTTTTCGGATTGATTGAAAAGGGTGAGTGATAGATAGGGCAAGGAACTGTCAAAATTGACATTTTTCCGGCAGCCTAGAGCCGTTTCTGACGAAGGGGGTGGGGGATCACGTGGGGCGGTGATGGGACCATGGGAGAGGAGCTTGGGGCGTTAGTTTTTGGGGAAGAGGAAGAGGCATGGGCGGCTGATGGAGAAACGTTCACTCTGGGGAAGAAGAACGTGAATTCTGGGCAAAAAATAGAGTATCGGGCGGTGGAGTCTATTTTGGGAAAGGTAAAAAGTCTTGGTTATTTTTGGACCGTCTGATCGTTTGATCGGACAGTTAATAAAAAATAAAAAGTTTTAAAAATATGCTTAATAATAACAATATATATATATATATATATATATATATATATATATATATATATATTAATAAAAAGATGAATTTAAAGCCGTTGGATTAAAATAGAGGTTGAGATTAAAAGTTAAGAAGCACAATCCATGTGCTCGCAACGTGGCACACACGGATTTGCCGGTTTAAGAGGATTTGAATTGCCAAGTTTTGTTCAAATTAAATTCATTTAAATTATGACCTCTTCTTTATTAACTAACTATAATTTATTAAATTAAAAATAATTATTTTGCAAAACTAACTTATTTGATAAAATTAGTCACTCTTAAAATTAAATTAATATAACTTAGTAACTCATTAATTAATTAAGCTTTCTAATTTTAAACAATGTACGAAAAATATCTATTGCGACAAAAGAAATTATATTTGAACAAAAAAAAAAATAGACTCAATTCTTAAGAACGACACTTATTTAAAAATGAGAAAGTAAGTAGTAATATAATATATTTAATTTTTATAAGAAATAACATTTATGAAATAAATTTATCAAATAAAAAAAAATAAAAAAAAATCTTTTTCGTATCCCTATAAAACTTTCATGACATATATATATATTTTATTATTATTATTATTATTATTTTAGTTACATGTTGAGAGCCAAAATTGGGTGTCAACTGCTGGCATGTTGTTTTTGTATTTGCTTGTTGGGTGTTTGAACTAAATGATTGATGTTGCACCCTTAGCCTAGTAAAGAGTAGTCTCAATTGAGGATGAATGTTCCCAATGGGAATATATTATAACATCTTGTTAATTGAAAGAACTAGGAAGAAGTTAAAAATTGGAAATAGTCATTTTTGGAAAGTATATAAAAATCTAGAAAATTGTGAAGTATGTTAAGTTGAGTTTTTGGTCAATTAAAACGACAATAACTCCTGTATCAGGATGGTTTATGTGTGTTTCCAGATATATTAGGAAAGATCTTGGAATAATCTTTCCAACACCGCCGAGTTTGCGCGATTCCGAGTTCGTATGAGTGAGATATGCCCTTTGGAAGTTGGGCTGTTTGGATAAGGAAAGTCCAATCCGGATTTTGGAAGGGTAGTTTGGTCTTTTCCTTACCCTATTATTTTATTTAGTTTTTGGGTAATTAATTGGGGTCTAAACTGATCTTAGTCAGTTTATGCTTTTGGAAAAAAAAGTTAGGGTTTTGAGATAAGAGAAAAGAAGAGGAGAAAAGAGGAGAAGAAGCAAGAATCGTCAAGATCTTCAAGAATCGCTGGTGGATTTCGTCAAGGGGTCATCCCTACAAGGTATGTGAGATCACATATCATTGGGTTAGTTCACCCACGCGCCCAACTTGATTCAATTCAGGAAAGTTATATTGATTTGAAAGTAAATCTTATGAGTTCTTAATGAAATTCGTTTGAATTCCTGTGGGCTGTGTTGTTGAAGTTTTCTTGAGATTTGATTCATGTTTTCGGGTGTAATTTCGAGTTAAATCTAGTATATATTAAGGGTATAATCGATTCTAAGTGTTTGGGGAAAGAACCAAGTGAAATTAGAGGGTTTAAGGTTGAAAAACGAAAAAGAAAATTCTGGATTTTCTAGGGAAGAGGCTGGGGCGCCGTGCCTCTCAGCGCGCCCTAAAACAGAAACTATATTACTTTGATAGATGAGTAAAGTTGAGTTTGTTATTGCATATCTTTAATAAATTGAGTTGTTATTTACTATTCTAAATGCTTTGTATAAATTGCTCTATTATTGTTGTTTTACACTGCATTTTGAGTTGAGTTATTCATGAGTTTAGTAAAACCAAAGTAAGTGTTCCTTTAAGTATCTTTTCAAGCCTATGCTATGTTTAGCATTCCAACTCGTATACTCGTACATTCAATGTACTGATGTCAGTTGACCTGCATCTTATTATGATGTAGATTCAGGTAACCAAGATCATCACCCAGCGCCTCGTTGATCTAGTTAAGCATTCAGAGTCAGTTGGTGAGCCTCCTTGCATTCCGGAGGACTCCTTTTATTTTGCTTTCAGTATTTCATTGTTAGGATATCGGGGGTCTTGTCCTGATATCCCTCTTTGTTTTAGAGGCTTTATAGACATATAGATATAGTTCTTTAGTCTTATTCATTTCAGTTGTATACGTTTAAGACTTGAGTTGCCGTTTTTGGCTAAGATATTATTTCTTAAGTTATTGGATGAGGTATACTTCTTGTGTTTAAGTCTTCCGCTGAGTAAGTAAGTCAGGTCAAGGGTTCGCTTGGAGCCAATAATGATTCTCGAGTGGCAGCCACGTCCGGGGTGTAGTCTTAGGGCATGACATTATAGATCAAGAGTTCTACCAATATGGACGTATAAAACCTCACCTCCATAGTTCGAGGTAATATCATCCCTTTCAATAAAGAAGTTATCAATGAATTATATGATACTCCACAATGTGATGACCATGTATTTCAAGAGCTACTTGAAGAAAGTAATTTTGAGGTCTTTACTCCACATCTATGTCCATATTTGATTGGTTGTTTGACACTGAAGGAAAGAGGGTTTGGTTTGCCACTCGAAATCTCAGTATGTCAGCAAAAATATGGATGTTATTCTTAATTGACCTTTTGAAATCAGATCGCAATTTTGGTGAGGTAAGAGTTGAGAAAGCGGTTTGGTTATATGCACTAGAAAATGGATTCACAATTAATATTGGATGGATAATTAGTGATAATATGGTATGTTGTTGGACTGTGAGAATAGTAAAAATTGTATACCATGGAACGACTATAACGAAATTGGTAGGACGTTTTGGGAGGAGACCATTACCTTCGTTGGGATTTCTTTATTTGCCTAACATTGAATGGACAACTTTTAATCAATTAGGACCATGTGTGAGACTTATGAATACACCAGGACCTTCAATAATTACGGGGAAAAATAAAGGACGCCCATCACTTTCTACGGAGTTGAAAAGGGTTGGGAAAAAATCAACCAACTTATCATGCATCAATAATCTATGCAAGAAGATTTTAATGCATTTAAAACTCAATTATCCTACCCCATAAATAATGCTATATATGATGCGGGATATATATCAATAGACACTCCTGTCGTGTGGCAGTTTATGAGCAAGTCCATTTAAAATTTGATGGAAAGCATCACCTGATTGAGCAGGTAGCTGAAAAAACATAGCCTGCTTCATTGAAGGCTTGACAAGTAATCTCTTCCAATTATTGTATTGAATGTTATTATTGTACATATGTATGTATACACAATCAGTTCACTAATTAGTTACCTGATACATCAATACTAATTGAGATACAATACATTGTAGACGATAATTCATCTCCACTGATTATTAGAAACTATATGGGAGTAAAGTTGTGCTTTGAGGTGAAGAAATGTAAGGTTGTATTTGCCATGTATCCCTTTTGTATTGATACAACATATAAGAATGTTGGCAAGATATGATGTATCAACTAGTGCAATTGTCTGGATTTGCTATGTATCCCTTTGTTTGTTTTTGTTTGAATATTTATATTAATATAGAAGTCGCAATACATCGTTGATTACAAATTGATACATTACTAGTTTGACGTATATGTATTGTGTTTTTAGATCTTTGAGTTAGTGTGCTGATAATATAAAGTATCATATACATGTGAATTAATTTTTATTTTTTATTTGTGTTTTAATAAGTATTTTATATATTTGAATTTGTATATGGATATATAAGTCATGATAAATTAATGGTTACAACTTGATACATTACTAGTTTGAAGTATATATATAATGAGTTTTTAGAGCTGTGAGTCACTGTGTTGTTGATATAAAGCATCATGATACATTACTATTTATTATTGTGTTTGTGAAATACTTTATTTTATAGATGATACATTAAATATGTATTTTGTTGTAAGCACATCAAAATGTTCGCGAATGGGGGTATGAATCAGCTTATATTTATATTTTGTATCTGATATTAAGTATAAGTCAGTTATCTAATTGTTTGTGACTGATACATAGAAATAATTGTTTTATGAAATGTATCGCTATTTTTTTAAAATTGACAGGTTGTTGCATCGTCTGAGTATCTTTATTCAGTCTATGATTCTGGAAGAAGATACAATGTTTGTCTTGAAAAATAAATAAGGAATTGTGAAAGATTCAATGATTTCACTACCAGATAAAGAAATTGTCTTGCCAACTAGATACAAAAGGATGTCTGGACGATCACAAAAAGAAAGAAAAAAACTCAAGTGATAAGCTAACTACGAGCACAAACTATTGTGGACATTGTAGTCATGAAATTCACAACATGCGATCTTGTACTTTCTTACCCAAAGAGAAGTGATACATTCTTTCATTCAACTTCCAATATATTGAAGTGTTACAATTAATAAATTAAAATTTATTCAACTTTGTGTACATTTCAGTTTGATAATGATTTAATTACATTGTTAAGCTATTAAATTTTGTAAATCTGGTACAATGTTTATATAATGTATGGCTTTTTGATTTTGATAATAATGTATCTGATACATCATGATTGTGAACGACTATGTTTACTATAATTTTATATTAAAGTATCACATATAAAATGAAAGACAAAATAATATATTTGATACATTAATTTATGTAATTGATACATGTTAAAATATACATTGGAGTGGTTAGATATCAAGTGTATAAATAACTTAATAAACAACCTCTTGATTGATAAAATTGTGTGATACTTAAATTTATGAAGCTATTTTGTATCAGATAATTTTTAAAAGTATCCTATTTTGTATTGTGTACCACAAGCACTATAATTACAACAACAACAAAAAAAATACACATATTGAGATTAAAAAATAAAATATATTGAGACCAAGTTTTTAGAGATACACTCTAAAACTTAATTTAATGTAACTTAAAAATAGTAAAACATTCAAATGGGTGTTCCCACACATAATAATGACTTATCTATATTGACCAAATTCTCTTGGTCTGGTGGTGTGAATTATTCCCTGGGTTTCGGCGATTATCATTTCACTAACATATCCTGCCTCTACCTTTTTGCTACCGTATTTTCAAGGCAATGCTTCATATCTTGCATGAAGATAATCGGATAAAAAATCATTAGATGAGATTGAAATTTCGTTGCTAAGAAATTCAGCAAAATCAGCTACAAACAATCTGGAGTCCCTTCAAAATGTAGATTATACATTATAAAATTGCATTGAACATATAACTCAAAACAAAATCATATAAAAACTTACAAGTGTCGCATCGTTGTTGCAAAATATCTTGTACAAATTCAACATCAAGCGGGTGTTGTGTTTCCAACAGACTTCTAGTTTTCCTTTCCTTGTAAGCATCCAGTGATGATCAGTCAGTTCGCTCTAATACACAGTATTAATATTTTGTATATGCCACACTGCAACTTAATATAATGTATAATGTATCATAGATTTGAATTTGATACTCATTAAACTTTCATATTATGAAAATGACACATTCAATAATATTATTTTGTATCAAGTACATGATATGTAGGGATTGATACTTAAATCATCATATTACAATACATTATATATCATAAGTTGAGAGTGATACATAATTCATCATATTACAGTACATTTATAACTTGATACACTGAAAATAACTATAAACATTATATTTTTATATCAGGTACATGAAATGTTGTGAGTGATACATAATTCAGCAAACTAAAATACATTTATAACTTGATACATTGCAATATGATAAACTTAGAGTTTTATGTATTAACGAGCTTAAGGTTTTATGTATCAAACAATTAAATCGTATAATGATACACTGCACTATAATAAAATTGCTTTTTCAGTACTGTATCATGCATTTGGATCAACTACTAGAAGCAAGATTGAACATAAAAAATAGTGTAGAAATAGATAAAAAAAAATCATTACCTTGGGTAGAGTAGGTCAAAAAATTGTAGATGAAACTTTTCTACCCCTTTTTCAACAATGTATCATGCATTTGAATCAACTACTAGATACAAGATTGAACATCAAAAATAGCATAGAAATAGATCGAAAATCATTACCTTGGATACAATTAGTCGAGAAATTGTAGATGAAAATTTTCTATCCTTTTTTTTGAACGAGTATGATCCATATATATCAGAAAATAAAGATTTTTTTAAAGAAGACGACAATGGAGAAGACGATATGTACCTATTCAGTGGTTTGAATTTGATTGACTGGAGAGAGAATCATTTTGAAAATCAAATTGAGATGAAAATTGTAACTGATAAGATTGTGGAGTGAGATTAGGAGAGGTTAAAAGAGTGAAAAAAGGAATGGAAAAACGTGGGTTGAGGCTGGGATGCTTATGTATCCGGATGACTTGAGAATTGGAAGAAAATAAGGGATTTTAAAAATATTTTGAAATGGTAGGAAATAGTGAAAATTATGAAAATAAAGACGTGTATATATATGTAATTTTCCCAACCAAAAAATCAATCCAAATAAAAATTTGGTTTGCTTTTGTTTGATTTTTCGATTTAATCCAAATAGTGAACACACCTATTGTATAGATTATTTACCCCATCAGATAAATATTGCAAGTTACCAATCGTTCCAAAAAAAGTCTTCTTCCTTAAAATCAAGCTCTACAATTACTTTCTCTCTCCCAAACCCTCCTTCCATATTTTATTTCCTTAACTTTCTTTCTAATTCATGACTTTGATCTCTTCAATGCAAGCACTTTAAAATATTAATGCAATTTTTTTATATAATATTTGTAGTTACAAATGCTTCTCAAGAAAATTGCAATTTATTTATATAGCAATTACAAAAAAAAAAGGTGTACTAGAGAATTCATAAAGCAAAATAAACTCCTCAAGATCAACTATTGCTAAAGCGTTAAAGAACTAGTCACATTATCTAATACATTGAATTATTACTTCACTAATAGTAACAATTTTGTTTAAAAAAATTGAATACTTAAAATTTTGATTAACAATATCAAGGGACACATATTTGATTTACGCCTGAAAAGGAAATAATATTTCTCAATAATAAATTTGATTAGAGTATAACTAGGACTCTAATTAGAGTATTTTTTTTTATTTAATATCTTTTCTTAATTATTAATTTTTTTGCATTATTGTCCTTTAATTTATCTGATGGTGTAAGGAATTTTATACATCGCCAATGTACAAAACTTAAACTCTTAATTCTTTCAAAATATTTGTTTGTTTAATTGCGTAAAATTCTTCAATTTCGATTAGGATTTTAGATAAGGAAAACCTCAAAGATTCTTCTCTAATGGCGGACTCAAAGAGGATTATAAGAGATATCACATTTAATTACCAATTTTCTAGCGATTTTTCATCTTTTGATCTATGTATTACTCAAGGACTAGTTGATAATGTAGGCATGACGGCTAAAATAGCAGAAGAGAGAAGATCTAAGAATATACATGACCTTATCCGCATAACTACATTGTATTCCACAAAAATTGTATACAAAATCATCCATAAATACAAATTCAGATTCATACAACAAAAAAGTATTCATGACTGAGTTATGTATGCATTTTACTTTCATAGTGAAAACTAAAAATTATATCACAATGATCAAAATTATATTACATGACTATCAAATGTATTTTTTTTATTTGTAGTACAAAATATTATTGATTGTATCCCTATATAATCTAATCATTACATATGAATACGATTTAAGAAAGGATACAAGATTCTGGAAAAAAAATAGCATACATAGTCGAAATAATACAATCTATTGAGGAATGATACAATATTCTAAAATAAAATACAACTTCACCGTGAAAGAAATATGATACCTTTATGTTTAAGAAATACAAATTCATTTGGCATACCTATTGGAATGACTACAAACAAAAAAATCAATACAATGTTGTTAATAAAATACAAATGCTGAGTAAAAGAAAAACAAAAATTAATATGAATACAATTTTGGTATGAATACAATTTTTGCAACCTTCTTCTCTGGCTCTCTCTTTCTTGTTCTTCTTCGGCTGCTATATTTCTTTTTTATGATTTTTTGTTCACCAAACCCAAATTTGAATTCGTATTCACTTGTGCATTAGTAAAACTTTGTCTCGTCATCCATTATAATTACCCATGAAAATTAAAAATTTCATGTCAAAACTTCCAAACAAATTAATGATTCAACAGTTAATGAATACCCGATTGATTTTGTATTTCACCGATTATCTCGAAGTTCAAGTTGGAATTTCTGTTCCAAAGTTATTTGTCAACGAAATCCAATTCGATTATTTCACTATTTTCTTTCCACACAAAAAAAAAATGAACGAAATTTGAGAAACAATTGGGAAAAAATTTGATATTGGAAATTTGAGAAACAATGAAAGTGGAACCAATGTCCTTTTCTCTTTGAAATTGTAACTGATGAGAAATTCAAGTGATATGTTCCTTTTTAAAAATATTCTCCCCTGATTTTCTCTATTTTGTTATTGTATAATTGTATTATTTCAAATTAAGCAAATTAAAAAAAATACACAATCAGATATATAACAAACTCAAACACTGACATTTTTAATAAATATTTAAAAGGGGAACTTTTGCATATAGCCACTAAAAATAGCTTAATTACGCTCCATAACTATAGTTTAATTACAATTCGTAGCTACATGTTATATGGAGGAGAGTGACGAGCAGGATCGGGAGAGGGAGGAGAGAAGCGAGTGAGAGAGGGCATAGAATGGGAGAGAGGTGAATTGTATATGTAAATTGGTTAGATAATTGTATGTATATAACTGGTATACATATGTATTTGTATATCTGGCGAGCGAGATTGGGAGAGGGGTGAGGAGAGACAAGCGAGATTGGGAGAGGGAGGAGAGAGGCGAGCGATATTGGGGGCAATATTTTATATAATTTGCGGATACGTTTGTATAATTAAGTGTTTTTGTATAATTGAGTAATATAAAGTCTGTAATATATTAGATAAATATGATAAAACTCGAAATAATGAATTAACACAAACATAAACATATGAATTTTAAACAATTATACAAATTATATTATACAAAATCCAAAAACTACGTGTTTATACAAACTTTAAAAAGTTATACACAAAAAGATTGAATGTATATGGTGATAAAACTGAAAAATCAAAGGAAATGATGTCATATACAAATACAAATCAAACGAACAATTGTTAGTTGCGAATTATACAAACGTGACTAATTATATAAGCTCGAAGTCAGCCCACGTAATTAATGATTAATGTTAGTCGCGAGTGGTAATTATAACAAACTATAGTTATGATAAATAATCAAGTAGTATAAGTTTATTCAATCGCGTAATTTTTCCTATTTATAATGTGGCTAAGGGATCCTATTCAATGCTAAAATATTGACATTTTAAAATTTTTCTTCCGTTTATTGGGGTTTGGACGGTGAATACTTTCTACCTACTTTCTATGCTGGTCCCAAGCCCAACAGAAAAGGACAGGCATACAAAAATTAAAGCCCATCCAACGCCTGAAAGCGGGATCTTCTTATACTTCCTTTTCTCTTCTTCCTTTGTTTTCCAGATTACTTCAAACGAAAGGTATCGCTCTTTGTGCTGACCAAAAATGGGGGATCTGAAGATTTCGAGCAAGGCTGAGAAGAACCTCGGCGGATGGGCCCTTTTCGGCTCCAAATACAAAGACGCCGCTGATCTGTTCGATAAAGATGGCAACTACTTTAAACTCGCCAAATCATGTTAGTTCATTTTTTCCATTTTTTCTACACGGTTGTTTCTCGTTTTACTAAGATCTGATAATTATTTTTTTAAACCCTAAATTCATATTCTGGTGATCCCACTCAGCTTCTGTTTTTAAGATTTCATTTCTCATCTAGACCAAACATCATTGTATGAATTGCTGTTTCCAAATTATTGTGTGAAAATCTGTATAAATTTTCATGTATATTCTCATCAGACGATCTTCCATATTTATTTTGTTTGGTCCAAGTAATTAGCAAATCCCGCAAACTTGTGTAAAATTTTGTTGGATTTGATTAATTAAATTAATTGTTGGAGCATCTGGGAAGATTGTTATTTCTATTATTTTTTAATCTTCTAATCAACTGCAGCATTAATCATCTAAGGAGAGTTATTTACTGAGCAGATTTTATTCTTACTTTGGACATGTAGTGATTGAATGGGTTATAACTTGCTTATAGCTTGGTATATAGGCCAATTTTGTAGACAGAATTGATTCAATCTGTAGACTGAAAAATACCATTTTCTCCAATTTAGACTTTAAATTGTATAAGATGAACATAATTTTTTTAATGGTATAAAAGTGAATAAACTTCTTAAATAAGCTCACTGTTTCATAAATTCAATCACCCTAGTTGCATGCTTAGAAATTGCAGAATAATTTTTTGTTACCTGATTCTTTCAGGGGATAAAGCTGGAGCAGTATATGTTAAATTCGGCTAATTGTCATCTTTAGGTAAGTGTTAATTCATCTGTAGTAAGTTATCGTCTCTCATTGATGCTCTTTACTTTCTTTCTTTCTTATAGATATTTTCAGTTCTTGAAAGTCAATTTACTTTATGTTTACAGTTGGATAGCAAACATGAGGCTGCAAATGCTGCTCGTTACTACAAGAAGTCAAATATTAAAGGTTTGTAAGTCACGGAATAATTATTTGCTTCAAACTAGCATTTTTATGTTGCATGCTTCCGATAAACATAGAAGCAACATCTTTGGATGTAAGTCCGTTCTGCTCTCCATATAAGCCTCTTTTCATTAGGAGCTTCTTAGAGGTTTTGCATTTAGTAATATTATCTTGTCCCAGGACAAATTATATGATTGTTTGTTCTCGTCATACTTGACAAATTATATGATTGTTTGTTCTCGTCATACTTGATTAGACCTTGTTCCAAATTAGTTTGTCTACCATCATAAGCTGCTAAGTGCACTCCTTTATGGGTGAGATTGGTTTTCTTGATATTAAAATGACACTTGCAATTTGTTAATGTATAATAAGGCTGGTAGAAGGATTGGAGTGTTGCACTGCCAACTATCCTGGGATATAGTTATGATTTAAACTTTCTTTCAGCGATAAGTTTCAGATTAATTAAAAATAGAAAGAGTTCTGAAACATTTGGAAACTATTGAGTTAATGTTAAATAATTTTAACACAGTAACTTTACTAGATTAGTTTGTAAGATACGCAATGATTATAGGGTTACAAAGAAGACGAAGACGAAGTTATTGCACTTATGCAGCAAGAAACTTCATGCATTAATACATAACATCAAAAGTATCTATAAAATACTATACATAGAAGTTTACGCACAGCATCGTTTATGATTTACCATATTGGAACAATAACTTTGTAGAATTTATTGGAAGTAAATAATTCACTCCCATTTATTTGAGACTTTATAATAGGAAGATCTTAATGTGGATGATAATGTGATCTTTTTAGATCTACATTGTAGATAGTATTCCTAAGCAACAATGACAGGATCGCCAGAGAGGACATAGTGGACTTACAGATGATTATTAATATTTGGATCATCTAATTAAAGAACTTCTTGATATAAAACAGATATAGCCTTTGCATATAAAATTGATACAGGACCCCATTAATTTAACTAGCAGATCTGACTCTTCTGTATAGTATTGAGTGAAGAACTTGAATGTTTTTCTTTATGGAACTCAATGGTCTCTTGATCCAAGGACGGGGAGCATTAAAGTTATTATTGTTGTTTATTGTTATTTGTCGTAACTATTTTTGCAGATTTCATTATGTCTTTCCTCACTCCCTTCTCCTCCCCCTCTAAAACTTCTTCTTCTGGTACTATATCTTCTACCATTTCCTCCAATTCTAAGCCCAAAGAAGAGATTGGCTTCTCAGATTTGCAACAATCAATTGACGACGAGAAAATCCCAAATCATCCCCAATTTACCATCTATAAATCTTCCAGATTGCCTTTAACAAGTGACAACTATATCTAAAAAAAAGAAAAAAAAAGTGACAACTATATAACTGAAAATATAACTATCTTCATTTTGGGATTGTCCAGATTGGAACTAAACCTCTTTCTAGAGAAGGTCTAGATATCTCACTTCTTATCTGTCAAAGAGTATCAAGGTTCTTAGACTTCAATGATTCCCTCTTGGGAATTATAGAAACCACTCTCCGCAGCGGTCCTATTTACTTTGACCGTTTTCCAAATTATACTGTTTCTCTCAAAGATATTGATATTTTAGATTCTTTCACGCTCAATGTTAAAACTTTCAATTACAAGACCAAAATCGGATCTCTCCCAGTAACAATTATATATAGGATCCACTATAAGGCAATGAGTTTGACCTTCAATATTGGAGCTATGAGAAGTAGCTATAAAGGTGAGACTGTGCTTTTCAAAATAGATCTGCAACGATCTCATCTGTTAGTTCCCATGACAATTTCTTGGAGTCAAGTTTCTCTATCCCAGAACAGGTTGTTGCAAGATACCACTCTAGTCGAGAAACTCGAAAATACTACAGTCTCCCAGATCCAACAATTTTCAATGGATGTGTGTATTTGAGTTTGATGGTGCTGATTTGAGAGTGAAGTTATACTAAGTATTAATTATTTGTCAAGATATACCCATCATGTTTTCTTTTCACCATCCTACATAAACTATCATTTAAATATTCGTTCTCTCAACAAATAGTCACAAATTATGTTCTTCCTAGACTAAACATCATATAGATTTAACAAGGTCTAAATATTTTAATTCATTCACCAAACAGGCTTAGCTAGTCATGATTACTTAAATTTTTCATTCATAGAAACATTTCAATATGGACAAGTAAATTTAGTTATAGAGAGATATACAAATGTCAACTTTGTTGTCAATACCGATTAACAAGGAAAGTGATTAAAACACAATCCTAAACCTTTATCTAAAAAATGACACAATTTCTCATCTCATACTCAAACAATCACAAAAGATTTAAAAATAAAAGACAACATCTTCACTACGCCATCAAGAACTCCACAAGTTTAAAAGAGAGAAAAATAAAAATTAAGATAAAGACACAAGTTTAAAGCGAAAACATGAAAGAATCAAACATACAAATCAAACAAAAGAAATACTATCAATAAAGCTTGAAACACTATTACACAGACACCTTCTTCTTTTTCTTAATAATAATAGGGAGAATGATGAAATTTGTCATATCATTGTGTAGAAAGAATTTATTATACCTTTTTTATTAGTTAAAAAATATTTCCGTTGTTATAATCTTGAGTGTTGTTAAAAATGTCGGAGGCTTGGTTGAAATAAAATATGTGAAAATAACATATTGATGGAATTAAAAGCCACAATTAGAAGCTAATTAATGAAGGGCAACAATTAGATTCCAACATTTTTAACAACACTCAAGATTATAACAACGACAAAAATATTTTAAAACTAATAAAAAAGGTAAAATAAATTTGTTATACACAATGATGAGGCAAATTTAAGTCTTCTCCCTTTTAAAATAAGAAGAAGAAGGTATTTGTGTAATAGTGATTCGAGCTTCTATTGATAGTCTTTCTTTAGATTGATATGATCTTGATTTTTTCATGTTTCCGCTCAAAGCTTGTGTCTTTATTTTAATTTTTATTTTACTCTTTTAAGCTTGTGAAGTTCTTGATTTTGCACTACAATTGGTTTTTGATTGTGTAGTGAAGATGCTTTGCCTTTTTTTTTTTTTTTTATCTTTTGTGATTGTTTGAGTAGGTGATGAGAAATTGCCATTTTTTCGATAAAAGTTTAGGATTATGCTTTAATCACTTTCCTTGTTAGTCGGTATTGAAAACAAAGTTAACATTTGTATATTTCTCTATAACTACATTTACTTATCTGTATTGAAGATGTTTCTATGAATGAGAAACTTAAGTAATCGTGATTAGCTAGCCTGTTTGGAAGATGTATTAGAATATTCAGACCTTGCTAACTCTATATGATGTTTTGGTCCAGAAAGAACATATTTTGTGACTATATATGTTGAGAGAAAATCTTTTCAAATTATAGTCATATATGATGGTGATAAGAAAACATGATGGGTATATCTTGACCTCAAATCAGCACCATCAAGCTCAAACACACTGATATTCTAAGGTTTTTTCAAGAACCAATTTTAATGCAAAATCAAGAACGCCACATAAGTCCCTACATATTTACAAATAAACCCTTCTTCTAGAATTCTCTACATGCCTAGAATATTCTAAGGTTTTTCAAGAATTCTTCCTAGATATTGTAGAGTCTTTCCAAGAAGTTCTTCATGGCTCTAGAATCTTCCCATAAATGCTAGCATACTTAGACTTCCAAATGGACAACTTTATGCCACGTGGCGTAATGATGTGGTGGGTCATGACCTACCGCTAAACTTGTGTCTTATCTCCTTAAAAGTAAAAGTACTCTTTTTTTTTTCCTTAGGTACTTGGAGAATGCCAATATGAAAATGTTCAATCTGTGGATGTTGTGTAAAGATGGTTGACCTCTGTTTGGATTGAATTCTGAAGCTTGCAGACAATTTACTGGTCTTCAAGGTATCTTATATATTCTACAATTTAATTTCATGATTGAATTAATGTAGAATTATTCACTATTTCTTTTACAGGAAAGTCACTTGAAAGTGGTTATGTTGCATCTGCAGACTGCACCATCAAGTATTCCGTTAAAGAAAGAAAATGGTTGAGATACTACTGATCGAACAAGGGTATCCAATGCCAACTTTCAAGGAAAGGCAATTCAACAACAATCAGTTTTGATCAATTGAGTTGAGAGTTCTGCAATAAAAAGCACAACCTGGAATAAAATGCAGTAACTAAGGTTCTGGATTGATTGTTGGAAGGACACATATGTTTTTCTGCACACATTGTAAAGAGCATGTATAGAAACACTCGGGATAATTTTTATTCAATATCCATTTTTATCAGTCTACAGTAATTGTTAAGTAGTTGAATTGTTAGTCTTTCATCTTTTGATAGGGTTCCAATGGTAACTACTTAGAGATTCCATATACAGTAATTGTTTTGATCTGAGACTGCCTAAAATTATTCATCTTTACAAAAGCTGATCTGAGGTTGCCTGATTGTGACCATAGAGGAAGAATATTCTTTGGCTTATTTAGTCAGCAAAAATAATTTAGGATACCATAATGTCAAAATGGCTTTTTCTATCTATTATTATATGACTAGATATATAAGAGCCATGCAAGCATTGACCTAATATATATTATTTCATTTGTTTGAATATATGTGGCACAAATGATATTAGGAGAATCAATCAAATTTTTATATACATTTTAAATATTTTAAGTTCTTAATTATTGTAATTAATAGTATGTTTTAACGTAATTTTCAAATAATATATGTTACTCACGTTGTCTCAATTTATGTGGCAAATTTTGTAAGTCGATTAGTATGTTCTTTTAAATTTTTTAAGTTGTTAAATTTTGAGTCTTAGCCTAAAATAGTCCTTCATCTTTGGATTAAGATTCAAAGTCATCCTTGAGTTTTCACATGAAACATTAATAGTCCCTCATGTTTGTAATATTGGTGCACTTTTGGTCCTCCAAAATTTTGTCTATTTTTTAACATTTATTTTATTCATAATTTATGTATGGAATGTTTAATCGTCATTTTATATATTTAGTAGTAATAATAACTCCATGTGAGAGATTGTGAGAAGAAAAACAACCATATTTTGTTTAGTAGAAATCGTATTGCAGGTAAAGTCGAGAGGTTCATCACGACGATTTCACGTACAATAGTACAAAATTTTCTTTTCTTGCAATGTCATATGTTAAAATGTTCTTAGTTTAGCTACAATAATATTTATACTGAACTGAACAAGGTGTTCTTCTCACCTTCTCTCACATACAGTTACTATTTCTACTAAATGTATAAAAAGACGATGGGACATTCCTTACATAAAATTATGAACAAAATTAATGTTAAAAAGTAGGCAAAAGTTTAGAGGAGGACCAAAAGTGCACCAATATTGCAAACACGAGAAACTATTAGTGCTCCATGTGAAAACTCAAGAATGACTTTGAGTCTTAACTCAAAGATGAGGGACTATTTTTGGCTTCTCTCTTAAATTTTAGTGCAAAATTAAGTGATTTAGGAGTACTTTCTTATTTTGTTCTCGTGAGTCGTGACCACCTCAACTTTTGGAAGTTGATTTTTAGATCCGCTGGAATTTCAAGGGGAGTTGGAACAATAGACCTATTTGGATGAATCTTTTAACTTATTTTGTTATTTTAATCTAAAAATAAATATGTAAAAATAGTTTTAGTTATACTTAATAATGAAAAGAAAATAAATTGCATTGACCAGATTTGTTTAATTTAGATGTTTTCTTTTTTTAAAAAAAACTAATCTTTGATTCTAGGAGAAGACAAAAGGAAAATTATAAAATAAAATAAAATAAAGTAAGAAATCCAATTGAAGTGACCATATTAATTGTATTTTCTAAAAAATAAGAATAAAGATAGTAGAATATATATAATAATAATAATAATAATAATGAAAAGAAAATAAATTGCATTGACTAGATTTCTTTTATTCAGATCATATTTAACTATAAAAGATTCTTTAAGTAAATTAGGTAAACTAAATATCCAAATAGATTCTTTCAACATTTCCCCAACTAATAATTCCATCCGATAACTGAAGTCGTCACGTCTCATCCATATCGTCGGTAATCGTTATTGAAGATGACTTTCATGATAACTCTTTACTGTTGATTTCGCTGTTATGAACTGAAATCTACATCGATGTTGAGTTGAATGTTAGCATAGAGACCGCCACACTAAATAAAGATGTACTACCAGATGAATGAAACATGCTCGATCTAACTCTAGTGCAGACAAAGAGTACTCTAGAGATGTAAACGTAGACGTCGTCGTCTGTATATCTAGAGTACTCTTTGTCGGCACCAAAGTTAGATTGAGCATGTTTTCCTCATCTAGTAGTATGTCTTTATTTAGTGTGGTAGTCTCTAAGATAACACTCAACTCAACATTGATGTAGGTTTCGTACTGTAACATCAAATTTTTTATGATGAAAATTAATCGTGAAAGTCATCGTCAATAATGATTACCAATGGGGTGGATGAGACTGTTAGGTTTTTGCCCTGATTTTCTTACCATAATTTAAGATTTATTTTTCCTTAAAGAAAAGACAAAACATTAACATAAATGTTTTTACTTTTCCTGAAAGAAAAATATAATATTCTTTCATATTTGGTTTATTCTTTCCTTTTAGGAAAATGTTTTGGAGTAGGTAGTTCTTTTCTAGTAAGAAATGTTTTAGGACTCTATAAATATAAATTTGTTCCTTCTAACACAATAGAATCCACAATGTAGTCGTTTAGAGAGTTTTGTTTATGGGGAGATTTATTCTCTCAACAGTTTTAGTAATTTCTTTATATTAGTTTTGATATAATAATATTTTGATTTTTAGTATAAGTTTTTTGTTATCTGATTTATCAACTATATGATTTGCATATAGTAAGCTTCCACATGATGCCCAATCACCCTTCAGAACCCAACAAGTGGTATCAGAGCACATGGTTTAAAGATCCGGTGGTCCTATGGTTCAACGAGGTTGAAGACAAGCTCAAGATGGTTTTAAATCAATTTGTAATCAATTTGATGATAATGAAGATTTTTTGTCAAGCTACATGTGGAGAGAAGTTTCAACCATATTTTCAAAATTCCTGTTGCTGCAATTTTTAAGAATAAAAAAAAATATTTTTAACTCATTTTTAACCCATATATTTTAAACTTTATTTTTAACCATGACAAGCAACAATGATGAAGATTTTGTGAAGAACAAGATTATCATGCAATGAAGAAGACAGATCAAACTTTGTCAAGAAAATACAGCCAAAAGAGGAGATTTGTTAGGGTTTTACCCTGATTTTCTTATCATAATTTAAGATTTATTTTCCCTTAAAAAAAAGACAAATCATTAACATAAATGTTTTTACTTTTCCTGAAAGGAAAAATATAATATTCTTTCATATTTGGTTTATTCTTTTCTTTTAGGAAAATGTTTTGGAGTAGCTAGTTCTTTTCTACTAAGAAAGGTTTTAGGACTCTATAAATATAGGTTTGTTCCTTCTAACACAATAGAATCCACAATGTAGTCGTTTAGAGAGTTTTGTTTATGAGGAGATTTATTCTCTCAACAGTTTTAGTATTTTCTTTATATTAGTTTTGATATAATAATATTTTGATTTTTAGTATAAGTTTTTTGTTATCTGATTTATCAACTATATGATTTGCAAATAGTAAGCTTCCGCATGACGCCTTAATCACCTTTCATAACCCAACAGAGCCGGTAGCGGCCCGAGTCATCATATGAAGTTATTGGTTGGGGAAGTGTTGAAAGAATCTGATTGAGTATTTAGTTTACATGATTTACTTGAAAAGTCCTATTTATAGTCAAGTATCATCTGAACTAAAGAAATCTAATCAAAGCAATTTGTTTTTTTTTCTTCCATTATTAAGTGTATATATATATATATATATATTATTATTATTATTATTATTTAGAAAATACAATTAATCTGGACACTCTGACTTGGATTTCTTTCCAAATTTTTCTATTTTCTATTTTTTCTTTTCTCTTCTCCTAGAATTATAGATTATTTTTAAAAAAATATATAAATTAAGAAACATGGTCAATGCAATTTATTTTCTTTCCATTATTAGGTAAACTAGGTAAATTATTCGTGCTTCGCACGTGATTGAACTATTTTCTTAAGCTTACATATGATCATTCGAGAATATCCGTATTTTCGATACATACACTATATTGTCAAGAACATTTTATGAGAAAATCGCCAAATGACCCCCTAATCTATAACCGGATTTCCAACTACACACTTATACTTCACGGGGGTCCTATTACCCCCCAGAGCTATTTTAAAGTGGAATTACTTCCTCCATGAAATGTCATTACCAGACATCTGTCTTGTGGTGAAATACACACACTTGACATGTGTATTCACCATTTAATGAATGTTTTTAAAAAAAACAGTTCTCCTCCTTTCTCTTTCTTTCCCAATAGTTTTTTCAACTCTAACTATACTAAACACCAATTTTTACCTCAATAAATTTCTATATCTCTAACATTTTATAAAAATGAAAATTCAACTCACCTTTTCATCTACTCCGAATCTCTAGAGTCTAGAAGATAGCGATCCTAATTAATCAAATATTTCATCCAACTAATTCAACAATTTTCCACGTTTTTTTACATTTCGTTCGATTTTCTTTCTTAGACAATTTCAGATACACATTAAATGGGTCATGAACATTCGAGATCAGATTCATCCCTTGAAGATTCCGCCGACAACTCAAAATAATCGCGATGCGAAGACCAATTTGAGAAACCTCTCTCTCTTCCCCATTCTTTATTATTTCTCCCTCTAAATTTTCATGATTAATTTATAATTTGAGTTTTTGATTTTGATTCTTCATGAATTTTAGGAGAACATGTAGGATCCTTCTTTCAAAATGTAGAAGAAATTGTTTTGTTTTAGTTTCTTTTATTAAGTTTGAAAATATTTTTTAAATATACAATTACTTCACTTTGATTTTGTTACTCTTGAATCCATCACTTTAAAAAATAATAATTAATGGGTATGTTTTTTTTAAAAAAATAAATTTAATTTGTTAGATATGTTTTAAATAAGTTTATTGAAAAATTATTTATTCATTAAATGCATTTTTGTTGATAATTTTTATTTCAAGCATCCATTGAAAAAGCTTCAACAATGATAATGGTGAAAAATGTTGTATAGATAAATAAGAAAAAAGAGAAAGAAAAAGAAAACTATAAAAAAAATGGAAAAAAATAAAAATAGGCAACTCACTCTCTCAAAGAGAGTGAAATACACTCTCCATGCCAACTCAACACTTAAGGGGTTATTTATTCCATTTTAAAGTAGTTCGGGGGGGGGGGGGGGGAGGTAATAGGACTCCCGCGGATAATAGGTGTGTAATTGGAAATCCTGTAATACGTTGCGGGGTCATTTGGCCATTTTCTCAACATTTTATCTTAAGCCAAAGCGTTTCTCTGAAATCTTAAAGTGCTACTTTTTTTTGTTGCACAAAAATTATGAGTCGTAAAGAGATTTTAAGTATAAGCAAGAAGTATAAGAAAATCTTCATGAAAATAGTTGGCTAGAAGTAACGAAATTTTATAAATTCCAAGAAGTTATAAAGAACAACATCAGACACATTAAAGATGAGACCAAATAGTTTCGAACAACAACACTTCCAAGTACAATGGAACATCACGTCCATACAAGAAAAAAATGAACTAAATTCCAATGAAGGACCTTCGACTCCTTTCTTATGAACATCATTCTCTTTTTTATTATAGTATGTTGTATTATGTATATGTAAAAAAATGACCCTAAAATTGTTAACATCATAAAAGTTTTTCCTCATTGTCTCAGAACAATCATTACTATTGCTTAGGTTGATATCACCGAAATGTCACGCCCCGAGCCTACACCTTAGGTGGGACTGGCACTCGAGAACCATTATATTGCTGGCCCAAAGCGAACCCTTGGTCTGGCTTACTACTCAATGGAAGACTTAACTTAACCAAAGATAAACCCATATAAAACTAAAATGTTATAAAGAAAACATTCAACTAGCCAATAAGGCAAACTCAAGTCTTAAAACAAACAACTGAAATGAATAAGACTAAAGAATTGATATCGTCTAACTGTCTATGAAGCCTCTAATAACTACGAGGGATATCGGGACAGACCCCCAATCATCCTAAACAACTGAACTAGTAAACCAATAAAAGGGATCCTCCGAAATACAAAGAGGCTCACCAACAGACTCTACGATGCTCGACTGGATCAACGAGGCACTGGATGCTCATCTTGATTATCTGTATCTACATCATAACACGATGCAGGCCAAATGACATCAATACATTGAATGTACGAGCATGTGAGGGGAAAACTGAACATAACATAAGCTTGATATGAACTTTGAAAGAAACGCTTGCCTCAGGTTTACTCAACTCATGGATACTTAACTCAATGCATAAATAAACAACAGTAAAGATGCAGTCTATATAAAGCATTTAAAACGGTAAGTAACAACTCAATATATATATATAGTAAATAAATATAATTATGTGGGAGTTTCTTTAACCGACAACCATCACTATGAGCTAAAGTGATGATACATCGTCTCGCCCACGCTGCCAGAACTATCCTATAACTTGCCAGGATATAGAACGCCTCAACTAAGTGGATCCACTAGTCTATGCTAAAGAGCATTAAGGAATCATCTAAAAAGTATAACCCTTTCTACCCACGATAACTACATGGTATATGGAGACTTGTGTTATTATGAACTCGTTCTCATATCGGTGTTCAATACTACTCCCAAAATACTCAGCTCATATGTTTTAAAACAAAACTCTTTCTGTGATTTGAGGTATTACTCAAAAGCTTATCTCCTAAAAGAGATGGAACTCAAAACTACTCACGAAAACTCATTTGGAAATCAATGTTTCCTCTTATCTTAAATGTGAAAACATTTGTTCGCTAGGATTACTTAGTTCCCATGTATCATTTAAAGAAATGAACTTGGCTCTACTCTTTCTCAAATTCAATGCTTAAATCTTTAAAACAAGTTTAAAACGATTGTATAAGACTTTTGAAAGACTCTAAGCACTCTCTTAAATTGACTCTTAGTTCTACCTTGAATTTGATTTATGGATTAAAGGGTCATGATCTTGTGTTATATACAATATCATGATGTTTAGACGTACCTTAGAGTGTAGAAATCAACTAGGAAACGTAGGTATGATTCAAGGAAACTCAAATGGAAAGAAGTGGGAAAAGGTAGAAAACTGGCGTCCCTGGCACTCCGAGTGGCGCGGGCGCTAGAGGGAAAACTTAAGAAGCTGGGTTGGGGTGCATTGGCTAGCGTGGCGCCCAGAGCCCAAACTATAGAAGTTTATTTGGGGAGCTCTGAGTGGCGTGGCGCCTCATCCCCATCCCCAGAGTTTTGACGAATTTTCATGTTCTTTTTTCAACTCTAAACTCCCTAGATTCGAATGGTTCCTTCCCTAAATGCTTGGAATAAAATGTGCTAGAAACTACTCAAAACAACATCAATTTTCATGAATTTAACTCAAGAACTTCTCATCAACTTCAACAAATCAAGAACCCAATATAATTTCAACAAAACCCATCAAGAACTCAATTTCTATACTTTCAAGAACATAAATTCGCAGAATTGAATCATGTTTGGCGCGTGGGTGAACTAACCCAACGCTATGTGATCTTACATGTAGGGATCAACCCTTGGCGAAATTCACAAGCTTAGCTTCAAGAACGTGACGAATCCTTGCTTCTTCTCCTCTTTTTTTCTCTTTTCTCAAAACCCTAACTTAATCTTGTAAAGCGTAAACTGAAACAATTCAGTTTAGACTCCAACTTAATTACCAAAAACGAAATTAATTAATTGGGTGGTGAAAAGACCATAATCTAGACAACCCAACTTTGAATGGTCATATCTCCCTCATACGAACTCGAAATCAAGAAAACTTGGCCACGTTGGAAAGATAATTCAAAGATATTTCCTACGGTATCTTGTAGCATTCCTAACTTATCCTGAACTAGGAGTTATGATCATTTGAAGTTGACCGAAAACTCAAGCTTAGCATAACTTAAACAAATTTCGAGATTTTTCATTTCTTTCCAAAAATGACTCTTTCTAATTCTAGATCTTTCACTTAGCGAGGTGTTACAATATCTCTCCCTTGGAAACATTCATCCTCGAATGAGATCACTCTAAGTAGACTAATGGCGTAACATCTAACGTTCAACTCAAACACCCAACAAGCAAATTTAACACATTAGGCATTTCAATTAAAGAGTACTACGAAGAGAATTAGTAGTTTGGTCTGGAATTTCTTCTGGCTCAAAGAGATGTGGATACCTCTTCTTCATATCCTTCTTAGCTTCCCAAGTAGCTTCCTCAACAAACTGATTTCTCCAAAGAACTTTGTCCGATGCTACTTCCTTGGTCCTCGACTTGCGAACCTGACGGTCTAGAATCTAAACATGGATCTCCTCATAAGACAAGTTATCCTTAATACCAATATCTTCAGTTGGTATGATAAGTGAAGGATCTCACATGCACTTCTACTACATGGAAATATGAAATACCAGATGGACCACTGCTAATTCTTGTGGTAGCTCTAACTCATAAGCTATATTACCAATCCTTTTGGATATTCTGTAAGGGATAATATATCGGGGACTAAGCTTCCCCTTCTTACCAAACCTCATAACACCCTTCATGGGTGAAATTTTCAAGTGCACTCTATCATCTACTTCAAAATCTAATTCCCTTCTCCTAACATCAGTGTAGGATTTCTGATGACTCTGCGTTGTTTTCAACCTCTCTTGAATAACTTTCACTTTCTCCATAGCTTGATGAACTAAGTCTGGTCCTATCAACCTAGATTCACCAACCTCAAACCATCCAATTGAAGATTTGCATCTTCTCCCATAAAGAGCTTCATTAAGAGCCATCTGGATGCTAGAGTGTTAACTATTGTTATATGCAAACTCAATGCGAGGTAGGTGATCATCCCAATTAACTTTGAAATCAATCACACAGGCCCTCAACATATCTTCTAAGGTCTGAATAGTGCGTTCCGCTTGACCATCTGTCTGAGGATGAAAAACAATACTTAAGTTCACCTCTGAACCCAAGCCTTTACGAAAAGATTTCCAGAACTGTGCAGTAAATTGTGCACCTCTATCTGATATAATCGAAACTAGCACCCCATGAAGTCTAAATACCTCTTAAAGATACAACTTGGCATAATCCGTTGCTGAATGGGTAGTCTTTACTGGCAAAAAGTGGGTTTATTTTGTCATTCTATCAACAATCACCCAAATAAAATCATGTTGCCTGCGAGACCATGGCAACCCAGTAATGAAGTCCATATTGATCATCTCCCACTTCCATTCTGGAATCTCTATATTCTGAGCTATACCACCGGGCCTTTGATGCTCTACCTTAACTTGTTGGTAATTCGGACACTTAGCAACAAACTCTACAATGCTCTTCTTCATACTACTCCACCAATAAAATTCTCTCAAGTCACAATACATCTTTGTGGAACCCGGATGAATGGAATATTTGGAGCTATGAGCTTCCTCCATGATCCTCTCTTGGAGTTCATCCACCCTTGGTACACACAACCTACCTTGATACCTCAATACGCCATCTCCCTCTTGTTCAAAAGCCATTACTTTTTATTTATGAACATTTGCCTTCAAGTCAAGTAAAATAGGGTCTTGGTCTTGTTTCTCCTTAATTTCAGACACTAATGATGATTCAACCCCATTCATCACCACTAATCCTTCTTCTGTGGAATCCATTAGGCTAACTCCTAATCGTGCAAGTCTGTGCATATCTTTCACTAACTCTTTCTTTTCTTTCTCAACATGGGCGTGACTACCCATAGACATCCTGCTCAATACATCAGCAACAACGTTAGCCTTATGTGTGTGATAGATGATACTCATGTCATAGTCCTTGAGTAACTCTAACCACCTCCTCTGTCTGAGATTAAGCTCTTTATGACTAAACACATACTGAATACTCTTGTGATTGGTGAACACATCCACATGAACACCATAAAGATAATGAGACCATATTTCAAAGAAAATACTACGACAACCAACTCTAGGTCATGGGTTGGATAATTCTTCTCGTGAACTTTCAGTTGTTTGGAGGCATAAGCTATAACTTTACCATTCTGCATTAACACACAACCCAAACCAACTCTGGAAGCATCACAATATACAATAAAACCTTGAGTACCTTCTGGTAAGGTCAATACTAGGGCAATAGTCAACCTCTTTTTTAATTTCATGAAAGGTTTTAATTTCTCACAAACTTCAGACCATTGAAACTTCACTATTTTCTAAGTCAACTTGATCAAAGGGGATGAAATAGATGAGAACCCCTCGACGGACCTTCTATAATATCCAGCCAATCCCAAGAAACTCCTAGTATCAGTTGGAGATGTGGATCTAGGCCAATTCTGCACTGCCTCTATTTTCTGAGTATCAATCCTAATTCCATCACCGAAAATAATATGGCCTAAGAATGCCACAGACTCAAGCCAGAACTCACACTTAGAGAACGTAGCATACAACTCTCTATCCCTTAGAGTTTGGAGAACTATTCTGAGATGGCTAGCATGATCATCCTCTTTTCTCGAATAGATTAGAATGTCATCAATGAATACTATAACAAACATATCTAAATAAGGCTTGAATACTCTGTTCATAAAGTCCATGAATGTTGCAGGAGCATTGGTTAAACCAAAGGACATAACTAGGAACTCATAGTGACCATAGCTAGTTCTGAAAGATGTCTTAGGAATATCACTTTCTCTTACTCTCAACTGATGATAGCCAGATCTGAGGTCTATCTTGGAAAAACAAGTGGCACCCTGAAGTTGATCAAAGAGATAATCAATTCTTGGAAGAGGATACTTATTCTTGATAGTAACCTTGTTCAACTGACGGTAATCTATACACATTCTAAGGGAACCATATTTTTTCCTCACAAATAAGACTGGAGCGCCCCAAAGTGAGACACTTAGTCGAATAAAACCCTTATCAAGGAGATCTTTCAATTGTTCTTTTAGCTATTTCAACTCTGTTAGATCCATTCTATATGGCAGAATAGATTTATGACGAGTATCGGGAATTATATCTATACCTAAGTCTATTTCTCTCTCAAGAGGGACTCCGGGTAGATAATCTGGAAAGACATCTGGAAACTCACTCACAACAGGAACCAACTCAATAAGAGATGTCTCAACACTAGAATCATTAACTCAGACTAAGTGATAGACACAACCCTTGAAAACTAACGTTATCGCCTTAAGGTACGAAATGAAACGACCCTTAGACACTGCTGAACTACTCCTCCACTCAAAGACTGGCTCATTAGAAAGCTGGAATTTGACAACCCGAGTTCTACAATCAATGGAGGCATAACAGGCATGAAGCCGGTCCATACCTAAAATGACATCAAAATCTACCATTTCTAACTCAACTAAATCAGCCATGGTGCTATTGTGATTGATGGAAATGACACAATCACGATAGACTCTCTCAGCTAGAATAGACTCACTAACAGGTGTAGAAACACTAAAGGGCTCACGAAGTTCCTCAGGAAGAACATCAAAATTCATTGCAACATAAGGAGTTATAAAAGATAAACTCACTCCTGGATCTAGCAAAGCATAAACATCAAAAGTAAAGACTTTGATCATACCAGTGACAACATCTGGAGAATTTTCTTGCTG
Organism: Solanum verrucosum; assembly: GCF_900185275.1. NCBI lineage: Eukaryota > Viridiplantae > Streptophyta > Magnoliopsida > Solanales > Solanaceae > Solanum > Solanum verrucosum. The sequence goes on along the minus strand of NW_026019996.1, from coordinate 1,889,450 downwards.
TTGACGACTCGTGATAGCATATAGGCAGTTTGCTCCTCCGCTAGTACCTGAAGTAACTCCTCTAGGTTCAGCCCTGTCTGGTGGAGCAACTGAAAAAGATTGGGCTCTATTACCCATATTTCCATTTCCCTTCCTGTTCTTAGGACACTTTTCATGAAGTGACCCTCTTGACTGCACTTGAAACATCCTGTAGAGACATCACGACAAGCACCTAGGTGGTTCCTACCACACTTAGCACATGTAGGAGCCCAATTACCTCCTTGTGCCACACTACCCTGAACTGAGCAGGTCTAGCTCTGAAATTTTATGAATTCTGACTATTATACTCACATTTGTTCCTTGGTGCAAGTGCGCTAGCAGATGATGGAGCAAGTCCCTTATGTTTTTGTTGGAGAGAAGACCGGTTCACATTATTCTTTTGCTGCCCGGACTCATTGCATAACGTCTTAGCCTTCTTGTTTCTGAATTCTTCCCTATCCCTCAGCTTCTCTTCCTCAACCTACTGCACATAAACCATCAACCTTGCTATATCCATGTCCCCTATTAGCATAGTTGCCTTTCCCTCTTTGCTTGATAGATGAGATAACTCAACAACAAATAAACTCATCCTGCTCCTCATATCAACAACTATCTCCAGAGCATATCGGGAAAGTTGGGTGAACTTCAATCTATACTCATGAACACTCAAAGGTTCTTACGTAAGGGTAAGGAATTCCTGTACCTTGGCTTCTCTCAGTTCCCGGGGAAAGAAACACCCTAAAAAAGAACTCTCAAACACAGCCCAACTCAAAATCGGTGCATCCTCAGCCCTACTTTTCTTCCACTGGTCAAACCAGTTCTTAGAAAGACTCTTTAGTTGATATGCAGCTAGTTCTACTCGCTCAACATCAGTAACGTGCATAACCTCAAACACCTTTTGCAGTTCCTCAACAAAACTTTTCGGATCCTCAGTAGTGCTTGAACCAGTGAAGCTTGGAGGATTCATCCTCAAGAACTCACGGATCCTCGAAGTATCATTCCTTTCCTATCGGTTCTCCCTCTACCCAGCTTGGTTGATCACATCTTGACTTAACATTCTGATCGCTTCCCTGAACTCAACATTGGTGACTTCTCCTTGGGGTTGCACTCCAAGTGTATTAGGTACCCCTTGTTCCTCCACATTACGCCTAGCAGGACGACCTCTGACACCTCTTCACGGAGGCATGACTTGAAAGACAAGCACGAGCACGAGTTAGAAAGAAACTTTCATAGAGATAAACTCTATCGCACGAAATGAATGTGAAAGAAGTCAGATAGTTCCTAAATGTCAAAGCCTCTTAATTATAGATGTGGCGCTCTTTACACTGATAACTAGGTCTCTACAGACATGGCTTTATAGACTCCCTATGACTCTTAAACTCTGTGCTCTGATACCAAGTTTGTCACACCCCTAGCCTACACCCCGGGCGAGATTGGCACTTGAGAACCATTGTTGGCCCCAAGCGAACCCTTAGCCTGACTTACTACTCAGCAGAAGACTTAACCAAAGATAAACCCATATAAAACTAGAATGTTATAAATAAAACATTCAACTAGCCAATAAGGCAAACTCAAGTCTTAAAACAAACAACTGAAATGAATAAGACTAAAGAATTGATATCGTCTAACTATCTATGAAGCCTCTAATAGCTATTAGGGATGTCGAGATAGACCCCCGATCATCCTAAACAATTGAACTAGTAAAGCACTAAAAGGGATCCTCCGAAATGCAATGAGGTTGACCAATAGACTCTAAGATGCTCGACTGGATTAACGAGGCACTGGATACTGATCTTGATTACCTGTATCTGCATCATAACACTATGCAAGCCAAATGGCATTAGTACATTGAATGTACGAGCATGTGAGGGGAAAACTGAACATAACATAAGCTTGAAATGAACTTTGAAAGAAATGCTTACCTCAGGTTTACTCAACTCATGAATACTCAACTCAATGCATAAATAAACAACAGTAAAGATGCAGTTTATATAAAGCATTTAAAACAGTAAGTAATAAATCAATATACATATATAGTAAATAAATATCATTCTGTGGGATTTTCTCTAACCGACAACCATCACTATGAGCTAAAGCGATAATACAACATCTCGCCCACGCTGCCAGAATTGTCCTATAACTTGTTGGGATATAGAATACCTCAACTAAGTGGATCCACTAGTCTTTGGTAAAAATCATCTAAAAAATATGACCATTTCTACTCATGATGACTATATGGTATATGGAGACTTATGTTATTATGAACTCGTTCCCATATCGGTGCTCAATACTACTCCCAAAATACTCAGCTCATATGTTTTAAAGCAAAATTCTTTTTGTGATTTGAGGTAATTACTCAAAAGCTTATCTCCTAAAAGAGATGGAACTCAAAACTACTCATGAAAACTCATTTGGAAATCAATGTTTCCTCTTATCTGTGAAAACATTTGTTCGCTGGGATTACTTAGTTCCCATGTATCATTTAATGAAATGAACTTGGCTCTACTCTTTCTCAAACTCAATGCTTAAATCTTTAAAATAAGTTTAAAACGATCGTATAAGACTTTTGAAAGACTCTAATAACTCTCTTGACTTGACTCTTAGCTTTACCTTGAATTTGATTTATGGATTCAAGGGTCATGATCTTGTGTTATAGACAATATCATGATGTTTAGACGTACCTTAGAGTGTAGAAATCAACTAGGAAACGTAGGTATGATTCAAGAAAACTCAAATGGAAATAAGTGGGAAAAGGTAGAAGAACTGGCATCCCTGGCACTCTGAGTGGCGCGGGGCGCCATAGGGCAAACATCAGAAGCTGGGTTGGGGCGCACTGGCTAGCGCGGCACCCCAGAGCCCAAACTACAGAAGTTTATTTGGGGAACTCTGAGTGGCGTGGCGCCCCAGCCCCCTCCCCAGACTTTTGACGAATTTTCATGCTCGTTTTTCAACTCTAAACTCCCTAGATTCGAATGGTTCCTTCCCCAAATGCTTAGAGTCGAATACTCAACCAAAATGTGCAAGAAACTTCTCAAAACAACATCAATTTTCATGAATTTAACTCAAGAACTTCTCATCAACTTCAACAAATCAAGAACCCAATAGAATTTCAACAAAACCCATCAAAAACTCAATTTCTATACTTTCAAGAACATAAATTCGCGGAATTGAATCATGTTTGACGCGTGGGTGAACTAACCCAATGCTATATGATCTCACATACCTCATAGGGATCAACCCTCGGTAAAATTCACAAGTTTTGCTTCAAGATCGTGACGAATCCTTGCTTCTTCTCCTCTTTTCTCCTCTTCTTTTCTCTTTTCTCAAAACCCTAACTTAATCTTGTAAAGCGTAAACTGAAACAATTCAGTTTAGACCCTAACTTAATTACCAAAAATGAAATTAATTAAGTGGGAGGTTAAAAGACCATAATAGCCTTCTAAAATCCGGTTTTGACTTTTCTTATCTAGACACCCAACTTTAAATGGTCATATCTCCCTCATACAAACTCGAAATCAAGAAAACTTGGCGGCGTTGGAAAGATAATTCAAATTTCTTTCTTACGGTATCTGGTAGCACACCTAACTCATTCTGATCTAGGAGTTATGGTCGTTTGAAGTTGACCAAAAACTCAAGCTTAACATAACTTAAACAAATTTCCAGATTTTTCATTTCTTTCCAAAAAGAACTCTTTCTAATTCTAGCTCTTTCACTTAGAGAGATGTTACACGGACCCAATTATTTGGAATTGAACCATAGTTATTGCTATGGTTATAGTATACAATTACAAAGAATTAATACAATGATCAACCAAGCAATATGTGGCATCTGAATGGAACTATTCACAACTGGATATTCTAAACCAAAATTTTGATACATAACATATTAAAATCTCATAGCATAATTCTTTGAGCACTTGAACTCAAAAATATCCACAAATAATTATAAATATGACCTTACTTTCCTAATAATCAAGAAGAAAAAGACATGTTGCTTAACATATTTTTAAAAAAGATACTCTGTCGGGCAGTATCCAAGTTTGCAGTTCACAAATTTAATTGAAAGAAGACAAAAGAATGAGTTATCACTACACTAAAAATGATCTTTAACGTCAACTAATAGCTTAATTGCTGCTAAATATGTATTTTTGGAGGCAATTAATACTCTCTACAAATGTCTCTAAAGCCTACAGTGACATTGAATCTAATGACAATAAATTAATGTCGGTAAAGGTTATAACACTCTTCGTTAATGTGCATATTTATAGCCAATAAAAAATATCTTTGTTATAGTGTATTTTGAGCATCGGTTAGTTTCAAGAAAACTTGATCTCTAATTATGTCCAAAAATAAGAGAGGAAGAAACATGACAAATTAGTCAATTTGCGATAAAAGAAGTGGACTAACTGTCTCTATACTAGTATCTTAAGAAGAGTGAAGTGACATATAAAATATTTGTACCTAAGATAAAACAATCAGAATAATATACTAACTGTGGCAACCAAGAGAGCAATCAGTTTGGTTCTTTTAACAAACTTCACCATTGATTCTGTAATAGTTACACTAATAGCTATCAAATATAGCACAACCCACAAGCAATTTTCTCAAAAACTATATGAAGAAACTTGTAGAAATGGACAAAAGAGAAGATCAATTTTCAATCATCCTTTCCAGAATTTTTAACAGAGTTAAAAAAAGTCACCAAAATAGCAAAAAGAAATTGCAATAGTTACATGAATGACTATGACTTGTAGTAAAAGGTTAAGTTTCATGAAATAGGAGGAAGAAAATTTTGAGGAATGAAACACACTTTATAAGAAGCTTAATTAGTGTATTTTAATTCGACTTCCTTATAACAGAAAAAACCCTACAAATATTATTGGCAGAAATAGAAGTATTGTTTACTAACCAAAATATATATGAAGAAGCCTGTTGAAAAGGACAAAAGAGAAGATCAATTTTCAATCATCCTTGTTGGGATTTTTAATAGAGTTAAAAAAAAGTCACTAAAATAGCAAAAAGAAATTGCAATACTTACATGAATCACTATGACTTGCAGTAAAAGATTAAGTTTCATGAAATAGGATGAAGAAAACTTTGAGGAATGAAACACACTTCATAAGAAGCTTAATTAATGTATTTAAATCCGACTCCCTTATGACAGAAAAAAACCTACAAATAATGGTGGCAATGTAGAAGTTTTGCTTACTAACGAACCAAATGTTATAAATTCAACCATTACATCAGCGTTATGAGTTGTGGATTAAGAGGCGCAAGAGTAGTAATGTTACATTGCAATTGAAATCAATTTTCTTTGTTTATTCTTTCTTCTTTTGGTGCCTTGCAATTAAGCGTTGAATTTTAAAAGGTGTGAATGGAAAATGATAAGTTGTGACTTTTGTGAAAAATTGTGACTTTTGTAATGAGTCATAACTTTTATGAAAAATTGTGACTTTTATGAAGAGTTCTGATTTTTCTAAAAAGTTTCGACTTTTATGAAAAGTTCTGACTTTTATGAAAAGTTCTGACTTTTCGGTAAGATTGTGACTTTTAAGGGTAAAATAAGAATCCTGATCAGTGAGGGCACCACATAAGTGGATCTAAGATTCTCTCTTTTAGGAAATAAAATTAATCTGGTCACTTGAATTGAATTTCTTACTATATTATAATTTATTTTATAATTTTTCTTTTGTCTTCTCCTAGAATCATAGATTAGTTTTTTAGAAAAGATCTAAATTAAAGAAATTTGGTCAATGCAATTTATTTTATTTTCATTATTAAGTATATATAAACTATTTTTACACATTTATTTTTAGATTAAAATAACAAAAATAAGTTAAAAGATTAGTCCAAAAAGGTCTATTGTTCCAAACTTCCCTCGAAATTCCAGCGGGTCTAAAAATCAACTTCCAAAAATTGAGGTGGTCTCGACTCACGAGAATAGAAGTAGAAAGTACTCCTAAATCACATGATCCCGTCTATAAATAAACCTACTTTCCCATCTATTCCTTCATGTTTATGCAATTTGATCGATGGTTGAAACCGATGATAAGTGCGGTGTTCCAATTTCATGATCGATTTGAATATGTGACTTCATGATTCTCATACCAGACCACAAGGCCACTTGCTTGGATTCAGTCTAGGTAAGGTTTTATTGAGTTTTCATATTGCACTTTCTCTATGAGTATTAAATCTTGGGTTTCTCTATCTAATTGTTGAAGTGATCATGAATAGAGATTAATTGGAAAAAAAGTTATCCATGTTGCACTTAATAAATCATTGCATAGCATGTCTATTACATAAAATTTATTTACTTTACCATCGATAATTAACGTCTCAATTGGGGCCATGCTCTTCTGGAGTTATTTTTCGTTAAGTTTAGAGTTGAATTTACTCTCTTTCATCCTCTTTCGAAACCCTAGCATGGGGAACGACATGTTATAGGAAACCCTAGCATGGGGAACGACATGGTGTAGGTAGTTTTCTATTTTCTTGGCCAGTAAGGCTTCGGTAGATACCAAGAAATAACCTCACATGTTAGATTTGAATACGAGACTTCATGATTCTCATACCAAACTATGAGACCACTTGCTTGGATTTAGTGTAGGTGGGGAATTATAGAGTTTTCATATTGTAATTAAAAATATGACATCTGAACTTAACTCAATCTCAGAAGCTAGTTCATTTCATTCTCCAACCAACATGGACTCTAACACCCCATTCATGCTCAGGCCCAACTAGAGTATATACTAAGAGTCTAAACTAGGATGAATATGTATGTGATAGCATGTAAAGATATGTCATCTAGGTTTAACTCAATCCTAAAATCTAGTTAAGAAGGGAGGATTGCTCAAGTACATATAAGAAGACAATTAGTCCATTCCCTAACCAACATGGAACTCTAACACATATTTTTTTTAAAGAGAAACGACATAAAATGACACTTGAAGTTGTCCTGAATTTTCAAAAGACACCTAAAGTTTGCGGGCGTCCTATTACTCCATGAAACTATTTCAAATCACAATAAATAAACATTTTTGACCCATTTTCACAATAGTTATTTTATCACATTTGATAGGCGTGTGGAGGAGTAAAAATACACCCCCAAACCAATGTAAAAATGCCATGTGGCATTGACAATTTGAATATTAAAAGACCCACTTTCCATCTTCTCCAAAACCTCCATTGATAGATGTTAAAGAGCTTTCCATCTACAACCAAAAAAAAAAATCCCCATCCTCAATGAAATTATCATCTAGCTTTACTAGCTTCAATTTCTTCCTTTTATTTTATTTAAAAGTTATGAAATCAACTAATTTGTAAATCTTGAAAGTGCAATTGCAAACAAATTTCAAAACTAAATCAGTGAAGAAACATTCAAACTCAAATCAGTCCTAAACTAACACTACACACACATGAATAATAGATAACACAAGAAGAAAATAACAACAAATCACTATAAAGATGATTTTACAAAAAATCACTACTATATAAAAAGAATTTTAAACCAAAATTTGCATTCAAATCAAGAAACAATTAACATGTGAGCCTTCACTTCTTCATTTTGACTCCATAATTCAAGAAATTATCTCCGCAAAATAAATTTATTATGACTATTGAAATGCTTTAGGATTTTGATCATCAAAGAGAGAGAGAGTGGAGTGAAAATCTAAAAAGGGTTTAGGGTTAAAAGGTGCGGGTCATGATTAAAATGTGAATGGGTCAAGATTTTGTTCAATTTTTACTAAATAGATTGGGAAAAATACTCCCGTTGTCCCTAATTACTTGTCCATTTTGACAAATCAAGAAAGGACAATTTTTTTTTACCCATTATACCATCAATTAAATGACTAATTACTTTGAAAAATGTAGAACTTTTCATCCACTTCATAATTAATAGGAATAAAATGGTAAACTCACTATGTCATTAATTGTTTTCTTAATATGTGTGTCATTTCAAAAGTGGACAAGTAATTAGGGACAGAGAGAGTATGTAATTATATTATTAATTGGGGTGAGATTCACGCTCAAGCCGTGAGAATGCAGATTGTGTAAAAAGTGTGTATTTATTGTGATTCTGAAATGTTTTGTGGGATAATAGAACACCCGCAAAGTTAAGGTATCTTTTTGAAAATTCGAGACAACTTCAGGTGTCACTTTATGTCTTTATTCTTTTTTTTAATCCTAATTACTAGTTTGGGAATTGAGACATAATTGACAGATTTTAAGTAGTTTCTCCAAGCGTTTAACGAAATTTTGTGGAGACCTTTGGTTTTTGAAGTGTTAGTAGGCAATTGACTAGATGGACATAGCAAAGATATCAATGTGTTTTGAGTTTGATGGTACTGATTTAAAAATGATTTTTTTTATAATTTGAGAGTGAAGTACTAAGAATTAACAATTTGTCAAGATATGCCCATCATGTTTTCTTTTCACCATCATATATAAATACTATGATTTGAATAGATATTTTCTCTCAACAAATATAGTCACAGAATATGTTCTTCCTGGAGTAAACATCATATAGATTTAACAAAGGTTTCAATACAAACAGTAAATTTAGTTATAGAAAAATATACAAATGTTAGCTTTGTTTTCAATCCTAAATCTTTATCTAAAAATGATACAATTTCTTATCACCTACTCAATCAATCACATATTTTTTTTAAAAGGGCAAAGCATAATCAAGAACCTATTTTAGTGCAAAATCAAGAACCCGACAAATTTAAAAGAGAGAAAAATAAAAATTAAGATAAAGGCACAGACTTGAAGCGAAAATATGAAAAAATCCAGAATATACAAATGAACCAAAAGAAATACTATCAATATAGCTTGAAACACTATAACACTAACACCTTCTCCTTCTTTTTTTCAACAAGGAGAAGGATTAAGTTCGTCGTAACATTGTGTAGAACGAAATTTGTGACTATATTGTGAATTAACAGTAATCAAACATTCCTGAACTTTATATTTGTATTGGGAAAATGCATAAGTACCCCCCAGCCTATGTCCAAAATCTCAAAGACACACCTAACCTTTACTAAGGCCCTATTAGCCCCCCCCCCCCCCCCGGAACTTATTATATATATAATTTTCTACCCCTTTTTGGCCTACGTGGCACTATCTTGTGGGCCCAACGTGTGTTGACTATTTTTTCAATGATAGTGCCACGTAGGCCAAAAAGGGGTAGAAAATTATATATAAAATAAGTTCAGGGGGGTAATAGGACCTTAGTAAAGGTTAGGTGTGTGTCTGGGATTTCGGGCATAGGCTGGGGGTACTTATACATTTTCCCTATTTGTATTAGTAAAGTTGTAAAATTATTTTTTATACCAATTACTACATAGAAAAAACATAAGACTTTTTTGGATAAAATAAGATTTTTTTATTTTATAATAATAATTTGGATCTGATTCAGATGGGAATGGGATTAATCTTTGGGATAAGCATAAGATTTTTTTTCAAAGGTATACCAAATATTCAAACAGTTGGCTGGGTCATATATACACTCCAATGTGAAGGCTGCATTTGAGTTAACTTTGACAAAACACAATTTGGTCCATTATGATATGATAAAAGTTATTCCTAGTTGTATTTTAATATCTTTTATTTGCTCTATAAATAGCTTAAGAGATTATAACATCCTCAAATTAAAGCAAGCAAATTCAAAGAAATATACAATGGCCTTTTACAAAGTTGGTATCCTTTCTCTCCTCCTATTGTCTGGTAAGGCTTTTTTTATATATAATAAAATCTCTTTATAATCAATGACGTTACGTTTGTTGTCTTGATATTTATTGATGCAAAATATTGTTATAAAAAACCTATGATATACAAAGAAAAATTTAGCAAAATAGGTCACCTTTACCCTATTGTTAAATTTTGGTAGCAACTAATTACAACCCTCCACATACACAAGCTGCATATATTTTAATATAATACAATTGATGACGTGGCCATCCAACATGAAAAAAACCTTGGTTAGAGGATGATTGTTATAGAAAGGTCTAACTGTATTCTGTTGCACATCAAACTTTCAAGCTAAAAAAATGTAATATGATACCTTGCTTATTGTGTTGATCAAATATTTGTGTGTTTTTCATAGGTATATTTCTGTTGGGAATTGAGGTGGAATATGGAAATGCTCAGAAGATGTGTCTCCAGGTTTGTCACAATGAAGTTGCTTACATGACTTGCCCCTCTTCAGGAGATGAGAAAATTACTGAAGTATGTGTCAACTGTTGCACAGCAGATGAAGGCTGTAAATTATTCCGCGCTGATGGATCGTTAATTTGTACTGAAACCCCTGAATAATATATATATATATATATCTATACTTAGTAAAATGTAATCATTAAATTCATATTCGTTTGTAATAAGACCTGAGTTATTTTACTCTGGAGATTCGTAATAATATTTGCATCCTATAGCTATTTTGTCTAAGGTTTTAAAGATTTCAATAATCATCCTATATATAGCTATTTTCAGCCACAGTTAAAGTGCTCCTTCTGGAATTGATGAAAAATCTTGTCTGAGTAGACACAAATCCGCCTTATATCATAAACTTCTTTACAAGCCATCGTCTTCCTCATCTCATGTCAAGATTAGGAGACTACGAGGCACTTCATAAGCAATGTGGTCCTCATACAGAATTATACAACAGGAGCGTTGAGCTTATCAAGTCAGGTGAATACAATGGATCAGCAGATTGTAATTACTTGGTCTGGATTTCCTTTAGTGGTTTAGGAAATAGAATGCTAACTTAAGCTTCTGCTTTCCTATATGCTCTTCTTACTAATCGAGTCCTACTCGTTGATCCTGGAGTTAACATGCCTAGTCTATTTCTGTGAACCTTAATTTTCAAGATGTTTCCTGGTTGATTTCCCTTTGTTCAATCAGTTTAGTACCTTTGATCTGCCTACGGTTATATGGTGAAGCACGATATAATCGGCAATTCATCGACTCAAATGACTATGATTGATCAAGATAAATTATTTTTCTGTGACCACAATCAAAGTTTTCTCAAGAAAATCCCCTGCCTTTTTTTTTCATCCCCTGGCTAGTCATGAAGACAAATACTTATTTTGTGCCTTCTCTATTCTAGATCCCATCATTTTAGCAAAAAATCAGTAATCATTTTCCGGAAAAAGTAACCATCTTCTATTTTCTTAGTAGATATTTGTTTTGAATCCCCCTAATTCTATATTGGGGCTTGTAAAGAGGTAGTATCAAACTTATTTGAAAAATTAGGCATACAAATTAGATCAGTCTTGGAGAGAGGTGACAGTCCTTTTAAGTATGTAGTGGATCAAATCATCGATTGTACTATGAAGGAAAATCTGCTGCAAGAAATCAACCGGCAGTGAGGCTATAGTCCACGAAGCAGGGGAAGATCATAGCCGTACTGATAACTTCTCTAAGGCTTGGATACTCAGAAGAGTTCCAGAAAATGTACTGACAGGAGAGATAGTTAGCTTTTATCAGCCAAGTCAGGCGGAATATCATTTGTCGTTGTATTTGTAAAATCACAATAGATGGCTTAACATGGCATATAGATCTTAGTCATTGTTTATTAGCATGAATTATGTTTGAAGTCTTAGTTTATATATATATATATATATATATATATATATATATAACTATCTCTGTCACAAAATGCTTTCTCTTAATAGTTATTATTCTTGAAAACTACAAACACGTCAGTTATAGGGAGATGACACTCTAGACAATTAAATTCGAGTCCGCAAAACAATAATCAAGATTAGAAAATAATGCAATAATCATTTTTATTGACTTCAGAATATGAATATCACAATCTCTATGATTCCTCTGATTCGTCTTTTCAGATATAAATTCAAAGGCTCTTGAACTTGATCTTGGATTCAAGGGCTTTGGAGCTTGTTTTTGAATCTTCGATGAACTTGAACTTTATCTTGACTTTTACTTAAATTCAAGGGATTCAAGCTTGTTTTGGAGCTGGTAGTCTTAATCTTGATTGTTCATGAACTTGAATGCTTGAATTATTGAACTTGTAGAGAAATCTGCGGCTTTTGATCCACATGCTCTCTTTGTATTCTTGTTAGAATCCTGGTCTCTTTTATCTGAATTATGAGACCCTACGTATAGTTGTTGAATAGAGGAGTTGTGATAAGAATAGACTTCTCTTCAGCCAATCAAATTTAAGTGGCATGACATATTGGGTTTTACGAAGTGGCTTGTCATTTTGACACATAACATGACTCTATTGGTTTCTTTGTTTGACTTGGCATGCCACGCCATTTGACATGTGACACCAAACTGGTTCTCTAGGATGAGATCACATGGGGCTTAGCAAATTGGGCTCATTTGTCATAGCCCAAATAAATGGACTAGTCCAATGAAATTGAATTTGGGTAAATTACATAAATCTCATAGTTTTAATATGAAATTACATTTTATCCCTAATAAGTTTATAATTACATTAATCCTTTAAAAATTAAAAAAACTGGATACATTAATATGTAGCTCGGATACATTAAATACTATCTCGGATACATTAATATGTAGCTCAGATACATTAAAAACTAGCTCGGATACATAATATGTAGCTCAGATACATTAAATATTGGTTCGGATACATTAATATGTAGCTCGGATACATTAAAAAGTAGCTCAGATAGATACATTGAATATTGGCTCGGATACATTAATATGTAGCTCGGGTACATTAAAGAAATAAGGAATTTTGGAGATTTTTAAAAGTAATAGGGGATAATGGAAATAAGTGAAACAAAATGTGTGTATTTCTGTAATTTGTCCATTGAAGTTTAATTAAATTCATATTTATTGATTTAAATAATTAATTCAATTATATTAATTCACAATATTTACTAGAATTTAATGAAGAATGAAGAAAAATTTACGCCAGGCACTGTTATGGGCCTAATATGGTTATCACACATATTCATACATCATTAGGCTTACTTCTCACCTTATAAAAGTTTGAACCAAAATTCTCTTTTTTAATGAAAAATATATAAAAAATTTACATAAATACATAATTTAAGATATCATAATCTATAAAATTTCATATTATTTAAGGATAAAATAGTCCAAATCTAATTGATATTTTCTTAAGAGACGTGTAAGAGAGAAACACAACATATAATTTAAAAAATTTAAAACAGAAACCACATTATTAGCTCCACCACATTAGGTTTAGGGAGGGCAATTATTAAAAGAGTAGATTTTAGCTAGGTTTAGCAAACATAAAAAATCATATTTGTATGTTATTGCTATAGTTTGCATAATTGCGCTCCATATCAAACTTTATTTTGTTATGGAGCATCAGATTGTATAACTCGCTGGCAGGCCCCTCATTTGTATAAAAGCGCAACAATTGTATATGCATATCAGTTAGATAATTATATATATGTAACTACTATGTATATGTATCAATGATTGTGTTTGTATATCTCCATAAAATTTGAATTTGTATACAATTGAATCGAAATAAAACGTTTGTATATCAAATCTCTCTCTCACTCGCTTTATACAATACAAATTATACATTGTAATTTGTATAATATGTGTTTGTATAAAGCGAGAAAGAGAGAAAGACAAAAGAGAATTGGGGTAGGGGAAGATCTGTATTTGTATAATTATAAGTGTATAAAACGAAAATATATGTATTTGTATTTGTATATACAGTTTTATTTCACTTTATACAAACATAAACGCATTTTATACATTTGTGTTTGTATAAAGTGAGAGAGACGAGGGAGAGGCTGGCGAGCGAGAAAGCTGGAGAGAGAGGCGAATGACAACTGTTTGCTACGGGTTACAATTAAATCAAACTGTGGTTATAACATTTAATTTGAATAAATAGTTTGTTATTTTATACAATTTTCCCTTATTAAAATAGGAGAACGGAGAAAGAATCTCATCACCTCTACCCCAAAGCCTATAATTGGGGTTAAAGATTGACTAAACTAAACTTTTACACGATAATGAAGAATGAAGAACAATTCACGCCTGGCACTGTTATGAGCCTAATATGGTTATCACACACATTCATACATCATTAGGCTTAATTCTCACGTTATAAAAGTTTGAATCAAAACTCTCTTTTTTAATGAAAAATATATAGAAAAATTACGTAAATACACAACATAAGATATCATGATCTATAAAATTTCATACTATATAAGAAATGTCACGACCCGAGCCTACACTCTGGACGTGGATGACACTCGAGAATCATTGTTGGTCCCCAAGCAAACACTCATCCCGGCTTACTACAAGCGGAAGACTAACTTAAGCATACAAAAGCTTAAAACTTAAATTCAATAAACTCATATACTAAACCGTTTTAAAGGTTTGTACATTACTCAAAATAAAAGTAAATACAGAAACTCCTCAACACTGTCTATCTATGAAGCCTCTACTATTACAGAAGAATATTGGGACAAGACCCGTGACATCTCAAAACTACTAACTATAAGATAAAGGTGAAGTCCTATGGAATATAAGAAGGCTCACCAAGCTGACTGGAACATCCCATGACCTGAACGAAACACCTGTTGATGATCCTAAATACATGTATATGCTTCATGAAACGATGCACGCCAAATGACTCAGTACATGGAATGTACAAGCATGCAAGAGGTATTGTAAAACATAAACATAAGCTTGAAGTGATGAAAAAGAAACATACTTACCACTTCTCAACTCAACTCCACTCAACTCAAAGAAACATAGTTCAACTCAACTCAGAGAAAATACGGCTCAACTCAATGATAAGATATTCAACACAGTGAAATAAGGCTCAACTAAATAATAAGATACTCGACTCTTTGAAATAAGGCTCAACTCAATAATAAGATACTAAACTCTAGTTACTCAACTCTGGATAAAGCAACAATAAAAGATGCAATACATGAAAAGCTTTTAAATAGTAGATAACAACATAATGTATTGAAGAATACAATATTAACTCAGTTTGTATATACAATACAATATAACTCTGTGGGAGATTCTCTAATCGACAACCATCACTATGAGCTATGTGATGATACAGCGTCTTGCCTTACGCTGCCAGGGTCATCTTATACTTTGTTGGGGTATAAAAACTACTACTAAGTGGATCCACTAGTCTATGCTAAAAAGCACTAAGGAATCACCTAAAAAGTATGACTCTTTCTATCCACGTTGGCTACATGGTTTATGGGGGATGTAAGTTATCTGAACTCTCCCCCATATCGGTGCTCAGTACTACTCCCAAAATATACTAGCTCATAGGTTTTTAAAAACATAACTTTTTCTGTGATTTGAGATTATTACTCAAAAATATTTCTCTTAAAAGAGATGGTACTCTGAACTGCCCGTGAGAACTCTTTTGGAAATTGGTGTTTCCTCTATGCTTAAATAAAAAAATATTTACTCTTGAGATTACTTAGTTCCCAAATATCATTATAAAGAAAATGAACTCAGCTCTACTCTTCCTCAAACTCATATGCTCAAGTCGTAAAACAAATTTAAAAAGGTTTGCAATAGACTTCTTAAAATAGGGTTCATGCATGCCGAGTTATAGACGTAAACGACTCAATTCAAGGTTTTCAATAACCATACACAGAACTCAATACTCGGAACTCAACAACTCCAGAACTCAAGAACTTCAACGATACTACTCATTTCAAGAATGCTCAACTCAGAAGGTTCATGTGGAATTATGGGCATGAACAACACAACTCAAGGACTTTATGATACTACTTCATCTAAAGAATGCTCAAATCATAGGGTTCTTGTGGAATTATGGGCATGAACAACTCAACTCAAGGACTTTATGATACTACTTCATCTCAAGAATGCTCAACTCATAGGGTTCATGCGGAATTATGGTCATGAATAACTCAACTCAAGGACCTTCATGGGTAACATATAATAGTCCCAGGATTAGGAATAAAATCTCAAAAGGATTAGGAACTCAATACTCAAGACTTAGAACTTGAAGATATTACTCCTCCAAAGATACTCAACTTATGAAGTTCATGCGGAATTTATGGGCATGAACGATTCGACTTGAGGGTGTAAATAACAATATGGAATTCATGTATACGACTCTTCTCATTCTCATACTTACTTCCTCAAAACTTAACTCAAAATCGATAGTTGATCTCAAAGGATTCACAATTGAACTCAAAAGCTTTCTTGAACTCTACGCTTAACTCTCTCTTGAGTTTGAATTATGAATTCAAGAGTTATGATTCATGTTATGAAAGATCGCGTGATGATAATGTAGACTCATGAATACATTCTCGTCATTCTCATACTCAGTTACTCGAGTCTTGAAACAAGTTATTAGAAATTGAAGAAGACTCCTCAAAAGACTCAAAGAGACTTTCTCAAAAGACTCGAAAGAACTCTCAAGACTTGGCTCTTAACTCTACCTTGAATTTGAATTATAAATTTAGGTTATGATTGATGATAGGAAGGATATCGTGATGATTAAATGAGTTTTAGATAGTTAATAATGAGAAACGGTTGAAAAACACCATCTGGGGAGCAAGTCCACGACGCATAGATGAATTTTAATATTTGGTTGAAATAATTTTTGAAACAGCGGACCTGGTACTTTGTTTCTGTCCGACTTTTTCTTACTTGTTTTTCGACCCTAATTCGTCTAGAATCGAATGGTTTCTTTCCCAATCACTTAGATTCAAATACTCAACTTATGTACATGATAATATACTCCAAACCACCCTCAATTGACTAACTTTTATCTCAAGAACTTCTCAAACCCATCCTAATTCAAGAACGGAAACAATACTTTCATGAAACAAATCAAGAACTCAAATTCTTCAACTTTAAGAACGAAACTTCGCTGAAAATAACATGATTGACATGTGGGTGAACGAACCCAACACTATGGAAGCTTACAGGTCGACTCAAAGAAACATAGGTCAACTCAACTCAGAGAAAATAGGGCTCAACTCAATGATAATATATTCAACACAGTGAAATAAGGCTCAACTAAATAATAAAATACTCGACTCTGTGAAATAAGGCTCAACTCAATAATAAGATGCTCAATTCCAGTTACTCAACTCTGGATAAAGCAAGAATAAAAGATGCAATATATGAAAAGCTTTTTAAAAAGTAGATAGCAACTTAATGTATTGAAGAAGACAACATTTACTTAGATTGTATATACAAATACAATATAACTGTGTGAGAGATTCTATAACCGACAACCATCACAATGAGCTATGTGATGATACATCGTCTTGCCTCATGCTGCCAACACCGTCCTATACTTTGCCAGGGTATAGAACCTACTACTAAGTGGATCCACGAGTCTATGCTAAAAAGCATTAAGGAATCATATAAAAAGTATAACCCTTTTTACCCACGTTTGCTACATGGTTTATGGGGGCTGTGAGTTATCTGAACACTCCCCATTATCGGTGCTCAATACTACTCTCAAAATATACTAGCTCATATGTTTTTAAAAACATAACTCTTTCTGTGGTTTCAGATTATTACTCAAAAATATTTCTCTTAAAAGAGATGGTACTCTAAATTGCTCATGAAAACTCTTTTGGAAATCGGAGTTTCGTCTATGCTTAAATGTAAAAACATTTACTCTTGAGATTACTTACTTCCATATATATCATTTTAAAGAAAATAAACTCAGTTCTACTCTTCCTCAAACTCATATACTCAAGTTTTAAAACAAATTTAAAAAGGTTTGCAAAAGACTTCTTAAAATAGGGTTCATACCGAATTATGGACGTGAACGACTCAATTCAAGATTTTCAATAACCATACATAAAACTCAATACTCGGAACTCAACAACTCAAGAACTTCAATGATACTACTCATTTCAAGAATGCTCAACATAGACGGTTCATGTGGAATTATGGGCATGAACAACTCAACTCAAGGACTTTATGATACTACTTCATCTCAAGAATGCTCAACTCATAGGGTTCATGCGAAATTATGGGCATGAACAACTCAACTCAAGGACTTTATGATTCTACTTCATCTCAAGAATGCTCAACTCATAGGGTTCATACAGAATTATGGTCATGAACAACTCAACTCAAGGACCTTCATGGGTAACATATAATAGTCCCATGATAAGGAATAAAATCTCAAAAGGATTAGGAACTCAATACTCAAGACTTAGAACTTGAAGATACTACTCCTCTCAAAGATACTCAACTTATGAAGTTCATGTGGAATTCATGGGCATGAACGACTCTACTCGAGGATCTAAATAAAAATATATAATTTATGTATCCGACTCTTCTCATTCTCATACTTACTTCCTCAAAACTTAACTCAAAATCGATAGTTGATCTCAAAGGATTCACAATTGAACTCAGACGCTTTCTTGAACTCTACTCTTACCTCTCTTTTGAATTTGAATTATGAATTCAAGAGTTATGATTCATGATATGAAAGATCTCATGATGATAATGTAGACTCACGAATAAATTCTCATTATTCTCATACTTACTTGCTCGAGTCTTGAAACAAGTTATTAGAAATTGTAGAAGACTTCTCAAAAGACTCAAAGGGACTTTCTCAAAAGACTCGAAAGAACTCTCAAGACTTGGCTCTTAACTCTACCTTGAATTTGAATTATGAATTTAAGGTTATGATTTATGATAGGAAGGATATCGTGATGATTAAATGAGTTTTAGATAGTTAATAATGAGAAATGGTTGAAAAACACTATCTCGGGAGCAAGTCCGCGACGCAGAGATGAATTATAATATTTGGTCGAAATAATTTTTAAAACAGTGCAGTCCGTGTTCTCTCCGTGATGCAGAGAGGAAAATTTCACATTTGAGGAACAGGTCCACGACGCGGACCTGATACTTTGTTTCTGTCCGACTTTTTCTTACTCGTTTTTCGATCTTAATTCGCCTAGAATGAATGGTTTCTTTTCCAATCACTTAGATTCGAATACTCAACAAATGTACATGATAATCTACTCCAAACCACCCTCAATTCACTAACTTTTATTTCAAGAACTCACCAAACCCATCCTAATTCAAGAACGGAAACAATACTTTCAAGAACTCAAATTCTTCAACTTCAAGAACGAAACTTCGCTGAAAATAACACGATTGACGTGTGAGTGAATAAACCCAACACTATGGAAGCTTACATACCTCTTAGAGATTAAACCCTTGGCAATATCCACAACGAAACTTCAAGAACTTGACAAAACCTTGACTTTTCTCCTCTTTTCTTTTCTTGAACTCTTTTCTAAAACCCTAAGCGTAGATTAGGATTATAAAACTAAACCAAATCAGTTTAACCTCTAAAACCTTACTAAAAATGAATTAAATCTGATTGGGTAAGGAAAAGACCAAAATACCCCTCATTTTTTTGGGTAACTTTCCATAACTAGACACCCTGACTTCAAAAGGGCATATCTCACTCATCCGAATTTGAAACTTAGCAAACTCGATGGCGTTTGAAAGATAAGCCAACGACTTTTCATTTGATATCTTATGGGCACCTAACTTGTAACATCATGCTTTAAAAAGAAACTAGAAATAAAAAGAAACCATTTTTGGAAAGATCAAATTTGGAATGTTTGGCAAGTTGTGCTAAATATAAGTTTTGGGTCAACTTCAAACGACCATAACTCTCAGCACATGATGAGTTAGTGTACTATAAGACATCAAATGAAAGGTCTTTGAATTATGTTTCCAACGCCACTAAGTTTGCTAATTTTTGAGCTCGTATGAGGGAGATAATCCCGTTTGAAGTTGGGTTGTCTAGATAAGGAAAGTTAATCAGATTTTAAAGGGGTATTTTTGTCTTTTCAATACTCAATTGGGTTAATTCATTTTTAGTGAATTAATTAGGGTCTAAACTGATTTGATTCAGTTTACATCTTACAAAATTACGTTAGGGCTTTGAGAGAAGAAAATAGAGGAGAAAAGAGAAGAAAAGTGAAAGTTCATCGTTTTTGAAGTTTTGCTTGTGGATTTCGCCAAGGGTTAATCCCTATGAGGTTATGTGAGATCACATAGCATTGGGTTCGCTCACCCACGTGCCAATCATGATTTATTTTAGCGTATTTACGTTCTTGAAAGTAGAGTAATTGAGATCTTGATGGATTTTGTTGAAGTTTCTATTGGGTTCTTGATTGTTGAGTTGTTGAGGAGTTCTTGGATTATTTTCATGAGATTTGAGGTTGCTTTTGAGTGGATTCTTGTATACTTTGGTTGGGTATTTGAATCTAAGTAATTGGGGGAGGAACCAATCGAATCTAGATGAATTAGGGTCGAAAAACGAATAATGAAATTCATCAAAAATCTGGGTGATGGAGGGTGGTGTGTCGTGCCACTCAAAGCGCCCCAAAGTAGGTTCTGTAGTTTGGACTCTCGGGCGCCGCGCCACTCAGAGTGCCCCAACCCAGGTTCTGTAGTTTTGGGTCTGGCGCCCGGCGCCACTCAGTACACCAGGTCGCCAGGTCCCCTACCCTTTCCCATTTCTTTCCGTTTGAGTTCCCTTGAAACGTACCTATGTTTTCTAGTTGATTTCTACACTCTAAGGTACGACTAAACATCATGATATCATCCATAAACATGAATTATAACCTTGAATTCATAAATTCAAATTCATGGAAAGTTAAGAGCCAAGTCTAGAGAGTTCCTAGAGTCTTTTCAAAAGTCTTTTACAAATGCTTTAAACTTGTTTTAAGACTTGAGTTTCGAGTTGAGTAAAGAGTAAAAAGTGAAGTTCATTTCTTCAAAAAAAGTATATGGGGACTATGTATTCCCAAAGAGTAAATGTTTTCACATTTAAACAAGAAAGGAAACACTGATTTCCAACAGAGCATTTGAGCTAGTTTTTCAGTAAAGAGTAAATGTTTTCACAATTAAGCAAGAGAGGAAACACTGATTTCCTAGAGAGCCTTTGGGCTAGTTTTTGAGTAATTATCTCAAACCACATAAAGAGTTATGTTTTTAAACATATGAGCTAGTTATATTTTGGGAGTAGTATTGAGCACCGATATAAGAGAGAGTTCAAACAACTCACAGTCCCCATAAACCATGTAGCCATCATGAATAGAAAAGGGTCATACTTTTTAGATGATTCCTTAGTGATTTTTAGCATAGACTAGTGGATCTACTTAGTAGTTAGGTTCTATACCACCGGCAAGGTATATGACGGCCATGGCAACGTGAGGCAAACATTATATCATCACATAGCTCTTAAGTGATAGTTGTCGATTGGAGAAACTCCCACAGAAGTATTTTGTATTCTTATATACACAGAGTTAATTGTATTTGTATATACAAACAGAGTTTATATTGTATCTTTGCATACAAATTGAGTTACTATTGTATTTCTCAATACATAGAGTTGTTATCCATGTTTTAAAAGTTTTTCTTTATATTGCATTCATATTATTGCTTTATATTGAAATGAGTTAAGTTGAGTTGAGTTGAACCCAGGTATGTTCTTTCAGTTCCTTTCAAGCTTATGTCTTGTTTTAGATTTCCCCTCGCATGCTCGTACATTCAATGTATCGATGTCAGTTGGACTGCATCTTTTATGATGCGGATACATGTAATCAGGATCAGCATCCAGCGCATCGTTGATTCTAGTTGAGCTTCAGACTTGTTCGTGAGTCTCCTTGCTTCTGGAGGATCCCTTTTATTGTTTTATCAGTTAGTTCATTAGGATGTCGTGAGTCTTGTCTTGACGTCCATCTCAGTGGTTAGAGGCTTAATAGACAGTTGATGTTAGTTCATGAGTCTTTTACATTTCCTTTTCAGTTATGTTGAGACTTGAGTTTCCATTTTGGCCAGTTGAATGTTGATCTTTAAAACATTCTAAGTTATTTATTGAGACAGTTTAGTTATGATTGTATTTCAATACTTTCCTTTATCATGAGTAAGTCTTCCGCTAAGAGTTAAGCCAGGCCAAGGGTTCGCTTGAGGCCAACAATGGTTCTCGAGTGCCAGTCCCGCCCAGGGTGTAGGCCCGGGGAGTGACATAACTCATCATGTACTGAAAGTTATGGTCATTTGAATTTGACCCAAAACTTAAAGGAACTTAGGAATGACTTGAACAATTTTCTCTTTAGTTCTTCTTGGAACTCAAGGTGCTACATCTAGTGACCTTAAAACTTAGGAAAAATTTAAATTTCTTGGTAAAAACTTACTCACTACGAAGGATGGTTCAAGTCTTAGCTCAAAAATTTTCCGGAGAGTTACAAGAAATTACGTAAATCCCCTCTCAGATGCATCTCATATTCCTTCTTGGATACATCATCATGCCTTCTCATATACATCTTTATCCCCTCTCGGATACATCCCTCTCCTCTCGGATACTTCTCTGTCCCCTCTTGGATACATCCCTCCATTAAGAAATGTTTCATTTACAGTGTATCGGACAACCAAGAAATGTATCCAGAAGCAATGGAAAATCCAAGATTTTTATAATAAGAAAAACTTTTGGAATATGATGTAATTAGCCCATATAAATATATGAGATTTCTATAAAATGCCTGATATATACATTACATTGTGAAGGAAAATAAGAGGGACAGTAAGATTCTCATAGGTACTATTCCTCCTACACAATATATATATATATATATATAGCGGGATTTGGTGAACAAACTTGTGGGTTCATCAAACGAAGTAAATTTTTGTATAGGAATTTTATAAATGACTACAGTTTGGGCTTTATTAATAATTTGTAGTTATAGTTTATACATTTATCTGTTGTAGCAAGTGTTTGAGATGTTAAGCGACAGTATATGTATAGGCGCATTTAGATTGTATTAATGAATACAAAGTGATTATATATAAAGATACAAACAATAAAAAATTACAGAGGATGGTATGGAATTGTATTTCGTCACTCACTCACTCTAAATTCACTTGTCTCATTTCCTCCACTTTATCAATCATTACTGGTACTTTGTATCATGTACGCGTATTCATTCATTTTAATGGTTGTATTAATGCATACAATTTTATTGAATACAATCATGATAGGTTGTATGCATTCACTTAATTATTCTTAGTACACTAAAGGCAAATACTTAAATACAAGGGTGAAACACAATGGTGTATACAAGGGTACAAATAACAATAAATACATTGTACAATCAAGATGAAAGTACCGAAATATAGTGATTATCAAAAAATTCTTCCTTCAGAATATACATAAATACAAGCGAAATGTAAAATATACAACATATCTGCAAAACATTTCCGAGGTACAAAGTCAAGGCGAAAATACAGAAATACGTAGATTTATCATAAAAATCCCTCCTTCAAAAGATACAGTAATATAATCGAAAACAAACAATTCATAGAGAGGCGATTAATTATATTTTCTAAAAAGTAAGAATAAATATAGTAGAATTATTATTATTATTATTATTATTATATATATGGAAACTTTAATTTGGATTCATTTATTTTAAAAAATAATCTATAATTCTAGGAGAAGAGAAGAAAAATTATAAAATAGGATAAATTTAGAAAGAAATCCAACTCAAAATGACCAGATTAATTGTATTTTCTAAATAATATAAGAATAAATTAAACATATATATATAAATTACATTGACTATATTTCTTTAATTCAGATGATAATTGACTAAAAATTGGCTCTCTAAGTAAATTAGGTAACTAAATACCCAAATAGATTCTTTCAACACTTTCCCAACTAATAATTCCATCTGATTACTAAAGCCGACTCTGGCTCTCTAAGTAAATTAGGTAACTAAATACCCAAATAGATTTTTTCAACACTTTCCCAACTAATAATTCCATCTGATTACTAAAGTAGACAATGTCTGATCCATCTCGCTGGTAATCATTACTGAAGACGACTTTCACGACAAATCTTACCATTGAATTTGTTGCTACAAACTAAAAATTACATTGATATTGAGTCGAATGTTAGGATAGAGATAACCACACTTAATAAAGATGTACTACCATATGAGATGAAGAAAAAATGTTTAGTCTAACTCCGGTGCCGACAAAGAGTACTCTAGAGATGGAGATGTCGTCGTCTGCATCTCTAGAGTACTCTTTATCAGCACGTATGTTAAATTGAAAATGTTTTCTTCATCTAGTAGTATGTCTTTATTTGGTGTAGGGGTCTCTATGCTAAACTTCAACTCAAGATCGATGTAGATTTCGTACTATAACATCAAATCCAACAGTAAAGAGTCATCCAGAAAATCATCGTTAATAATGATTACCGATGGAATGGATAATACAATGGCTTCTTGAATCATCGAATGGAGTTATTAGTTGGGAAAGTGTTGAAAGAGTCTATTTGGGTATTTAGTTTACATGATTTTGAAAGGTCTTTGTAGACAATAAAATCCGCGTCGATAAAACAATAATCAAGAACGAAAAAATTATGCAACAATCATTTAATTGATTTAAAGTGCGAGTGTTACAATCTTTATGATTCCTCTGAATTCTCCTTTTCAAATATAAATTCAAGGGCTCTTGAGCTTGATCTTGAATTTGACTTTAACTTGAACTTAATCTTGACCTTGAACTTGAACTTTATCTTGATCTTGATCTTGAACTTGAACTTGAACTTGAATTTTATCTTGATCTTGGCTTCTAGTTGAATTCAAGGGTTTCGAGCTTGATTTTGAATCCGGCGGTCTTGATCTTGATCGTTCTTGATCTTGATTTCTAGTTGAATACAAGGGCTTTGAGCTTGATCTTGAATCCGGCGGTCTTGATCTTGATCGTTCTTGAACTTGAACTTTATCTTGAACTTGACGTCTAGTTGAGTCCAAGGGCTTTGAGCTTGATCTTGAATCCGGCGGTCTTGATCTTGATCGTTCTTGAACTTTATCTTGATCTTGACTTCTAGTTGAATCCAAGGGCTTCGAGCTTGATCTTGAATCCGGCGGTCTTGATCTTAATCGCTCTTGAACTTGAACTTTATCTTGATCTTGACTTCTAGTTGAATCCAAGGGCTTCGAGCTTGATCTTGAATCCGGCGGTCTTGATCTTGATCGTTCCTGAACTTGAACTTTATCTTGATCTTGACTTCTAGTTGAATCCAAGGGCTTCGAACTTGATCTTGAATTTGGCGGTCTTGATCTTGATCGTTCTTGAACTTGAACTTTATCTTGAACTTGAATGCTTGAATTCTTCAACTCTTAAACTTGAACACTTAAATTCTTGAATTCTTGAATTCTTGAATTCTTAAACTTGTAGAGAAATTTGTGGCTTTTGATCCACGAGCTTTCTCTAGCTTCTTGTTTAGAATTCTTGGTTCTCTTTTTTGAATTATGAGGACACATATTTATAGTTTTAAAATAGAGGAGTTGTGATTGAAGAGGACTCCCTTCGGCCAATCAGATTTAAGTGACATGGCATATGGCTTTATGGAGCGGGCTTTAATTAAATCTATATTTATTAGATTTAAATAATTAACTCAATTATATTAATCCATAATATTTATTTGGACTAATATATTCATAAATTTAATATAATTCAAATCATTTTATAAATTTATATTTAACAAATTTTAAATGACTACAAATGCCCCCTTCTTCAAGTCTTGTCGAGATATTTTATCTTTCAAAGACTAGGCTTGAAGAATTTGAGGACTTCAACTTGCAGACTTGACAAATTTGAAGACTTAAACTTGTAGAATTTGAAGATTTTAATACTTCAACTTCTATACATGGAGAATTGAAGACTTCAACTTGCATACTTGGAGATTTTTAAAGACCTTATCTTGAAACAAGTTTTATTCATAGGGGTTGCCCCTATTGAGTCACCACCATTTGGTGCAAGTCTGAAGTTTTATGAATGATTACTCATAGCTTTAACTTTCATGTGACAGATCAAGGGGGAACATGTGAATTTTTAACACTCATGCAAGTGAACTTAGAATATGGTTCTAAGTGCCTAGATACCTCAATGAAGAGAATCAAGTGACAACGTAGTTCTGGGAGATTGAGTGATTTTTTTTTGTTTTGTTTTGTTGTGTCGTACACAGTTTATACTCTTGTGGAACAGGAGTGACATGCAGTTTAGGCTCGTACCTTAAGAAGCATTTCTACTTGAATATTTAATTCTAATTTGAAGAGTTTTGTGACATACAGTTTAAGCTCGTGTTTTGAGGAGCATTTCAGCTTGAAGATTTAACTCAAACTTGAAGATTTAAGTGACATACAGTTTAAGCTCGTGTTTCAAGGAGCATTTCAACTTGAAGATTTAACTCAAATTTAAAGAGTTTTGTGACATACAGTTAAGCTCGTGTTTCTAGGAGCATTTCAACTTGAAGATTTAACTCAAATTTTAAGAGCTTTGTGATATACAGTTTAGACTCGTGTGTCTAAGAGCATTATAACTTGAAGATTTAGCCCAAACGATGAGGAGCATTGTAACTTGCAGTTTAAGCTCATGCGTTAAGGAGCGTCTAGATATATATTGACTCTTCAAACTCATCTTCAGATGCAGACTTGCCCCCACTTTGGAGTTCTTCTATATCTTCATCTTCATAAGGTCCAAAGATAGGAGATCGTTGATCTTCTCTTAAAGTCAAGCTTAATTCCATGTCATGTGCACGAGTTGCCAACTCTTCGAATGTATTAGGCTTTAATTCTTGCAAGATGTAGTGAAGACCTCAATTCATGCCTTGGATGCACATTTCAATGCTAGAAGTTTCACTAAGGCGATCTTTGCAGTTGAGGCTCAAACTTCTCCAGCGATTGATAAAGTCAACAACTAGCTCATCTTTACCTTGACGAGCCTTTGTAAGTTCAATTATGCTAACGACGCGTCTTATGCTATAGAAAAGATTGAGTAGCTCTTGCTCTAGCTGCTCCCAGCAATCTATAGAATTAGGTTCGAGATCTGTTTACCAATCAAAGGCATTTTCTTTGAGAGATCGAACAAACTCTTTAATGAGATAATCACCATATGTCCCGGCATCATTGCAAGTCTCGATAAAGTGTGCTATATGTTGCTTTGGATTTCCTTTGCCATCAAATTGTTGAAGCTTAGGAGGTTGATAGCCTTTAGGCATTTGCAAGTTATCAATCCTTTGTGTACATGGCTTTGCATATGTGGGAGAAAATTTAGATGAAGACTCAAATTTGTCTTCGAGAACCTCTATGATAAAGTCTTTCAATTGATCAATGGGAATCAAACCTTCAGCGGAGAGATGAATCTCGTTGATATTTGTTTGCTTTATGCAAGACTCTCGTTCGTCTTGAATTTTATGAAGCTTCAGTGTTTGACATGATCTTCTCTCAATCATGTTATCCATCTTATTTGTTAACTTCAAAAGTTTAGCATCTTGTTCGTGTACACACTTTGTCAAGCCTTCAATCGTTTTTGTCAAGCTTGCTAGTTGTTCTTCTATAGTAGAAGTCATTTTGATATTCTTTGATACTTGAAAAGTTGAGATGAGAGGTAGAGATTGTCCCACTGGGCGTGCCAGAATTTGTAGACAATAAAATTCGCGTCAAGAAAATAATAATCAAGAACAAAAAAATTATGCAACAATCATTTAATTGATTTAAAGTGCAAGTGTTACAATCTCTATGATTCCTCTAAATTCGCTTTTTCAAGTATAAATTCAAGGGCTCTTTAGCTTGATCTTGAATTTGACTTTAACTTGAACTTAATCTTGATCTTGAACTTGAACTTAATCCTGATCTTGAACTTGAACTTTATCTTGATCTTGATCGTTCTTGAACTTGAACTTTATCTTGATCTTGACTTCTAGTAGAATCCAAGGGATTTGAGCTTGATCTTGAATCCGGCGGTCTTGATCTTGATCGTTCTTGAACTTGAACTTTATCTTGATCTTGACTTCTAGTTGAATCCAAGGGCTTTAAGCTTGATCTTGAATCTGGTGATTTTGATCTTGATCGTTCTTGAACTTGAACTTTATCTTGATCTTGACTTCTAGTTGAATCCAAGGGCTTCGAGCTTGATCTTGAATCCAGCGGTCTTGATCTTGATCGTTCTTGAACTTGAACTTTATCTTGATCTTGACTTCTAGTTGAATCCAAGGGCTTCAAGCTTGATCTTGATCGTTCTTGAACTTGAACTTTATCTTGATCTTGACTTCTAGTTGAATCCAAGGGCTTCGAGCTTGATCTTGAATCCGGCGGTCTTGATCTTGATCGTTCTTGAACTTGAACTATATCTTGATCTTGACTTCTAGTTGAATCCAAGGGCTTCGAGCTTAATCTTGAATCTGGCAGTCTTGATCTTGATCGTTCTTGAACTTTAACTTTATCTTGATCTTGAATGCTTGAATTCTTCAACTCTTAAACTTGAACACAATTAAATTCTTGAATCCTTGAATTCTTGAATTCTTAAACTTGTAGAGAAATTTGTGGCTTTTGATTCACGAGCTCTCCCTAGCTTCTTGTTTAGAATTCTTTGTTCTCTTTTCTGAATTATGAGGACCCCTATTTATAGTTTTAAAATAGAGGAGTTGTGATTGGAAGAGGACTCTCTTCGGCCAATCAGATTTAAGTGACATGGCATATGGGCTTTATGGAGAAGACTTTAATTAAATCTATATATATTAGATTTAAATAATTAACTCTATTATATTAATCCATAATATTTATTTGAACTAATATATCATAAATTTAATATAATCCAAATCATTTTATAAATTTATATTTAATAAATTTTAAATGACTACAGTCCTATTTATAGTAAAGTATCATATCAACTAAAAGATCTAGTCTATGTTATTTGTTTTCTTTCCATTATTAGGTGTCTTTATTATTTATCTTAAAAGATCTAGTCAATGCTAAATTAATCTTATTTTATAATATATTTTTTTTCTCTTCTCGTATAATTATAGATTCTTTTAAAAGAAAATAATCTAAATTAAAAAAACATGGTCAATGCAATTTATATTCCTTCCTTTATTAAGTAAATATATATATTCTACTTAATTTATTCTTATTTTATAGAAAATACAATTAATCTGGTCACTTGAATTGGATTTTTTACTAAATTTTATTTTATAACTTTTCTTGTCTTCTCCTAGAATCAATAGATTAGTTTTTTTAAAATCTAAATTAAAAACATCTAGTCAATACAATTTATTTTCTTTTCATTATTAAGTACATTCTTCGTCCACTTTTAATTGTCATGTTGAATTTTTTGAAAGTTGATTTGACTAATTTTTAAAGTTAAATTAGATTACATTAATTCGATATTTTAAACAAAAAATTTAGATATTCAGAAACTATACGAAAAGTACTATAAATTGTAATTTTTTACATATCAATATGATGAAAAAATATATCGTAAAATGTTAGTCAAATTTCTTATAATTTGACTCTAAAAAAAGAAACCATGGCAATTAAAAGTGGACGGATGTAGTATATATAAAACTATTTTTACACATTCATCTTTAGATTAAAATAACAAAAATAAGTTAAAAGGTTAAATCCAAATAGGTCTATTATTCCAAACTCCCTCGAATTTCCAGCGGGTCTAAAAAATAATTTTCAAAAGTTGAGGTGGTCCTAAATCGTGTGATCCCTTCTATAAATGAACTCATTGATTCAATTATATATTTTCTATATTGCACTTCCTCCCTGAGTATTAAATCTAGGGTTTAATTTCTCAATCTAATTGTTCAAGTTAGGGGTGTACAAAATCAAACCGAAAACTAAATTAAACCGCAAATCGAGTCAAACTAAAAAAAAATCCAACTAGTGGTTTAGTATTGGAAAAAAAAACCCGACTATATTTGGGTTGGTTTGGTTTTAACTAAAAAAAATCAACCCGAGACCAAACAACCCGACATTATAGATATAATTTTAAAATTTTATTTTATACATAAAAATATTTACTTTGATATAATTTTTAAATATTTCTTATGCTTTTTCCTAGTTTTTATCTTTTCATATATTATTTTAAGTTTGAAACTTAGAATTCTAAATGGCCCAATAAATATTATAGTCCACATATGTTGGTAATTATAATAAAGGTTCAATCAAATCAAATTAATAATAATGCAAAAAGAAAACCAATAAAACACTAAGACAATAATATTGAATAATTGTTCTTTAGTTTTACATTGGTTTAGACAATTAAAATACATAATCTAATTTTAATTTCCTTTAATATTTAGTCATGTAACTAATACTTATTAAACTTATTTTAGCATGATTTAGTACTTTTAAATTATGATCATTTTCATTATGACTTGTTAATTTGCAATATTTGTTTTACGTAATTTCATTATTATTATTTTTGTTGGATATTTTAGTGTCATTAATCATATCATATTTTGTGTTATTATTTTAAGAAACACCTTAGATAGTAGTATTTTGGTAGGAGTAAAGAAAATATTTGAAGTACAAGTAAATTATATGCTTGTATAAATACTTTACCGGAAAAATCCGAAAAAATCCAAAAAACCCGAAAAAACCCGAGGTTGAAAAATCCGAGTTTTATTGGTTTGGTTTGGTTTATAAATTTAAAAATCTGACACAAATAGTTTGATTTGATATTTGAAAAACTCGAACCAACCCGATCATGTACACCCCTAGTTCAAGTGATCATGAATAGAGATTAATTGGAAAAAAACGGTTATCTATCTTGCTTTTATAAAGCATTGCATAGCATGTGTCTATTACATAAAATTTATTTACTTCACCATCGATAATTAGTGTCTCAATTGTTCCCAATGCTCCTTTTGGCGTTATTTTTCGTTAAGTTTAGAGTTGAGTTTACCCTCTTTCATCCTCTTTCGAAACCCTAGTTTTCTGTTTTCTTGGTCACTAAAACTTCGGTAGATACCAAAAAGTAACCACATGCTTGGATTTAATGTAGGTAGGGTTTTATTGAGTTTTCATATGGTAATTAAAGATATGACATTTGAACTTAACTCAATCTCAAAAGTTAGTTCATTTCATTCTCCAATCAACATGGACTCTAACACCCCTTTACGCTCAAGCTCAACTAAAGCACATATAAGGAGTCCAAACTAGGATGAATCTGCATGTGATAGCATGTAAAGACATGATATCTAGGCTTAACTCAATCCTAAAAGCTACTTCAAAAAGGAATGATTGTTAAGTTCATATGAGCAGACCACTAGCTAGTTCGTCCCCAACCAATATTGGACTCTAACACATATCTTTTTATCCTAACTACTTTGGGAATTGAGACATAATTCATAGTTTTAAATAGTTTCTCCCAGTGTTTACTGAAATTTTGTGGAGACCTTTGATTTTTGAACCGTTAGGCCCTTCTTTCTGTTTGAGGCAATTGACTAGGTGGACATACAATAGGTTTTGCTTCTGCAAAGATATCAGTGTGGTTGAGTTTGATGGTGCTAATTTGAGAGTGAAGTTACACCAAGTATTAATTATTTGTCAAGATATATTCACCATGTGTTCTTTTCACCATCTTATATAAACACTGTCATTTGAGTAAATATTTTTTCTTGTAAGAAATATAGTCATAAAATATGTTCTTCACGGACTAAACATCATATAGATTTAGCAAGGTCTGAATATTCTAATCTATCGACCAAACAGACTAGCTAGTCACGATTACTAATTTAGTTTTCCATTCATAGAAAAAACTTCAATACTTACAAGTTAATTTATTTATGGAGAAATATACAAGTGTTAGCTTTGTTTTCAATACCAACTAACAAGGAAAGTGATTAAAGCACAATCCTAAACCTTTGTCGAAAAAATGACACAATTTTTATCACCTACTCAATCAATCACAAAATATTTATTTTTAAAAAAAGTCAAAGCATCTTCACTACACAATCAAGAACCAATTTTAGTGCAAAATCAAGAACCCCACAAGTTTAAAAGAGAAAAAGATAAAACATTATTGTTCATCCTGTATTCCTATGATACTTAGAACAAAAAATTTGAAGAATTTGAGAAGAAACGACAAAGTTTAAAGAGTATTTCAAAAGTAGAAAGTTAAAACCAATAGAGAAAATTGAATCAGAAACAGATTAGAAACAATATACAAAATATTTTTCTTAAAGAAGAAAATCGAGCCCACTGAATGTACAATGTCCCCTTAAGGAAATTATTCCCCTCAAGTACCCCTAGGTTAATGGAATATATCTTCCCAGGATAGAACGATCTTACTGGTGTATCGGTACCTAAAACCACGGTATCAGGGAACCACTCAACGGTAGTAAGTACACTTAGAATACTAAATTTAATAGTAGTAGAAGAAGTCCAGAAAATTGGTTCTCTTAAAATGAGAGGAAATTCCTTTATTTATAGACAATAAAGGGTAATGTGAAATAGTGTTTATTGTGCCTTACCGGAAATGTCACAACCCTTTGGAAAAGTCACAATCTTTTGGAAAGGTCACAACTTTTTATAAAAGTCACAACTCTTCATAAAAGTCACAATTTTTCATAAAAATCACAACTCTTCATAAAAGTCTTAACTCTTCATTTTCCATTCACACCTTTTAAAACCCAACAATCCCCCACATGAATGGGGAATGACTCCAAGACAAAGAAACGTACAAGTGTGTACACTTTACAAGCAAGAATTAATTGCATATGGATAAGTAGCTTTCCCCTTGAACTTTCCGTAGTGAACATATGTCGGATATACTTGGTCAATCGGTAAATTTGATATCTTTGAACCGTCAAGCTTTGGTGTATACCTAGATAACCATATGTCACACAATCAACCATTTACCGTTTATGGTTCTTACGGTTGTGTTCGTTTCAGCCATGAACACCTCCTAGTTTCATGAGTGTATAGAGAATAGGCTTTTTTATAATGATTCTCTTTGAAGCGGCTTCCATTTCACACTCATATAGGTGATTTCTAACACGTGTTATCGCGTAGATCCACTATTTGGTCAAATCATTAAAAACTTTAAGCTTTATTAACTCGTTAACAAGCCTTATTATTTTATCCTTTTTTCTGAGCATTGTCACCATCATGAGAATGGATTGAGTTGGTTGACAATGTCGAACCGTCAGTCACAACTTTGTTTTCTCCTTGAACCTAGCTCTTGGGATCTCCAATCTGCTAGGTAGAGTTACCGCCATGATGACTTGTCCTAAGCTGTGAACCCATTCCCTTAGATGATATTTCAACTCTCTCTCTAGTTAGACCTTTTGTAAGTGGATCCGACATATTATCCTTTGACTTTACATAGTCAATTGTGATAATTTCACTAGAGAATAGTTTTCTAACGGTATTATGTCTACATCTTATATGAAAAGACTTTCTGTTATACATCATGCTTTATGCCCTACCTATTGCATCTTGACTGTCAAAGTGTATGCATACTGATGTTAAAGATCTAGGCCAAAAGAGAATATCTATCAAGAAATTTCGGAGTCTTTCAACTTATTCATCGGCCTTATCTAGAGCGACAAGCTCATAAATCATTGTAGAGCTAGCGATACATGTCTATTTGGAAGATTTTCAAGACTTCTCCTCCACCAAGAGTAAATGCATATCCACTCGTGGATTTTACTTTATTTGATTCGGTGATCCAATTTGAATCACTATATTGTTTCAATACTGCTGGATATTTGTAATAATGCAAGACATAGTTTTGAGTATGTTTTAAATACCCCAAAACTCTTTTCATTGTCATCTAATGAGTTCGATTGAGATTACTCGTGCACCGACTCAGTTTACTCATAGCACATACTATATCTGATCGCGTACTCTTCTTGATATACATCGTACTTCCCAATACTCTGGCATAATTCAATTGTGAGTCACTTCTGCCTTCATTCTTTTGAAGTACAAAGCTCACATTTATTAGAGTCTTGACAATATTAAAATCTAAATATTTTAACTAGTCAAGTACCTTTTCAATGTAATGAGACTGTGGCAATGCTAAAAATTATGGAGTTCTAAAGAATTCTTATACCTAAGATCGTATCAGTAACTCCAAGATTTCTCATATCAAATTTTCTTTCTAGCATATGTTTAGTAGCATTTATGTCATTAGTGTCTCTACTGATGATCAACATGTCACAATATACAAACAAACAATGACCTTGTGATTTTAATGTAAACACATTTATCATTTTCATCATTCTTAAATCCATTTGCAAACATAGTTTGGTCAAATTTCTTATGTCATTATTTGGGTGCTTGTTTTAGTCCATAAAGTGACTTAACAAGTTCGCACACTTTCTTTTCTTTACCGGGAACCACAAAACCCTCGGATTGTTCCATGTAAATATCTTCCTCCAATTCTCCATTTAAGAAAGTTGTTTTCACATTCATTTGATGAAATTGGAGGTCATATACCGCATTTAATGCAATTAACATCCAAATGAATGTAATTCTAGTTACTGGCGAGTATGTCTCGAAAAAATCAAGACCTTCTTTTTGTCTAAAGCTTTGACAAAAAGTCTTGCTTTGTATTTGTCAACAGTTCCATTGACTTTCACTACTAAAAAAGTGCTAAAAAACGACGGACAGAAAAGCGACGGACGGCGTCACTCCAAAAAGCGACGACATTTGCCACACTGTCCATCGCTTTTTAATAAAAATAATTATTTTTAAAATTATGTTACAAAAAGCGACTGACGGCATCTCTTAGTCCGTCGTTTTTTTTTGCGGATTTTTGCGCTAAATATATACATAATTAATAATTATTTATTTAATATATATAGAGACGTCGTCCGTTGCTTTTTAATAAAAATAATTATTTATAAATTAAACAATAACCATAATGTCCGTCGTTTTTAATTTATTTTATTTTATTAATTAGTTTTTTTAAAAAGTGACGGGCGGCATCTCTTAGTCCGTCACTTTTTGGTCAAAATATCTAGTCAAACATTTTTAAAAAGTGGCGGGCAGCGTCTCTTAGTCCGTCGCTTTTTAGTCAAAATTTTGGTCAAATATTTTTTAAAAAGCGACGGACAAAGAGACGCTGTCCGTCGCTTTTTGTAAATTATGTTGAACCAAAAAGCGGGTTTTCCCCTCATTTTCCCATCTCTTTCTCTCCCTTCTCTCTAAAACCAAACTGTTGCGCCGCTGTCGCCGCCACACCACGTCACCCCACACCGCCTTCGCCTTTCTGTCCTTGAGCATTAGTCCCATCGCCGCCTTGCCTCGTCGGCGCCGCCACCCATCGTCCCCACTACCTCTTTTCCTTAGCTTGTTAAGGTTAGGGTTTAATTTTAGTTTTTTTCAATACTAGTAATATTTGATTTGTTATAAATTAGTATATTGTTTTAGTTTGATAAATTGTGTTATTCAATTGTTAATTTGTATATTTTATTATTGTTAGTTAGGAAGAGAATTGAGGATTTTTTATTTTAGAATTTTCTTCTAAATTGGGTTTTTTTTTTTAATATGATTGTGAATTGAGTACTAGAAGTTAGAACTAACAAATAATTAGAAGTTAGAAGTTAGATTAGTTGCATTTTCCAACTTTGAAATTCTTGAATGTAGTATGTTCGACGGTTGAAGTTAGAAAAACATTAAATTGTATATGAAAGTTAGATTACTTTGAAGTTAGAAAAATATTGGATAGTATATGAAAGTTGAAATTAGATTAGTTTAATTTTCCAACTTAGAAGTTCTTGAATTTAGTAAATTTGAAAGTTGAAATTAGAAAAATTGGGGATTTTTAAATATGATTGTAAATTAAGTATTAGAAGTTAGAACTACCAAATAATTAGAAGCTAGAAGTTTGAGATTAGTTGAATTTTTCAGTTTGCCATTGTATTTGTGCTTATATGTATTATATTGTTGTTGAAAATTGGGTTACTTGAATTATATTCTTGAAATTAAAAATTCTTGAACTTGGAAATTCTTGAACTTAGAAATTCTAGAAATTAGATAAGAACTTGAATTTTTGTAGGATTTTAGAACTTTAATTAGGTTGTAAACTTTAGAAATCTTGAATTATTGTAGGATTTTAGAACTTTAGGTTGTGAACTTTAGAAATCTTGAATTATTGTGGGATTTTAGAACTTTAAGTTGTGAACTTTAGAAATCTTGAATTATTGTAGGATTTGAAACTTTAGGTTGTGAACTTTAGAAATCTTGAATTATTGTAGGATTTTAGAACTTCAGATTGTGAATTTTAAAAATCTTGAATTATTGTAGTATTTTAGAACTTAAAGGTGTGAACTTTAGAGAACTTGAATTTTTGTAGGATTTTAGAACTTCATAAGGTTGTGAACGTTAGGAATCTTGAATTATTGTAGGATTTTAGAACTTTAAGTTGTGAACTTTAGAAATCTTGAATTATTGTAGAATTTTAGAACATGATAAGATTGTAAACGTTAAAAATCTTGAATTATTGTAGGAGTTTAGAACTTTAGGTTGCGAACTTTAGAAATCTTGAATTATTGTAGAATTTTAGAACTTAAAGTTGTGAACTTTAGAGAACTTGAATTTTTGTAGGATTTTAGAACTTTATAAGATTGTGAACGTTAGAAATCTTGAATTATTGTAGGATTTTAGAACTTTAAGTTGTGAACTTTAGAGAATTTGAATTTTTGTAGGATTTTAGAACTTTAGGTTGTGAAACATTAGAAATCTTGAATTATTGTAGAATTTTAGAACTTTCAGTTATGAATTTTAGAAAACTTGAATTTTTATAGGATTTTAGAACTTTAAGTTGTGAACTTTAGAGAACTTGAATTTTGTAGGATTTTAGAACTTTAGAAATCTTGAATTATTTTAGGATTTTAGAACTTTAGGTTGTGAACTTTAGAAATCTTGAATTATTATGGGATTTTAGAACTTTAAGTTGTGAACTTTAGAAATCTTGAATTATTGTAGGATTTTAAACTTTAGGTTGTGAACTTTAGAAATCTTGATTTATAAAATTTATGAACTAATTATTAGGTTGAACTTTAGAAATCTTGATAAAATAGTCTTTATGAACTATTTGTAATTTTGAATCGAATTTTTTGTAATTTTGAAACGAATTTTGAAAGACTATAAGTCTTTAAATTGTGATTTAGATATTTTTGAATGGTAATTTAAGTTTGTTGTTTTATATTTTGCGTAGCTTCTTTATAATATTTTGTGTTTGATTGGGGCTGAATTGAATTATTTTTGAAGGTGGGCAGCAGAAACTCGTGCTGTCAAAAAAATTGCAGAAAAAGCGACGGACAGGGTCCTTTAGTCCGTCGCTTTTTTTAATTTTTTTTTTTAAAACAGAAAAGCTATGGAAAGGGTCCTTTAGTTCGTCGCTTTTCTGAATTTTTCAAAATTTCAGAAAAAGCAACGGACAGCGTCGCATTCTTCAAAAAAAATAATTTAAAATAAAAACAAAAGCGTCGAGCCAAAAAGCGACGAGATTGACTGCGTCGCTTTTCCATCGCTTTTGGCCAAAAAAACGACGCAATCCGTCGCTTTTTGGCAGTTTTCTAGTAGTGTTTCATTTTTCTTCTGAAGATTCACTTTGAACTCAAAGGCTTTTTTCCTGGAGGAAGATCAATCAACTTTCATTATGATTGTTCAAGATTGAATCAATCTCACTATTGATACCATCTTTCCAAGAGGATGAGTCCACAGAAGACATAGGAAATGTTACAAAATCATATCCGAAGGAAGTAGGTGTCCTTTGACATTTACTATGCCTATGAACCTTTATTAAGTACATTCTCATTTTGTTCTTTCCAAGGTCTTTTAGGCCCTTCTCTAGACTACTCAAGTCTAATTTTACAGTCCACAGTCTTAGGTCCTATTTAAATCCTTTTAGGAATAGGTTGGACTTTGACTAGACACCCCCACACTTTGAAATATTTCAAGTTGAATTTCCTTCCTTTTAATTTCTCATATGGAATAGATTGCGTCCTGAACAAATAAAACTTTTTATTCCTTTCTTTTTGAAAAGACAAACCTTTTTTGTTGTTCCCTTTTGCTGTAAGGATAGTTTCTCCACACATATTTTGTGGTAAACCTGAACATATAAGTAATGTAGCCATCATTTCCTTCAAAGTTCATTTTTTTCATTATGCAATTCCATTAGATTGAGGTGAATAGGGAATTTCCAAACATATTTATGCAAAAGGAGACTTATACTCTCCATCCCTATCACTTTTTTATCTTTTTCCCAACTGATTTCCAGCTTCAATATTATATTGCCTTAACCTTTCTATTGCTTCATCCTTACCATTCACCAAATAGACATAACCATACCTAATGCAATTGTTGATAAAAGTTATGAGATATTTTTTTCCATCACGAGATGGTGTTGACTTCATATAAAAAATGTCAGTGTAAATCAACTCTAAGGGATTAGAATTCCTTTCAACAGATTTATAAGAATGCTTAGTATACTTAGATTCAACACAAACTTGACTTTTTTTATTTACTGCACTCAAAGTTAGACAATACTTTTAAGTTGATCAATTTTCCTTGCAAGGTTTTGTAATTGGCATGTCGCAAGTGTTCATGTCACAAACAATTTGACTCAAGCAAGCAAGAACAAATAAAATATTGAGTTTGAGAAGCTCTTTGTGAGATAGGTTTTTCTCACAAATACTTTGTTCCTACTTCTTACAATTTTGTGTGATACAAACATTGTTTAGAGTCAGCACCTTGTCAAATGTCTTTTTTAGGACATTTCCATAACTTTCAATTTGATTGTTATAGAACTACCCCTGAACATAGTTTCATCAGGTCCAATAAAGGCAATATAATCTAAATGCTTCTTTTACAAAACATGTCAAATGATTGTTCACCAATATTCATGTCTATACAAATAGTTATATTTAATTGACATATCTTTTCATAAAAAATCATAACAATTTAAGTGACACTCTTTCATAAAAGAACACAATTATTTTGAACAAGTGTGTGTGTATATATATATATATATATATATATATATATATATATATATATAATTTGGTAGTTTCATACTAGTCATATCATATACTAGTAAAAGAGAAACTCAACGACCACAATATCAAATATACTCCAAGAATTTTATGGGTCTAACATAATACAAAAGTATCATTGAATTTCATATGCACAGTGTCCTTTTAAGGAAATTATTCCCCTCAAGTACTCGAGGTTAATGGAATATATCCTCCCAGGATAGAACAATCTTACTCACCAGTGTATCGGTACCTAAAATCACGGTGTCAGCGAACCACTCAACGGTAGTAAAATACACTTAGAATACTAGATTTAATAGTATGTAACATACCGCCTTAAAAATAGCTAAATTTAGAAAGAACTAATTTGGAAAGAGCCAATTTTAGAATTTTCCAAGTTATGCTTGAGTTGTGAGATTTGGGTCAACTTCAAACGGAATAACTTTCAGTACAGGATGAGTTAGGTGGCCCATAAGATATCAAATGAAAGGTATTGGAATCCTCTTTCCAACGCCATTGATTTTTCTAAATTTCGAGTTTAGATGAGGGATATATGCTCGTTTGAAGTCAGCCTGTCCAGTTAAGGAAAGTTACCCGGATTAACGAGGGGTATATTGGTCTTTTCCTTACCCCATCAGCTTAAAACGTTTTTAGTATTATTTTAGGGGTCAAAACTGATTTGGGTCAGTTTTGACAATCCTAAATACGCTTCGGGTTTTGAGAGGAGTTCAAGAAAAGGAAAAGAAGAGAAGGAAGAACGAACAAGATTCTTGCAATTTTCGAGGGGTTTTCGCCAAGGATTTGATCCTAAGAGGTATGTAAGTTTTCATAGTGATGGATTCATTCACCCACACGCCAATCATGAGTTCCTTTTACAAATTTCATCCACAAGATCGAGTATATTTGAGTTCTTGATGAGTTTCACGAAGTTTGTGATTTAATCTTTAAGTATGAAGTTTCGTTGAGTTCTTGCAATGAGGATCTTGTGTTTGAGTATTCTTCTTGAGCGATTTAGGGCAGATTTTGTTGTAATTATATTGGGTCTAAGAATCCAAAGGAGTTTGAGGGAAATTGTTTGATTCTAGAGGAGTTAGATATGAAATTGACGCAAGAAAACTCATCAGAAATCTGGACAGGGGGGTGGGGCGATGCGCCACTCACTGCTCCCCAAACCATCTTCTGTAATATAAGGGTTGGCGCCCTGCACCACTCAGTGCGCCAGGGTCGTTTGCCCCCGTCCTGTTTCCGTCGTTTGATCCGTCTGAGTTCTTTTAAGGTGTACCTTAATTTACTCTTTTCTGATTCTAACTACTCTAAACTACATCTAAACATTGAGAGATTCTTCATAAAATGAATCATAACCCTAGAATTCATAATTCAAATTCAAGGTAGAGTTAAGAGTAAAGTCTTGAGAGTTTGTTCGAGTCATTTTAAGAAGTCTTTTACAATCTTTTTAAAACATGTTTAAAGACTTGAATGCTTGAGTTTGAGGATGAGAATTTCAAAAATGAATATATGGGGATTAAGTATTCCCAAGAATAAATGTTTTTACATTTAAAATGAGAGGAAACATCAATTTCCAAATGAGTTCATGAGGAGTTTTTGAGTACAATCTCTTTTAAGAGAACCTTTTGAGTAATAATCTCAAAGCTTGAGGATGAGTAAATGTTTTTAAACATATGAGCTGAGTATATTTTTGGGAGTAGTATTGAGCACCGATATGGGGACGATTTCATACAACTCAAAGTCCTCATAAATCATGTAGCCAACGTGGGTAGAAAGGGTCATACTTTTTAGATGATTCCTTATTGTTTTTAAGCATAGCTTAGTGGATCCACTTAGTTGAGAATGTCTTATACTCCGGCAAGGTATAAGATAGTTCTGACAGTGTGGGCGAGACGATGTATCATCACATAGCTCATAGTGATGGCTGTCGGTTAGAAAATCTCCCAAATTGAGTTATTTTGTATTTTACATACAAACTGAGTTATTATTGTATTTTTAGTACATTGAGATGTTATCTACCGTTTAAAATGCTTTATATAAACTGCATCTTTATTGTTGTTTTTATACTGTATTGAGTTGAGTATCCATGAGTTGAGGTTGAGTCGAGTAGAGTTGAGGTGAGTATGTTTCCTTCTTTCCAAGTTCAAGCTTTTATGTTATGTTCAATATTCCCTTGCATGCTCGTACATTCAATGTACTAATGTCGTTTGGCCTACATCGTTTCATGATGCAAATACAGGAGATCAGGGTCATCAACAGGTGATTCGTTGATACCATTTGCAATTCCAGAGTTGTTTGGTGAGCCTCCTTACTTTCGGAGGATCCCTTATTTATTTCCATCTATTTCAGTTTTGTTAGGATGTTCGGCGATCTTGTCCCGACATCTCTCATAGTATTAGAGGCTTCATAGATCGATAGACAGTAGTAGTTAAGAATTATGTTTTATTTTCTATTGTTAGTGTTCTAGACTTGAGTTGACCTTGTGGCCAGTTTGAATATTTCTAAATGTTCTAAGTTTAAGCATTTGAGGCATTTGAGTTAAAACTTTATATTTGAGTTATCTTATGTTGAGTAAGTCTTCCGTTGAGAGTTGAGTCAGGCAAAGGATTCGCTTGGGGCCAGCAATGGTACACTAGTGCCGGTCACGTCCAGGGTGTAAGCTCAGGGCGTGACATAGTAGTAGTAGAAGAAGTCTAGAAAATTGATTCTCTTAAAATGAGAGGAAATCCCTCTATTTATTGACAACAAAGGGTGGTGTGAAACAGTGCTTATTGTGCCTTACCGGAAAGGCCACAACCCTTTGGAAAGGTCACAACCTTTCATAAAAGTCGCAACTTTTGATAAAAGTCAGAACTCTTCATAAAAGTCACAACTCTTCATAAAAGTAGCAACTTTTCATAAAAGTCACAACTCTTCATAAAAGTCGTAACTCTTCATTTTCCATTCGCACCTTTTAAAACTCAACAAAATTAATGTAAAGACACAAGCTTTAAGTGAAAACATGAAAGAATCAAGAATATGTACAAATCAACCAAGAAAAAATACTATCAATAAAGCTTGAAACACTATTACACAAACACCTTCTTCTTCTTTTTAACCGGGAGAAGGATTAAAATTGTGTAGAACAAATTTTATTTTAATGTTTCTCCCTCTTAAAAAAAGAAGAAGAAGTATATGCTTG
The DNA here is from genome assembly GCF_900185275.1 of Solanum verrucosum. NCBI lineage: Eukaryota > Viridiplantae > Streptophyta > Magnoliopsida > Solanales > Solanaceae > Solanum > Solanum verrucosum. Next base: position 1,847,410 of record NW_026019996.1, on the reverse strand, counting down.
TGTAATAGTGTTTTAAGCTCTATTGATAGTGTTTCTTTTGGTAGATTTATATGTTGTTGATTCTTTCATATTTTCTCTTTAAGTTTGTGTTTGTCTTAATTTTTTATAGTTCTCTCTTTTAAACTTGTGAGGTTCTTGATTTTGCACTAAAATTGGTTCTTGATTGTATAGTGAAAATATTTTACTTTTTTTAAAGAAAATCTTTTGTGATTGATTGAGTAGGTGATGAGAAATTGTCTATTTTTTTTAGATAAAGGTTTAGAATTGTGTTAATCACTTTCCTTGTTAGTCGGTATTGAAAATAAAACTAACATTTGTATATTTCTCTGTAACTAAATTTACTTGTTTGTATTGAAAATATTTCTATGAATGGAAAACTAAAGTATTCGTGATCAGCTAGCATGTTTGATCTATGGATTAGAATATTCAGACATGTTAAATCTGTATGATGTTTAGTTAAACATATTTTGTGACTATATTTGTTGAGAAAAAAATATCTATTCAAATGATAGTTTATATATGATGGTGATACGAAAATATGATAAATATATCCTGACAATTATTTGAGAGAGTTGATTTGCTTGTACGGAATGATAATTAATATTGTATGCCAAAAACATGATAGTTTATATATGATGGTGATACGAAAATATGATAAATATATCCTGACAATTATTTGAGAGAGTTGATTTGCTTGTACGGAATGATAATTAATATTGTATGCCAAAAACAACCAATTCTTAGCCCTTCTTTGAGATCAGTGGAATATTGTCACTCATCGATGTGGGGTTACATGTGTATAATTTTTGGAGAATTAATTAAATAAACAATTACTCATATTTTTATAGTTGATGCTAACTTGTTTGAGACTAAGATAGTATTGCTCTTATTATTTTCTTTTTTCAATTGGCTAAACATAATATTTGCCATACCAAGATAGACAATTATCGTCTTGAGATTATATTGATTTAGGGTGTGTTTGGACTCAAGGGCGGCTCAACATAATTCGAGGCCTAAAATTTAAATAAATTTTATCTGTATTTATTTATTTTTCTAAATTTTTAGATGTAAATTATTACTTAATATCTTTTTTATAAATAATTTTTTCAAATACTTCTTTTAAGAGAAAATTACCCGTATAAGCAAACATATACTAGTTAATTACTTAACATAATAGTTTGCTTTAATTACAATTCGCGACCTACTTTTAGCTATAATTACGCGGCTCAACATTTTAATTTTGTTAATTCGCACGTTTGTATAATTCGGAATTTGTGTAATATAATTTGTGTAACTTTTGTATAATATAATTTGTCTAACTTTTGTATAATTCAAAATTTGTATAATATAATTTGTATAACTATTTAACTTCTGATGTTGGTAATTGTATAAATTCGTTATTTCGAGTTTATACAAAAATAACTGAATTATACAAATGTACCCGCGAATTATACAAATGAGACAACTTAAACTGTAGCTACAACCCGTAAATATGCAAACTATAGCCATGGAGCATAATTAAGTTCATTATAGTGGCTATTTGCGAAAGTTCCTCTTTTTTAATTATTATTTTTAGGTAAGATTTTATCAATTCAACATTGAAAAACATCATTCTATTGAGACAATTATTATATGAATTGATAACATAATTCTATAAGTAATAAGTTGATAAATTTTAAATAAAGATAAGAGTTAGAATCATAGAATATGATTCAAAAAGTTGATAACATGGTATACCCTACTTTAATATGAAAAGTTACGAAGAAATTAAAAAGAAAATTGTAATTTACTTTGTTCAACACTTTTCGACTATTAGTTCATATTTTTGACAGAGTATTACTCTAACTATCAAAGATTTGAAGAAATAGAGTGTAGAAGGAGTTAAAAGGATAAACAATATGAGTGTTAGCGAAGAAAACATAAGAATCCAAAATAATGTTTTCTTGATTTCTTCTATTTTAATGGGGTTAAGAAGATTAAAATAATATATATATATATATATATATATTTCATTATAAATAATTAATTTTTTTCATGAAAAAATTAAACATAAGTTTTTATTTATAGAAATTTGAGGAGGGCCCAAGGCATTGGCCTTAAAATTTATTGGCAAGAGCCGGCACTGTGTTTGGTGTGAAGGAAAATGTTTTTCATGGAAAATATTTTTTTGGAAAACAAGTGAATTTCTAATTTATTTTCTCATGTTTTGTTGGTGAGTAGGTGTTTGATTGGTGAATGAAAATAATTTCGGTGTAAATGCACGTTTTGGAACTCCTTTTACTTCTTGTGATATGGTATATTAACCCTTCCTTTGCGTGATTTCGTTAATTAATTTGACACAGGCAAAGGCTGCTTTTGCTGATGAATTGAGGAGGATCTGAAAGATGAGGAAAACCACTGTATGTTGTGTTACGAGAGGGGGGCGAAACATTGGATTCTTTGATAGCAAATGAATTCTTTCATCGCGAAATCTGAATAATATCCGTTACTTGAAGTGGTTCTTTCATCAGGAGACGCTTGATTTTGCATATGACCAATTGAGATACTAGGGAACAATATTCCCAATTTCTTGTGAATTCTTAGCCTATTTTTGTACTCATTCTAGAGTTAAAGACTAACCACAAAATCACAAAGAAAATAGAATCATAAGTTTGATTCCTTGTATAAAACACACGTGTAAGAAATATTCGGTTGCATGTAAAGTGTAGTTCACAGATGAAAAAATGGCAATATGGATTCATTTTCATTGTTCTTTAAATGATTATTATGTGTGTTGAGAGATTACTTCTCACATGTTTTTTTCAAATGAATGGTTGAGTTTCAAAAGGTTTAAGCTCCTCTATTTCAAGATGACATGATTTTAGGAACTTGCAGTTTGACTTTAGTATCCAGTAAAGCATAGATGATATGGGTAAATGGTAATCACATCATCCCTCACCCAACTCTTTTTTATCCTTACTAAATATAAGTAGGTCGGATATTTATCACATTTTTAACCTGCCCATTTGCCAAGCCCGTTAGTGAGAACATATTTATATGCAAATCGAGATGAAAGCAGTAAAAGTATCCACACCTGGATTATATGACGAAAACTTTTTACTCCTATGAATATCCAACGAAAACCAGTACAGGTTCTCACAATGTATCTAGATTTGCCACCTTCATAGGATACACGTCCATATAACTCAAGCTCCTATTTGTCTCAAAAACAGAATATGCAAAAACAGTCACTGTTCCTAACAATGTCTGAAGATCAACACTTGTTGAGCTCCATTTACAGCTATTGAGGCACTTTCACTCAACTTAGTGTGATGGTTCTATCCCTCTGTCTTTGTTTTTACTCCATTTTTTAAACCTGCAAGTACGGACTGCTACTGTCTTACTGAGAACCAAATGGTCGATCCTCAACCACTAGAGTTGTATCCCTGCTCTAGAACAAGTAACTTTAACTGCCAGAACTTGAGACATCATCCTTGAGCCGCATCTACTGAAGCTAAAGAACAAACTTTTACGTCAGTGACTTGGATAGGGACTATTTTTTAATAAAATCTCAAAGAGAGCGATCATTATTTTCATGTGTAGGAGGGTTCACACTTGACCTATAGCACAGAACAGGGTCATAGGTTCAATCTACTGAGTTAGAAAATTGGAAAAAGCTTAGCGTAATGAAATCATTCATAAAGAAGGAACCAAAGTTGAATTATGCCATTGATTACTGGTAGCCACACTTCCAGAAGTCGAGAATAACTTGACCTCAGCTCAGTGTCTCTGGGTGTAGATGAGGTTTTTTTTAAAGGCTCTTCTTCAAGTTATGCGACCACTTTGAGTATTTTGATATGAGGGCATTGTTGAATAGAACAGGTTAAGGCCCGAGCAACAAGGAAACACCACATTCAAAGGGGAGATCATGCTTCATTCCTGATCCAAAGAAGAAAAGGAGGAAAAGCAGGTATTTTTACCATTAAGGTTCTGAAAGATACAAAAACTTTTCGTGTTTGGCATTATGTTCCGTATCTTCTACATGTTTCAACGGGTTGAGAGGGATGATCCGCTGATAGTTGCCTGTATTGGTGTCCTAGATAAAATGCTGTCAGTATCCACATCAAGCAGACCTGAAAGAAGAACCAAAGTTACGTTGAACATTCAACCTTTATTTCTCTGAGGCTTTTCAATCACTAAATAGAAGTGTGCAGTAGTGTGTATCCACTATCCAATCATCTGGAATTGTATAAATCTAAAACTATAATTTCAAGACATTAAGAGTAGTGTTGTCAAGGAGGGTTTTACTTACAGGCAGGGCATATAGAGAAACAGCTGATGCCTTGCCACTGAGAGTGCTGAAGAGTAGCTTGTACATTGTAGCTGCTGTAGCATCCCCAAGTCTTTGAACAATCACATCTATGCATACCTGCATAGACACGTTGGCATACCACAAAAAGAAACAATAAGAATCATTCTACTGCTAGGGATATTCAAGTGACACTTATAACCACAACAATCCTTTCAAGTGTCATGAAACACTTGTGCAGACATAATAAAATAATGCTTAACCTTCTAGCTTTGCTATATCCTATCAAAAAGATTTTTTAAATTGGAAATCAAGATTTGCTACAGACAGGATATTCACAATTCAAGCTGCTGCTAATATGTAAGATGGAACAATGATAATCTTTCAGGTCACTATTTTTGTAACATACCTTTGCTTTATACTTCTCGTCCTGTGAGACAACAGTGAAAAGAAGCTCCCTTGCAGGCCTGGTAACGACGTATGTGACCACCTATCGTAAAAGACAAAAAATATGAGGCTCAATTGCAGAAGTGTATGCCTACGCCTACTTATCTTTTATTCGTCACAAAACCTGTTGGCACGGTATATTCAGTACACCTTAACTTTTCTTTGTTCTAATTATCCACCGCATACTTGGGTTTTTGATAGCCTCAACCCCTTGGATGGTGATGCAGGAAAGAGTGTGGATACACTCTCTTCTAAGGGCATGGAAGTAAAGAAAATTGAAAAATTAACTTCCGAGTGAGGTACTTTCCAACCATTGATTGCCATATAGATAGTCTATTTGTTCCAATTGTCTCTTTCTCCTTGCTTCTTCATAATATACAAGGCATATTTTACCCCATCTTTGAACTTTTTATTTCTCCTTTCAAAGGAAAAGTTTATCTGTTTCAACTGTGTATTTCTTCTTTTTGACACTAACTGTGTATTTCTTCTTTTCATACCAAAAATGCAAAAGAATTGGCTGAACACCATTATTTTTAACCAAATAAAAAGTTTTAGCTACAATAATGGGTTCTAATTGTATATTTCTTTCTGTTTCTTTGGCTAAAATAGCTATTTATTCCTATTCTGTATTATTATTTAAGACAAATCTGTGAAGAACATAGTTGAAATTTCATTATTTTAAGCCAAATAAAAAAAGTTTTAGCCAAAATAATTTAGTTTCAATTGTGTATTTCCTTTTGTTGCTTCTTTAGATGTGATGTCTATTCATTTTAACTATGTAATTTTTCTTTTTTAGGGTAAATCTGTAAAAAAAAAAACTTGGCTAGAACTTCATCATCTCCTGCCAAATAATAAAAGCTTTAGACAATATAAATATATAATAGAGTACCAACAGTGTAATTCTTTTTATTTCTTTTTTTTTAAACCGGTAACTTTGTATATTCCTCAAAAGAGAGTACTAAAACTGTACTGGTCAATATTTACACAAGTACTTCAAATCCTACTATCTTTTCCTAAATTGAGTATGGTACATCAATTACGGAGATTGTATCATTTGAGTATAACTGATTACACCAAAAAAAAAATAGAAGCATAAAACAATATAGCTTGACTTTTTGCATACTGTTCTCTATACTATCAAAAGTTCTAGGTCTTGTATCCTGATATATATCCTCTAGTATCCCACCAGCAGAAGACCATAGTAGATCATTGGACTCCTCAAGGGTGGAACTTCATCTTTAGAAGACAATTAAATGACTGTGAGATTCAGAGGGTAGCAGATTTTTTCAACACCACTGAGCAATCTAATGGACTGGAAGGGGGTCAAGACATTTTGTGGTGGAAAGGCAGTCAGAAGGGTAGTTTTAAGGTGGGCTATGCATACAAAAACCACCCCAATCAGCCTCACAGTCATTGGAGAGGAATCTGGAAGTCAGAAATCCCACTCAAAGTGGCCTGTTTTGTCTGGTTGTTAGCCAAAGAAGTTGTACTGTCTCAAGACAACTTAAAGAGGAGGTGGATACCATTACGTTCTAGATATTTTTTTTTGTGGGGAAATTGCTGACAGGCAAGCATCTCTTTCTACATTGCAAGATCACTGGCCAACAATGGAGGTTATTCCTGAATCCTGAATCTTAAGGGTATGCCATGGACCATGCCTGCCAAGATCACAGAAGCAATCCAGAGTTGGGAGGAAGCAGGAAAGCAGTCCAAGAACAGAGACAAATGGAGAATTATCACAGCTAGTATATGGTGGGCAATATGGAAGGAAAGGAACTCTATAGCCTACCTGCTTCATGCCAAACATCCTTCCAAAATTTTGTTTTCTCTCCATTCCCCACTTTGATCTTTGTGTTAGCATTAAATTCATGTCACAGAGATCTAATGAATCTCCATACACTGACCCCATATGGTGTAATCACCTCTTTGGTCATCCATTTGTCTTCATCTACATATTTTGCGTTAATGACTTCCTTCCAGTAGGTCGGCTCTTCATTATTGAACTTCCACAGCCATTTTATCCTAAGGGTTTTGCTCTAATTCATCAAGTTCTTTATTCCCGGACCCCAATGCTTCTTTCCCACTATCACAGCATCCCATTTAACCAAGTTGTAGCCTTAATTCTTACTGTTTCCTTGCCAGAGGAATTTTCTTCTCATTTATCCAACCTATTGATTACCCTCTTGGGAATTAGGAATACTAACATCATATAGATTGGTAGTGAATCAAGAACAAAATTAATCAAGGTCAACCAACCACCCCTAGAGATATGTTGTGATTTCCATCTTGCTATTTTTATTTCTTCTTTTCTTTTGATGCAATGAACTTTTGTTTCCAACTTATATTTCTTATCAATTCCATAAAGAGTTTATTATTAGGGATGTGCATAATTTGGATTAACTCAAAAATCAAACCAAACCGATTTTTTTTTGTTATTTAGTTTGGTTTTTTGGTATGGTTTTGGATTAGAAATTTTGGTTTCTTGGTTTGGTTTCAGATTTTAGAAAACAAATACCGAAAAATTGAACCAATAGAGTATATATTATGTTTATATATATATATATATATGTATATAACGCATTTCATTCTTGGTACATGGTCAATAAAGAAATAGACTAGCATTAAACAATACCTACATTTTGGTTTGATATTAATATTAGGAGTGCAATTTGTTGACTTGTTCCATTATGCTTTTGTAGGAGACTAGCAGTGTTTGGCTATCTCATCAAACATATATATATATATATATTGTTACCCTAGCAGTGTTGTCCACTATTTCAATCATGTGAATTGAATTTAGGAAAAGTAGTTAATTTAAGAGAATGTCATTACCACTTCTCATTCTTTATAATAGTTATTCTTTTTTTGTCATTTAAATATAACTATTCAATTATATTAGATCTGTGTTTTCTTATATGACACAACTGAATAACCAAAAACACAAACTGAAAAAAAAGTAAAAATGAACCGAAAAGAGCAAACCGAATCAAACCAAATTTATTTTGATTCAGATTGGATGACATTTTATCAAAACCATAAAATGAAAAACAGAAACCTAATGATGCAAAACAAAACCAAAAAATCGGATGCACAGTCCAATCCATTATATTCTGTCAAACGAAAAAAATATCACCTCAATAATGGAGTTGCTAACTCTTTTACGAATTTGGCCCGCAAAAGATGATCCAAAAATTCAATGAGTATAAAAAGAATTTTATTTTTAAAAAATGACACATCGACAAAGAATCCACATGGCAGCGCGTGGGTCTCACCTCCATTAGATGAGATTGGTCTATAGGGAAAGGAGGAGGTAATGACGACTACGGAAAGTTTAGGTGTGGACTAAGTGCCCATTTGAATTGGCTTATTTTAGGTGTTTTAAAGCCAAAATAGCTTTTAAGCAGTTTTGTAGTGTTTGGGTAAACTAAATAAGTGCTTATAAGAACTTATTTATAAGACAATAACAAAAATTCTAACTTGTGACTTTTGGCTACAAGTCATAAGCCAAAACTCGATCCACACAGGCACTAAATAAATTGTGCCAAGTTTATGGGGTAATAATGTATTCTGCCAACTAAAAATTGTACGAATGCCAGAATGGCGTTCCTCTTTTACAACTTCTTGTGATTATTTTTATTACTTTTCTTTAGAGGTTGGGAAAAGGATGTAAGGAAAATATACCTTCCTCAGGGTTTCTGAGATGGCCACTGCAATCCATGTGGGCCATACTGCTAAAGCAATTAGATTCACGAAGGCAACAAAAGGTGCAGAGCAAATGGCTAGAGTAACACCAGCAAAAGTAAGGATGCCCCCCTGCAACCAAGTGGTGAATAAGGACTTTTAAAACGTGTGACACTAGAGATACCAATTAAAATGAATCATGTTGTAACATGTTGTGAATGTAGAGAAATATAAAAGAAAGAAAGGGAACTGCAGTTCAAGAAAATAGGAAACTGATCAACTTAAAAAACTGTCCTAGATATCTTATCACTTCAAAATTCTACTTACTCTGACTTTGCATACATGGGAATTCTTTGTAGATCCATCAAAATAAACTTCTAACTCACTAGGAGCTGACATTAACCAACAAGATATTAACACTCTTACACACCCCCAAGTGATAGAAATAGTTTATGTTCTATGGTGGAACTCAGATAAGGAAAGTGATGCGAATGACAAGAATATTTGGAGAGGAAGAAGCCTTCACCACAGGCTCCAGTCAGAACCTCCATCACATTGAGAGTAGATAAGAGAAGTTTTAAATTAGAGTTGTTCAAGTAGCATGTAGAGATTGTATACACTTCCACAAATTGGAGAAATTGAATATCCCCTCAAAAACCCCTTTCCCTCAGACACACAAAAGGGAGAAATAGGATTAGCTTCATGATTGAACTTTTGCATGTTATATAGATCTACACCATACCGTCAAAGTGAGCTGTCCAGCAAGGATAAAAATAGCAATAAAACTATTGATCTGTGCAAATAATCTTCTTCTACCAGTGGGATCTGTTACTGCAGCAGCAATAACAGTTACTTTCTGCAAAAGAGTCAAAAGGTTGGGAGTGAGGCTGCAGTAACTATAAGCGGGTTTTTCATAAAGGCGGTCATCTATGTGAGATTAGTAAATCACATAAATACACCACATTACAGATCATGTGATCCATTCTGTCACTTAATAAAAGGAAATTCTTCTCATACCTGAAAGTAAAAAAAGGAGGACACAACTGCACTCAGCCAAAGGAATAATGATACGTGCAATAAGTAAGTCGAAGAAAGAATGAGCTTTAGCCCATCCAATATAGCCCAGAACTGAGGCTTTGCTACAGAAGCTGGAGATTTTGGGGAAGTTGTTCTCTGTGTGAGCCCTGGTATATTCTCGGCCTCTTCAGCTTGATCGGTATCAGCTTCCCTAAAAACAAAACGCTAAAGTTAGAGACTACAACAACAACAACATACCCGGTATAATGCCACAAAGGTTAGAGACAACTCGACTATAATATTCTTTTTGGGTGGGGTGGGGTGAGGAAGGGGATAGAGAAAGTAAGTCATGCAAGGACATTCATATAAAGTGCCTCTTTTTCATTGCTAGTATGTGTACTCGACTTCATTCTTCCTCTATATCAAAAGATGTATATCTAGAAAGTTAATAGTATCCAATAGTTTTATACTTCGCAGCGTGTGTCTTCTTTTTGTTTATACATTTATATTGATAACTGAGAAATCCCAGAAGGACAAAGGAGCACGATTTGAAACTCGGTGTATAATGGACCCGTCTCTATGTGAAATCTTCTTTTTAGTAACAAATCATCCTACTTTTTCACTTTTCAGCTATATATTAAATATACTATCGCCAAGCTAGAAGTCGCCCCTTGTCTCCACCTTTCATCCTCCTTCTATTTCCTTTTATAGATACGTAATACTTCATTCCTCACAATTTTAGTGGGGTATCTGACAGGATATGGAGTTTAAGAAAGCAAGACTTAACTTTTAAATCTTGTTTTCTGAAACAAGTCATAGACATTTGTGTGGTTATAAATCATCTCATTAACGGTAAAATGGGAAGCTTAAATTTAAATTATTTTTAGGGAAAAGGGGCAAAAATACCCTTATATGAGTTATACTATATGAAATGATCAAAAATGCCTGCCCCCAAGGCCTAGCTCAAGTGGCAAAACGTGGAGGATTTGTGGCTTAGGTCGCAGGTTCAAGCCCACATCATGCAAAGCAAAGCCTGGTATTTAAGTGGAGAAGGGTAGAGGGGCGGGCCCATTATCCACCGAGTTTAGAACGTTGTGATTGGTCCAAAGGGCGGGTCACAGATGGATTTCTCGGTTATCAAAAAAAAAAATGATCAAAAATGCCCTTTGTTTATACTTTGGTCCATTTATGCCTTTACTATTGGTGAAATGGGCCAAAAATTCCCTCAGGTGTAACAGAGGTAACGGAAAATAATTAAATTGTACTTAAACAATTTAATTAGTCTTAACAAAATTTGTTTCTTCCTCCCCTACTCTGTAATTTAGTCCTGAAATTTTCCGTTATAAATAATGGTCAGCCATCTCCATTTCTAACATCAAAACTTGAATAGCTAAACATCCAAAACTCAAAAAGATCATCCATCACCACAAGGAACTTATCACAAAAGGTTTAATCCCATTTCTCTTCCACGCCATGAAGAAACAGAAACCTCACCACAACAGTTTCCATTGCCTCTCCGGCACCTCTAACCGGAGCTATCACATGCTCATTCGAGCTGATTCCATCGAGGGCTCTTCTCACTGTAAAACTCAATCAGAGTTTCAGCCTCTGGTCACAGTTGATTTCCTGGATCTGCCTCAGCCGAGAAGCTTCAATAATAGATCATCTTCTCTGTTTTACCAGAACGCCTCCAAATTGACTGCTACCAACAATTCACAAGGGACTATTGCTGTCGATAATCTCCGTCATAGAATTTTTCTGATGCAACAGATTACGTTGAGAAAACTGCTACTACTGACTATATGTACTTTGTGTGTTCAACTTTTAGGTGATCTTCAAGTGTAAATGTGAAATATTTGTTTGGTTTGATTATTTTCTACTAGTAATACTGTTGTTCAAATTAATTAGTCTTAATTTAAGAAATCTAGAAGAGGGGACTAGGGTTTTGAAAGAGGAAGAAATAATTTTGTGAATAAAATGGAGTTGGGTTCATCGGATAAGGAGAAGAGGGTAAACAAATTAAGACTAATTAAATGGTTTAAGTATTTTCCGTTGCCTCCGTTATACTGAGGGAATTTTTGGCCCATTTCACTAACAGTAAGGGCATAAATGGACCAAAGTATAAACGAAGGGCATTTTTTATCATTTCATATAGTATAATGGCATTTTCGACCCTTTTCCCTTATTTTTTATAATATAAAAAGATGTCATTCTTTTGGAACAAACTAAAAAGGAAAGTGTGCGACATAAAATGGGATAGAGGGAGTGACAAGTAAGGCTAAACTCATTGACAGACACCTAAAGTTGGCACCATTTTTCATTTAGACACCTCAACTAAGACTTGTACCATTTAAACACCTATAGTAGGGTTGACTGTGTCTTGTGGTGGCTCCTAAAGTAAAGAAAGCCACTTTCCAATCAATTACGACTCCTCACTCAGATATTGATAGTGTCTGTGAAGTTCTTGGAGAAATGAAAATTTCTTGAAAAGCTTCGACCAATGTATCTTCCACATCTTAGATTCAATCCTATTTGAGAATCAAGCGTCAAAACATCTAGAAGGGTTCGCTTATAGTTATTCAAGTATAGATACCTCCCGCCCCTTTCTAAAATACTAAAACAAAAAACCTTTTTAAAAATTCTTTTGAATCTTACCTTTCTTATTATTCCACCTAGAGAAATCTAAATGGACTAATTGATTAGGACGACTAATTCCATAGGTATAGAAATATCATTATTTGATGGTTGATCTAAGTTCATGCAATTTATTAATAAAACTAAACAAAAAAATTATTCATTTTTATTATTTATTTATTATTAATATTTGGTCAATCGTTCAATAAAATCAACTGAAAGGGAAATCATTTCGCCCTTTTTTTAATTTAATTACACATCGTAAACCTATACGACAAGAATTATTGACAAAAATTCTTATATTCAAATTGTTTTAACAATGAATTAATAATTCTCTCTAATCTATCTAGTTCCTTCTTGTACAATCATCTGATGAAGTCTCATCAAATAGCTCTTCCACTTCCGGTGGTCACATGTCATTTCACGGTCCGTCGACTCACTCGTAGAAACTGAGGAGGCCACTATGTCTACTAGTCTGGTTCACGAGTGGGTTCACGGACCGGCATTCCATTTCATGGCCCGTGAACTATTTCAAAAAAATTGATTTTGTAATTTGTTTGTGTTTTCTATAGTTTTTTTTTAAACTGGTAAATGTGTATTCCTTAGCATTAAGGACATGTTGGACACCATCAAAAAGTGTTAGATAAATGTACTAACAACTATACCCCGCAGGTACCATAACTCCAAAATCTCAACCACGACGAGGGGGGAAGGCCTGAGAGATTGCTTCCCGCTTGCGAAATACTCCGGACTTGGAAGTAGAAGAACAACCACAGTTGAAGCCTTGCACCACGAGGTTGCAAGCACGGCAGCAACAAGCACCTCTCCCCAGCTGAAAAGGGAGGGTAAACCTGTACTTCGAGCAGCTTGGTGAGTCCGGGGGATGCTAGTTCCGGACGTATAGGGTCACCGAGCGACAGGGACGAGTCTATGGCCACAACCTCCTCTTCAGAAAAAAAGAGGCAACTTGAGATCAGAGGCGAGAATTCCCAATACAGAGAAGAGGAGTAACATCAAAAGGAGTGTGTTGGATGAGGTACATATCAGATCCTCTGATTTGGTAGAGATGCCCAAGTTTCAGGCTTTTTTTATCATTATGTATTGGGGTTGATGCGCGGTGCGCCAACCTCCAGGTGAGTACAACCCCATCTTGATCTGCGAATTCTACTCTGTATATACAACCACCCTTATTAGTACGCGGAAGAACAAGGAGTCTACCAAGGGCCAGCAACCACTGGACAGTGTGCGGGAGCGCTAAGTGTCGGTTAATATTTCAAAATGCACCGTCCAGCAGTCTATATTTGTGCCAGATGAGGTGCCGCTTAACACAGTGGAGTTCAGGTACAAGTTAGAGGGTCAAATGATTTAGATTGGCTGGCTAGCATCGGTGCTGACAAATAGAACGTTGGCCTAGTTGACTAAATGATAAGATCTTGATCACCAAGGGATCCCTCTTTGCGGTGAAGTTCTGGTGGGCGATTGTACGCCTACACTTGATTCCAACTACGGCCGACAATACACTCACTCTAGATCAGGCCGTGTCGCTTGCTAGCCTCATGTCGAGGTTTACTGAAAATTTAGCCCAAAATTATAGTGGAGGAGATCCAAGAGCTTGCACTGCGATTTGGGACCTAACTCCCATTCCCTTGATTGATCGCATAGTTGTACACTGTACAGAGAGACTCAGGTGCCTATATTGGTGGGTGTGGACCAGTCGGTGCAGGTGATTCATGTCCAAGACACTATTAAAAATTTGCGACGAGTCGAACCCTATTCCTAAGGGAAAGACAGCACCGTCCACTTCAAGGGATCTATTGTTGGAGGACTTTCCCGAAAAGAGTGAGCAGGTAGAGCTTTCGGCCATAGGGGAGACAATCGAGCCACCATCAGAGACAGATCCCACTACTGCTCCCAAAATAGTCCCCAGATATGTGCTTGCCCATAATTTCTACACTACTATCATCAGACGGTTGGATTAGGATCACATACTGTCCTGTCTCTAGTCAACCAAAGATCTGCAACTTAGCAAGTGGCTCTCAAGACTACGGTCCAATCGACGAACAGTCAATTGATTCCATGAACTGTGGAATGACTCGTGATCCTCTGCGAAGACCAGACCTAGAAGACAGAATCATGGTTGACTCCTGCTTTGACGGATCGTCAATTTGTTTGACGGTCCGTGAATTGGTGTCGCGGCCAAAGTTTTCCTATTTTGTTTAGGATAGGAGTGCCGTTTATAAATACTAGGTTCTCTTTTGGATGTTACTTAGTTTGTTGGATATGTTGTGTACATTAGAGTTGAGAAAGATCCATTAATCATTTTTCTTGATTCTCCGTGATTTTTTGCTACTATTTTGGCATTGTTTTATGGTTAATACAAGTTTGTTTCTTCTACTCATCTGTTACATGTTATTTATCATGAATTCTTCTAGGTCTTATGATTTGAATTTTGCAAGTATGAGTAGCTAAACTCCATAACTAGGGTTGTGGGAACCATGATGGATTAACGAATGTAGGTTAGAAAAACTAGTGATTCTTGAATGGTGAAACTGCATGTATTGTAATTCTCTTTGCATAATTACTTTGGACAGTATTAAGCATAGAATTCGCCATAAATCTTAACTTGCTTGAAAAAGAAGTCAAGGTTAGGAAAGAGATTAACAACGTAGACTTGAGGCTACTAACCTTCATCTAATGATTTAAGCTCTCACAAGGATAATCAATCTGAAACCATTAAGAAACTTGATACATAAACATTTGTAGGCCGAAAGGATATAAAGTGATATTCATCTAATTGGGTCAAAAGACTTTTGTTAAACTCTTATCGTTAGTTTTGCATGCATATCGCCGAGATAGATCACTAATCGCATCAACTTGTTAAGTTATGAAATCATCGGGAACATAGTCATAGCTCACTTTCATTATTTGAAGACAAGAAACTTTCACCAAAGTGGTTATTGATAACACAAGATACAAGCAGTTTAACTTTTCATATTGCAAAACCCCCCTTGAAATAAAGACTACCAGCCGGATAACCGTACCTGCCAAATTTCTCACCATATTCTCTGTGGGATTCGACCCCAACCTTGATTGGGTTCTATATTTGACAGCTACCGCTTTATATCTCATTTTAGAGGTGTAATTTGGGCATATCACTGTCCAGAGATGCCTTCAATATATAAAGTGTAGAGGAAGAACATGTCCAGACTGATTTACAATCATTCTTATGGTTTGTTCTTAAGGAGTTAAATAATGTCATCCTCTTTATACTCCTGGACTATCAAACTGTACAGATAAAGATATCAGGTTCATGGTAACCTGTGAGTACAATGCATATCTCTTTTTTCAGTTTGTTCATATAAAAAAGCATTTCCTGCTAAATCAAACACCTCTGTATCCCAAAAAAAGAAAATGAAGGGAGCTGAAATAGAGAGATCTATATCAAACTTACACCATGACTCAACTAGACTAGAAAAATTATGCTATCGTAGAGAGAACTTTCACTAATAAAGAAGATCACCATCCAGAGAAAGATGAGACAGCAATGCAACAGAAAACCAGGAATAACAGGGTAAGAAACCTGAGACAACCATCCTAAGGCTAATAGGGAGAGAAAGAACAGTAATTGCTTGCATGGAAAGAGCTATCGAGGGAGCTTAGCGAGCTGATTGTACAATTAGATATCTCTTTTCCTAATCTCATCTACTGGAAAATTCTATTGCTAAAAAATCTAGTGATAATCCCTGATCGGGGTAGAACAAGAACAACAAGAAGAAAACCTGATGGGAGATAGTTCTTCAGGAAGTTGTAAGACGTCTTTCTTGATTCCTTTTGATGACTGTGCAGCAAGTTCCATGAGAACCGCTGAAACAAGAAGTAAATCTGCAAAAAAAACAAAAGGGAACTACTAAGAAAATAGAAAACAACAAAGCCTCAAGAGAATAATAAGAATAAGGAAGCAAGATAACATAAAGAGATACACACACGGTCCTAACCAAGCCATTCCTGTGGCAAATAACGAACCACACAGCTGGCCTAGTGTAGCACCAGCACCAATAAACCCAAACAATCTTGAACCTGACTGTATACAGGAAAAAAAGTTAAACTGTATCTCAAATTGCTACCGTGAAGTGTAAAAGCAATATCATGATCTATTATGGTCATGGAAGGTATATATTAAAACCCTTGAACTTCCCTTCTGTAGGTCCGTTCAAATTAACGAATCAATTAGAGGCACAGTTACCTCACTATCCATCACATCAATAACTCTAGCCCAAGTTGAAGATATAGTAATAAGATTAAGCAAAGCAACCTGAGAAACAATGAAGCAAGAATCTTATTCAGGAAACAAACACCAAAGAATGACAAAAAACTTACTATTGTAATAGTTGAGAATTAAAGCAAAAGCATTTACCCAAAGAAACAGGCCAATTCTCACTGACACGTAGAACCACCCATGGTTGCTCCAACTGGACGAGTTTGGAGTACTCATGTGACTCACCTCCATTTTTAACTCCTGTTTTAAAGTTGAGGACACAGAGAGCAGTCCCTGCATTATTGCCATTTTTAAATCATAACAGTTGCATCGTCAAAAGGGTTGCTGCCAAAATCATGAAGTTGTACCTTGATATTAAATGGTGAACTCCCAGGAGTAGAAAAAAGCCACAGGATGTAGAACGCAACAAGTGTGACCCCAAAAAACCTGTGTATCAAGACCAAAGCCTGGAATTTAAAGAAGGGACCATTACAGATGACATTTAAAAAGACCCAAAACAAACCTAAATCAGCTTCTAACACTCCAAATTGGTCTCACCACACAAGAAAGCAGTAAGTAGCTGAACCTAATTCATAGCATTCAACAACAAAAAGAGTGTCTATAAGTAGCTGAACCTAATTAATAGCATTAGACAACAAAAAGAGTATCTATAATTTGATATCCTTATGTTGTAGAGTATCAAGATTTGCAATTTCTTTCTGCTCATCAATCATTATTAACATAGCCAGATAATTTGGAGTCGTAGAGAAATTCAATGTTACTCTCAAATGACACCAACTAGGCCAAAAATCATCATTTATCAAATACATCAGTAAAACAACAATTTCACAGGTTTAATACAACACTCTATTGCGGTCAAACAGAAACCATCAAAAGACAACTACTTCATGCTTAATACTGATACGGAGGCATGGATGAGTTATTCCAAATGCAAATGGGGAATAGATACAGGCTTTGTTAAAAACCTAAACTTGTGCAGAACTAGTAGAACTCCAACAGGGTCTAAAACTAGCACTTAATGGAAATTAATTCCACTGGAAGTATCAAATATAGTCTCAAAAGAAGTGTTAAACTTGGTTTCATCAATTTTTAACATATTATTTCATATGAACTTCTTTTTATCTATGATTCTCCTCCTCTACTTGTGTAAAGAGACAATAAATATAATAGAGCAATGAAAGAAGGAATTAGCGAGTTACCTTTGACTTGGAAAGATTAGGCAATGAAAAGATTAAGGTGGAAAGAGGGGCAGCAAAGAGTGTGAGTATCAAGGATCCCACAAACAAGCTGGGGAGATTCCCCAATCCCAAAGATATAGCCCCTTCATCACGTAAAGGAAGAACCACAAAGTATGCGCTCAAAATCTGCATATATCATTAAATTCATTAAGAACAAGAAAAACGCCAAGAAGATGTTTATGATGGGGCAATTGAATCGATACTTACAAAGAAAAAAGTGGAGGAAGAGTAAAGCAATGCGGAGAGCTCGTGAGGAAGAAAAGTAACGAAAATGGAAACAAATGCCTCAATTCGATCTCTGCCCACCAAAATCATCTCATCTCATGCTCGATCAACGAATACAAATACACACAAATCTCACAAAGCTCTCACTGTCAAGATCTGCTTATTGCGAATCTTTGAATGGCTAATTGGGTTTGTCAAATTCATATGAGCTAAGCTTAATCTTCTGTTCTTCCCCTCACCCAAATAGCCCGAATTCGTCAACTTTCGAGTGCAAGTCAACTATAACACCTTGTTTGGATGGTTGTTATCATTCTGTATTACTCCCTCCGTTTCATTTTATATGTCACTTTTTTACTTTGCACTTGTATTAAAAAATAATGTAACTTTATACTTCTATCCTTATTTAATGTTTTCTTAAGTCAACTTTATTAATAAATGACAAGATTAATTAACTCTTCTATCAAGGGTATAAATAGGCAAAATATGGTAATTTATGCATAAATTTTATAAAATGACAAGTATTGTGGTCCAGCTATTTATAGAAAGGAATGACATATAAAATGGGACGGAGGGAGTATATTATACTAGTAAAATTATGTGCGGAAATTTAATATCACGAAATTTATAAAACAATACTTAAAACCTATCAATCATTAAAACTAAAACACTATATTATCTTACGTACAAGATTACGTAGTAATGAACATTAATAATGTAAAGAAAAATGAAAATTATAACATCTTATCATTTATCCTTAATAACATAAGCATAAATTAATGACTATAAAAAACATATCAGAATCTATAACAATAGAATGAAACAGAAAGGAAAAAATCGAGCCCACTGAACACGCAATGTCCCCTTATGAAAATTATTCCCCTCTAGTACCTGATGTTTAAAGGAATAGATTCTATCATGATAGAACGACTCTATTCACCAATGTATTGATACAAAAACAATAGTGTCAGTGAGTCACTCAACATGAGCAAAGTACACGAATATTTAATAGTGTAGAAGATGATTGTAGTTCAGAATTTTCGTTGTTTTAAAATGAGAGGAAATCCCTTCATTTATAGACAACAAAGGGTTATGTGAACAAATGTTTATTATGCCTTATCGGAAAGGTCACAACTATTTGAAAAAGTTGTAACCCTTCGGAAGGGTCACAACCTTTCATAAAAGTCACAATTTTTCATAAAAATCACAACTTTTCATAAAAGTCTCAATTGTTCATAAAAATCACAATTTTTCATGAAAGTCACAACTTTACATATAAGTCACAACTTTTCATGAAAGGAAAGACTAATTTTGGAAATAAACAAATTAAAAGGAAATCTAGGTTTGTGGTGGATTGTACTGTATTGTATTGTTATTGTATTGTATTGTTACTTAAATTATATTTATATAGTCGGTGTAATTAAGTCGTTACCTTAATATTTTCTTCTTATTTTGTTTTTACTTATTAATTTAATTATTTTATTTTATCATTTACCGTACATAGTAGATCAATTCTCATACACTATAATCTCTTGTAAGTTTATCATTTAAATTATAAATATATGACATTATGTAACAATGAAAAATGATGCAATGTATCGACTTTGTGATATGTTTTAGTATATATAGTTGTGGTCTGTATATATATTAAGGATCGTGATCGTTTTGTTTGCTACAGTTATAGGAACTATTAAGAATTCAGATTACATAAGAATGAGAATTACTGGGAGTTCAGTTTGAACACATATATGGAAATTATTGAGAGTCTTGATTATGAAATTGATTTAGAGACTATTGAATTTGTGGGATCATGTTGATACGTGTGTAGAATTAAATTTATCGTTTATGAGTCAATAATTTGATATATCCCTACTATATGTATGCTAATATTGATTGAGATTATCGTTGTGGGTATCAGAATATGAGATTGATATTGTAATATGAGGCTCTTGGTGGAGTATTGTACTCAATAAAGTTTGTATCTTCATTTTAGATCATAACTAACATAAGCATTGTGATTATTATGTGAGTTGCTGATGCATATTCCTTGAGGTTTGTAAGTAAAAGTAAGGTCTCATTTGTTTTTATTGTTTGAATCTAAATACATATCTTAATTTATCTCTAGATCTAAACACTAAAAAACTAAGAGATTTGTTATTCAACATCTAAATATACATAATTTACTTATATGTATATAATAAATATATAGTTCAAATAAAAATTAATCAAATATTTTAAAATGTATTAATAAAATAAAATTATTATTTGATATAAAATAATAATTATGTTTTCTAGTGATAGTGGAGATAATTTATCCTGGTGGTGGTGATAGTAATAGTTGTTATTAGTGGTTAGTGATGACGGTGGTGATAGTTATGACAGTGGAGGTAGTTGGTGTTGTGGTGGCGATTGATAATGATGTTGGTGATCGTAATGGTGAAGTTCATTGATATCAGTAGTTGACTGAAGAATGTGTGGTGGTTGATGATGTATTTGTGGTAGTTGGTGGTGTTGATGAAGGTTGCCGAAGAATGTGTGGTGGTTGATGATGTGTTTATGGTAGTTGGCGGTGGTGCTAGTTATGATGATGGAAGTGGCTTGGTAGCATAGATTAACCACAATGGTGGTAATGGCTGATAGTAGTGGTGGAGGTGACGACAATGATTAAGGTGATCAAAGAATGTACAGTAGTAGTTGACGATGGTGCTAGTTGTGATGCCTGAGTTTGTTGGTAGCAGAAAAGGACTGCAGTGGTGGTAGTGGTTGATAGTAATAGTGGAAGTAGTGATGGTTATAGAGATGATGGTGATTGTGGTAGTAGTATAATTACAATGATGGAGGAGGTAAGTAAGTGTGGTAGCAACTGCCAATAGTGGCGGTTATGATGGCAGAGGTGGTTGGTGGTAGACGACGATATTGGTGGTTGATGATGGTAATAGTGGTGGTGGCTGTGATAGCAAGGGTGGTTAGTGATAGTTGTTAGTGATTGTGGATAGAGCGATGGTGAATATTATCCACAAGGGAATACCTCGAAATAATATTAAGATTGTGTTCTACATCTTAATATTAATACCCAATTAAGTGCTTAAATCATTATGAAAATAATTGCACTTAATGGTCTAATGTCTAAACCATTCAGATTCAGACCACTATTAATTGCAAACAAATGAGGCCTAAATTTGTTGAGGTTTCTAAACTACTATGCGCACATTTTTCCTTTTGATTATATTGCACAAATTAATGAAATTAGTTGGTTTTGTTTAAAGTTCATCATTACTTTATTAGGGACGGTCAATGATATTTATTGAGCATTCATTGTCCTTTTATTTTCTGAGCTATGTACGACCTAATTTGAGTACAATGCGGTTCGGGATGATGCTTAGAGGTTGTTCTGAGCTATGTATTTAGGTTCTATCCCTTCATTGTTCATCATTTTATAATAATATTGTGTATTTCAAATAGTTATGTATTTTCTTAGACAATTATTCTTTATCTTTAGTCTCTCATCACTTGTGATACTGATTTTGAATTGTTGTGTAGATTTCTATTATATTTGTGATATTTTTATTGAAGTTATTGTCTTGTTAAAGTTTCTTAATTCTTATTAGATTTATATCATATAATAGTATTGTGTTGTAGTTTGTCTTGCTTGAAAACAGTCAAGTGCCATCAAAATTTATTTAAATTGAATTGTGATCAAATATAAATAAATAAAAGATTGAAAAACAACTTTAAAAAATATTTGCCTTCTTATCAAACATACATACATATTTATTACCTTTTGATTTATTTCAAAATTTGGGGGAAAAATGAGTTTGTGCTTAAAGTATTAATTATATCTATTTGACTCTTAAAATATGAAATTCAATGTCGAATTAATCAATAGTTTTCACCTTTGGACAAGTGAACACAAGAATGATAAATATAGTAATTGATTATTTGTAACTTAATATGAAAAAAAGATTTGTTTTAAGTATATGTTGGAATAAAATATTATCTTGGTTTTCTTTCTTTTTTTTGGTAGTAAGACGACTTATTTATTTATATAAAATGAGTCAGTACATCAAAGTCCGCTACATTACTGCTAACACTAAGTAAGGATTCTGGTCCAGTAGGAATAGCACTTCGTAAATTACAAAAAGACTTAATACACCTAACAACTGAAGTTCCTTCCTTGTCTACCTGTAGTGCTTCCAGAACAAACGTAGGGGGAACTGTCCATTCCTCAAAGAGCTTATCATCTATCAACATCTGGCCACTACGCGCTAGTAAATCAGCCACCCTATTTTGTTCTCTGAAGTCATGTTTGATTTTTGGCTCCCCCAGTTGATGGAGCAACTCCATGCATTCAAGAAGGATATTAGAAAAAGTGTCATTGCCAAATTCAGCATACTTATTACCTCTGTTGAATCAGTGAAGATCTCTATTTCCTGAATGTTCAATCTTCTTGCTAACTGGAGACCATGTAGCAAGGATAGAATTTATGCACCCGTAGCAAAGAAAATATTTATTTTGGAGTTGCTTCCTCTTATCCAATTTCCATTAGTATCACGAACAACACATCCTGTACCCCCACCCTTAGTACTATTGAAAGAGCCATCTATGTTAATTTTAAAGGCAATTTTGGGAGGAGTCCGACGAATAGCTTCAGGGCTAGTGTGAGCTTGTCGTGCACTAGGTTCTTTAATCGCTAGATGGATAAATTCAAGGGTCCTGGTGATTGCTAATGATATCGGAATGTCAAGATTAACTTTGTTATGATAATTATGATTTCTACTAAGCCAAATATTCCACATAAGAAATGGAAAGACTTGTTTCCAATTGATAGACTTAATCTTAGTATTTATTTTTCGAAGACTATCTAGCCAATTTGGATTATTAGATTCTTCTATGTCTGTAATAATGTTCTTTACTCTATTATTATCCCAATATTTTTGGACGATGGGGCACTCAATAAAAATATGTCTCACAGTTTTAGGATTGTTGCAGATTGAACAGGAAGGATTCATGTTTATAATGACATGTTGGCAGTCTATTTTGGTTGCAAAGCCAGAGAAAAAACTTAATTTTATTGGGGCAACTAAGTTTCCAGATCCAATTGAAGTCCTTACTATGAGTAGGAGCTTCAGAGGATTTATCTTTTATGAACTTGTAGGCTGAACTAGTAGTGAATAAACCATTATTGGTAAGTGACCAAACAAGTTTGTCTTCCGAATTCACGTGGTGGGGCACATATATTGATCTGATTTTAGTAACAATATCATGTGAGAGATCGAAAGACAACCTATGGAAGGACCAGGTTCCTGATTGGATGAAATCACAAATCTTTAGGTTGGACTCGTTTCTATTTAAAGGACCCATAATTTGGGAGTTGAGAGGGATAGAGTTTGGGATCCACTTATCTTGCCAGAAATTGATCTTATTGCCTCGGCCCAGTTCCCATCGACTCCAGTCTATGCATGTCTTCCAACCATGGATGATGTTTTTCCATGTAGAGCTGGTAGTCTTTAGATGCTTATTACTAGTTTGGAGGTTTGTATTTCTAGTGTATTTATTGGTGAGGAGAGTGGCCCAAATGGATTTAGGTTTTTTGTAAAGTCTCCATGCTAGTTTTGTGAGCATTACATCATTTCTAGCACTACAATTTTGTACTCCCAAACCCCCGGATTTCTTGACCTTAGTTACTACATCCCAACTTAGCATGTGAAGTTTCCTTTTAACGTCACATCAGGAGTACCCCAAATAAAATTATGTTGTACTCTATCGACTTGCTTTGTAATGGTACTAGGTAATTTGATATACTGCATAACATGGGTAGTCATATGACTAAGAGAAGATTTAACAAGGGTCGTTCGCCCCGCTATATTTAGAAACTTTGTTTTCCAACTTGCCAATTTGGATTGGAGGTTGTCGATTATAAATTGAAAGTCTCGTTTTTGCGGTCTTTTATTGAACATGGGGAAGCCTAAATATTTCCCAAAGATATGCTTGCTTTGATCTTCATGGAGGAGGAGATCTCATCTTTAAACTCTTTGGAACAATTATTAGAGAAGAGGATTTTATATTTTTGGTTATTGATCCTCTGACCTGACCAAGAGCAAAAATTATCAAGGATTTTAATAATGCTATTGCTACTTTTTTTGGTTGCCTGGGACATAAGTACTTAGATCGTCTGCGAAGAAAAGATGTGAAAGGTTTGGGCAGTAGGTGGAGATTTTAATGGGGATCCATATTTTCAAATTAACCGCTTGATTGATTTGGTGAGAGAGTACTTCCATACATAGAATAAACATATAGGGGGACATAGGGTCACCTTGTCTTAAGCCCCTAGAAGGAAAGAAAAAATTCGTACGTGTACCATTAATCAAAATAGCAGTTCTATTGGTACAAATACATGACATGATAAGATTGATTATATTCCTAGGGAAGTTGAAGTAGTGAAGTGTTTGTCTTACAAAAGACCATTCTATTTTGTCAAAAGCATTTTCAAGGTCTATTTTAGCAATGAAGTTCCTAGTTTTTCCCTTCATTTTTCTAAAGTGGCTAATGATCTCTTGGACAATAATGGCATTGTCAATAGCCTGTCAATTTTTAAGAAAACTTGATTGACAAGGCCCAATCAACTTATCCATCATTGGTCTGAGTCTTCTAGATATAATCTTAGTGATAATCTTATAAGTCGTGTTGCACAGACTAATGGGACGAAAGTTTTTTAGCGAGGTTGTATTTTTACACTTAGGAATCAAACAAACATGAGTCATGTTGATATCCTCGAGAATGCATTCTTTTTTAAAAACATTCTTACAAAATGAGATTACAAATTCTCCAACTATGTGCCAATACTTTCGAAAGAAAAAAGGGTGCAATCCATCTGGACCTGGAGCTTTAAAGGGATGGAAGGAGTTGATAACATTCTTGATTTCCCCATCAGCAGGCTCAAAGCCTAAAAGGGCGCTATCTTCTGTAGATAAGGTGATAGATCCATGGATAATGGGGTAGTTATAGGTTTGGGAGTTACATGTCCTGAATAAATTATTATAATATGAGGTAATATGTTGCAGCATCAAATGTTGCTCATAGATCCAAGTGTTATCCTCCAATTTAAGGGAGAGGATTTTGTTCCTTCTACGACGATTTAGAGTGGTAGTATGGAAAAATTTGGTATTAGCATCCCCTTCATTATCATTATATTCTTTGATGAGATCTTGTTCAAGTCTAGAAGGAAATAACTATTCTGATAGTTTTTAGAATTGTGGATACCTTGCAGTCTTTTTATAATATTTTTCTTATAGAAAATGTTACCAAAAGTATTCTTATTCCAAGTGGTAACGTCTCGCTCAAATTGTTAGATAGCATCAAGGAGGTTGTGAGAATTTTTCCAAGTATTATCACTAATATTAGGGAGTTCTGGATGGGAGGACCATATTGTTTCGAATCTAAATATACGTTTTTTATTAGTAACTATATCTTTAAGGAGAGTTAGGAGTAATGGGCAATGGTCGGAGTGGGTTTTGGGTAGATGGAGCACTTGAGTGTCTGGAAAGCTCATTAGCCAATCATAGTTGGCTAGTGAGGCATGGAGGAAGGCGATTGAATATTGATGATTGTATGGTATCCGTATTGTATGTATGGTTTTATAGTGTTTAATTAACATAAATATTATGAAGGCTAAACTTATATACAGTCCCTTAAACCCCCATTTAGACACTTGAACTCAGCCTTCTTTCAAATATAAACACAATACTATATACAATTTGGTTACTCAAAATACATCTGAAACACAGGTTGTGATTAATTGATTAAATGCTGAAGGAAACTGAGGTACCTTATTAAAGCCACTCCAATTATTGGTTGGTCAACTACTCAAGTAAAGAACTTGTGCCAACTCCAGCTCAAACAAGGTTCTATAGATTCGATAGGTTGTCACAAAAAAAAACATAATTTATATTGATACGAGTACATAAATAACATTCTTGATTTCCCCATCCGAAGGCTCGGAGCCTAAAGGGGCGCTATCTTAAGGTGATAGATCCATGTATAATGGGGTAGTCATAGGTTTGGGAGTTACATGTCCTAAATAAATTATTATAATATGAGGTAATATGTTGCTCATAGATCCAAGTGTTATCCTCCAATTTAAGGGAGAGAATTGTGTTCCTTCTACAATGATTTAGAGTGGTAGTATGGAAAAATTGGTATTAGCATCCCCTTCATTAAGCCAATTTATTCTAGATTTAAGTTTCCAGAACTCCTCTTCTCTTTTTAGAATATCATTATATTCTTTGATGAGATCTTGTTCAAGGTCCAAAAAGAAATAACTATTCGGATAGTTTTTAGAATTGTGGATACCTTGCAATCTTTTTATAATATTATTTTTCTTATAGAAAATGTTACCAAAAGTATTCTTATTCCAAGTGGTAACGTCTCGCTCAAATTGTGAGATAGCATCAAGGAGGTTGTGAGCATTTTTCCAAGTATTATCAATAATATTTAGGGAGTTTTGGATGGGAGGACCATATTGTTTCGAATCTAAAGATACTTTTTTTATCAGTAACTATATCTTTAAGGAGAGATAGGAGTAATGGGCAATGGTCGGAGTGGGTTCTGGGTAGATGGAGCACTTGAGTGTCTGAAAAGCTCTTTAGCCAATCATAGTTGGCTAATTAACATAAATATGTTATTATAGTTGGCTAGTGAGGCATGGAGACAGGCAATTGAATATTGATGATTGTATGGTATCCGTATTGTATGTATGGTTTTATAGTGTTTAATTAACATAAATATTATGAAGGCTAAACTTATATACAGTCCCTTAAACCCCCATTTAGACACTTGAACTCTGCCTTCTTCCAAATATAAACACAATACTATATACAATTTGGTTACTCAAAATACATCTGAAACACAGGTTGTGATTAATTGATTAAATGCTGGAGGAAACTGAGGTACCCTATTAAAAGCCACTCCAATTATTGGTTGGTTAACTACTCAAGTAAAGAACTTGTGCCAACTCCAGCTCAAACAAGGTTCTATAGATTCGATAGGTTGTCACAAAAAAAAAAAACAGAATTTATATTGATACGTGTACATAATATTGGAGAAATGCTAAGCAGAACAGTCCACTCTACCAGCAAAACTGGAAGGATTAGGCACATCATCTTTTATACAAAGTGAAGAAACTGCTTTACAAACTGCCCTATAATCTCTCCTTTCGGAGGCGCTCTAATTCTTTGGCCATTTGCCAATGTTCTAAGGTTAAAGTGGTTTCACCAAAACTTAGAGATACAAGACGACCCATTGTCAGAAACCTGCAAAACAAAAACACTGGCTTCAATACAACCACTGTCATGACATGAATACCAAATGAAGTCCAACTAATACTGCAACTAACCTGCTGAAATCTAGGCTACCTAAGCTTCTATCTGCCTGCCTTGCCGCTACTAAGTCATCTTCTACCACCTGTGATATGGCAACCAATAATTAGTCAAAACAACTTTGGAAGATTTACAATCACCACTTTGGATCACAAACAATAAGCATAAGAGTTTCAAGGGGACTTTTTACCAAGGAGAGTGGTTGTTGATAATCATTTATCATAAGCAGGGTAACACTAAGTGTTTAAATGGAAAAGTGTTCATACAAATCTAAGATGGCCATTTTATCGTAACCCCACATTGAGAGTTTCCAGATAATGTTTAAACTCTTCTTCTGAGATGTCAATCATAAACTCTTACCTTCTGCATCTCTTGCGTAATAGAGTGAGACAACGATCTCATAGTAGCCAGGTACCATCTCCAAGATTGCAGAACTTCTATCTCAACATCTTGAGCAGCATCTACTGACAATGGTCGAAATGGTAAAACCAAATCTGCTGGGAGTATGTTGGATTTCCCCTCAGAAAGAACTAGCAACTGAATGTCCGCAGGCATGTCCATTTTATAATAAGTGAAGTCATATTCAACCTAACAAAAAAAAGAAGAGAAGAAAAACTGGCTATAAGATGGACTCATAGTTATGAAAACTATGTATAAACTCCACCTGCATGTATAATCTTAACCTGATAATATGATCATACTATATTATTATCTCACTTTAGCATATACTACTGTCTTCCAATACCAGACACAAGAGAAAGGATATTTGCAAGTTTATCAATCCATTATTACCTTTTGATGTTCCAACAAGCTTTGCAGGACTCTTGCATTCTCAAGCCCAATAGGATTAAGTCTCCCTTCTTGTAATTGAGTCTCGTCAATAGTTAAATGAGAACCTTCAGCAAGTTGCAGTATCCCTGATGCCAGCCTGAAGCATTCACCACAAAGTTACACGAATGACCAATGACATGTCAACTGAACATACAAATCAGTAAATCTGGTTAATCATATAGAACTGCTGTACCTATTAGTTTGATAATTTTTTTTGGGGGCAAGAGGAATTTTGTTAAGGTAATCCACTGTTAAAGGCACACAATGTGTGAACGGTAGAAGGTTCTTGAGTGCAAGATTAAGACGAAGACCATAAACAGACAGGGTCTCCTTGTTAAAACATGTTAGGTTCAAGGAAAGCTTTCCAACGGCAGTTGAATCCACTCTAGCATGCACCTGAAAGAAATGGAGAATATACTTGATATTAATATCGTACATATTTAAAGTCTTTAATCTATCCAGCTACAGGTAAGAAAAATGAGTCATTTTCATGCCTTAGACAACAGATGCAATAACATGAGATTAGCTGCTACACCATCATTTCCTAGGATAGTCGTGAGATGCCTTAATAGAGTTTCCCTTATTTCTTTCACCAGGTGGGATTTAAGCTGCAACAATCATAACAAGAACGAGGACCATTAATCACAAGAAAAAGAGAAGTAATTAGTCTACAGTGCAAGAATAATTTATGCTGACAAACCCCACACCTGCATTATTTCCTGCATACTGCCAACAAAAACCCTCCTACCCTACACCCTCCAACCCCCCAAAAAAGACTCAACAAGAACATATCCAGTGAAATCCCACAAGTGGAATCGAGGAAGGGCAGTGTGTACGCAGACCATACCCCTAACTCATGGAAGTAAGGAGACTTACCAGAAGACCCTCGGCCCGAGTATAACATATCCAAATAATGAAAAAAGGAAAGCGACGGAGGAGAAACAAACAACTAATAAAGAAACAGTAACAATACAAAATAATGCAATAGCCTAAACACAATCAACAACAAGTGATGGTGGAATCAAAAGCAAGACACTAAAAGAAAATGGCTAAACCCCTCCAAAAAACAAGACAACACTCGATACCTACTAACCTTCTACCCTAATAAGCAACCTCCATACTAGGTAAAAATAACAAGAGCTTGCAATCCCACTACTTACCTCAAGTGTGGGAGAACCTGAAATAAAGTCTTGATTGGAAAGCTTCTTGTGAATAAGGCAATGGAGTCGAGGTACCTGAATCAGAGAAGCCTCTTAAAGTGCATTTATAACCACAGTGATGGAAACTGGCAGCAGGAATACATTCGCATTAAAGTATTCAAACCAAAGAAAGAATAAAAGGAAATAACAACAGGAAGACCAGTCTGGGAACAAAACACTAATAAAGTTAAACCAAATATGGTGTACTCGGAGACTTGATTGTTTTTATACCACTGGCCTCTCCACATAATCATTCTGCACAGTTGATTTTTTATTTTTTTTTTATAACCGAGAAATCCGTCTGTGACCTGCCCTTTGGACCAATCACAGCCTTCTAAACTTGGTGGATAATGGGCCCGCCCCTCTACCCTTCTCCACTTAAATACCGGGCTTCGCTTTGTATGGTGTGGGGCTTGAACTTGCGACCTAAGTCACAAATCCTCCACATTCTGCACAGTTGATTTAGCTCCTACTAGATGTCAATTTCTTCTTGGTTTTAGCTTAAGCTTCTGCACAGTTGATTTAGCTCCCTACCAGATGTCAATTTATTCTTGGTTTTATAGCTTAAGCTTCTGCACAGTTGATTTAGCTCCCTACCAGATGTCAATTTATTCTTGGTTTTAACTTAAGCACTGTAGCCATCAAATGATTTAATAGATAATATCAGGAGCAATTGCAATGGCTTCCATTGCACAGAAAAATACAGTACCCTGATCTATGCCCTTGTATGTGCTATATAGAATGTAGTGAATTCTTAACTGTGATGTTCCCTTTTAATTTGATCCGGAAAACAGAATGACATACTAATATTCCATAATCAAGTATCAAAGCCAGTGGTGACAGATAATGATAATTGGTCTACAATTCTGACACCCTAAATCTCAGTCCATATAATTAAAGAAGGTCTCAACTAATAAAATACATTACAAGAAAAATACCTTGGTTGGAGGCATCTGAGTCTGTGTATCATCATCACCCAAATAGCCCAAAATATCATTGTCAACATTTTTGTCTACCGAAAACTCCGGATCAAATGTTAAGACACCAATGAACTCAAAAACATCATTTAGCTTCAAATCAGATTCAGGAGAGTCGTATATCTGTAAGATTACAAATGTAACGGTAAAATTTTAGCAGATAAGGTGCACACGCAAACTTCAGCATAAACTAGCAACTCAAGATTTACCTTCACAAGACATGGCAAAGAATTTCTGTCAAAATATGGAAGCACACTCGTAGCTGAACCAATGTCAGCAGTTGGAGTGTCCCCTAGATTGGATGAATTGGAAGTGATCCCATCCTCACGCTGTTGTGTTAACAAAAAATCAAGAAGCTTAATCAGATGTTGATGGATAACAATGTGACGAATAGACAAAAAATGCAACCACTGAGAGCAACCAACGAGACCAGAAGTTTACATCCACAATTTTCAAGTCAAGTACAGCTAGTGATTGGTAGTTGAATAAAGTAAGAGAGAAGTAACAATGAACTCAGTGTGACATACCATCTTTTTATTGGAGGTGGAAGCTTGAACCTCCTCATTTGTCACCTATCAATAAACAAATCATTAAAACGCCTTATGTGCATATGCCCATTAGTCAACTAGTTGATTATACTAGCAAAAGTTTTAACTTCGGTACATCCAGACAAACAAATGGAACATACTTGCATATCAATGTCATCCATTGCTGTATCATCCTCCCTATGGCGTTTCTCCCTTTGTGGAGATGAGGAAATTGAAATTGGATTGAGCAGGGATTCAGAGGAATATTCAATCCATGAATTCTGCCCTGGAACCTAAAGCAACACCAGAAAATCAATTATTTAATTGTGTTTCTCAAGAATCAAAACAGAAGTAAACAGGATTTCTTTTTTGATAAGGTACAACAGGATACTAAGAAACATACTGTCTAGCAAAAGAATTACAGTATTAAATCTTCTTCCATAATCCAAAAGATAAAATAGGATTTTCATCATCTAGCCAACAACCATTCCACCATAAATGTAGATTTTGAAGACATGTTCTTCACAAAAGAAAAGGAGTATGTCTAGTGGATAAACAAGAAAGTAACAAGGCTTTCAAGACTCACAGGAACACAGTAAAGTAATCGCCGCTCCCACACTCGCATGTCAGGTGAAGATCCCGTAGCCATAGGGAATTGAAAGAAGTCACCAAACTTATTCGTTCTCCAAGTTTCTCCATCCTAATTAGAGCATTAAAAAAATAATTAGTAACGAAGACATAGGTACTCTGTAAGTGAGAAAGCAGGCACAAAAATGATATTATACCTTGTACATGCCAACATATAATTCATTTCCCAGCATATCTTGTATCATTCCCCGAAATCGAACAAGAGTATTGGATTTCAGCCGTGCAATAGATGAAGGATTCAGAACTGGAACCTATAAAAACAAGATACTACTACTAATCAGCTACCCTTCTAAAAAAATAATAGAACCGAGTGGAATTTCAAGACAAAACCTGAGAAAGGCCGCCATCGTCATAGAGAAACTTCCTGAATAGATCAATGGCACCCCAGTCCTTGCCGTCGAACGCGGCTGTATCAGAGACTTTACTTAGCGCATTTTCAAATGTCGATCGGACAGCTCCCTGTGGATTTAGTAGGCAATCGTAAGCGACTCCCACCATGGTTGATTGTGTTCGCCGGAGAAAAGGAAAGTAGAGAGTGAGTTAGGGTTGAAGGAGAAATGGCAGTTGCTGGTTAAGCTATAACTGATCTAAAGTAGGTGCCATTTCCCGCCAATTTGGCCGGTTGGGTTTAAGTCCAGTTATAAATTTCGGGCCCCAATTTTGGATTGGGCTCTATAGGACCATTCTGCACTCCGGGCGAACCTAACATATATTTCTGATGATAATCATTTAATTTATGAGGAATTGACACGTAAAAACTACTTCATAATGACCTATTTTTCTTTTTAGTTTGTTTAAGAAAAAATATATTTTTTCTTTTTTTTGTAAAATTTTAATTTAACTTTTCATATGACATGTTCCCGTCCATAAGATTCAAGGACGATTTAAGGATATTTTTGTACATTTAACATAATTTTAATTTAGAACCACAAAATTGAATTTTTTTCTTTATTTTCTTAAATTTCGTATCAAGTTAAACTATGTCATTCCTTTTTAAACAAAGTAGTCTCATTCTTAGATTAAATTGATAGTAGCTAGGGGTGTACAAAATCGAATCGAAAACCGAACCAAACCACAAACCAAAAAAAAAAACCGACTAGTGGTTTAGTTTGACTTGGTTTGGTATTGAAAAAACAACCCGACTATATTTGGGTTGGTTTCGTTTTAACTAAAAAAAACCAACCCGAGACCAAACCAACCCGACATAATATATAAAAATTTAAAATTTTATTTTATACATAAAAATATTTACTTTGATATAAGTTTTAAATATTTCTTATACTTTTTCATAGTTTTTATCTTTTAATATATTATTTAAAGTTTGAAACTTAGAATTTTGAATGGTCCAATAAAAATTATAGTCCACAGATGTTGGTAATTATAATAAAACTTAAATCAAAATCAATTAATACTAATACAAAAAAAAAATCAATTCAACACTAAGAATGACAATAATATTGAATATTTGTTCTTTAGTTTTACATTGGTTTAAACAATTAATATACATAATCTATTTTTAATTTCCTTTAATATTTAGTGTAACGAATACTTATTAAACTTATTTTAGCATTATTTAGTACTTTTAAATTATGATCATTTTCAGTATGGCTTGCTAATTTGCAATATTTGTTTTATACACAATTTCATTATTATTATTTTGTTGGATATTTTTGTGTCATTAATCATATCATCTTTTGTGTTATTTTCTTAAGAAACACCTTAGATAGTTGTATTTTGGTAGGATTAAAGAAATATTTGAAGTACAAGTAAATTATATGTTTGTATGAATACTTTACCGAAAAAATTCGAAAATTCGAAAAATCTGAAAAAATCCGAAAAAAACCCAAGGTTGAAAAACCCGAAATTTATTGGTTTGGTTTGGTTTATAAATTTAAAAATCTAACACAAATGGTTTGATTTGATATTTGAAAAACCCGAACCAACCCGACCATGTACACCCCTAATAGTAGCCATTGGGTCACATATCAATCCATTTTAAATGGGCTGAAATAGGTTGAGCTAACAAATGAGCGGGTCAATAATCAATCCAAATCTAAATGGATTGAGCGGGTTGGGTTTGATTTTGCCATCCCTAGTGAAAAGTCGAATGAGGGTCTCCTCACATGTGAAAGAATGATGTTAGTTTCATTTAAGGGCATGTTTTTTACTGAAAAAAATAATCTAAATAATCTCATCCATCATTTATTAAAATAACAAAACAAGGAAACAAGCGAATGTTTAGATATTTTGAAGTGAACTTAAATTTTTTACCTTTGAACGCTTATAATTGCAAAACTTGCAATCGATACTTGGACTCCTCAATGTTTTCATTTTATAATACTACAAACATCTAGTTACACCTTCCGGATTATTGAGACATGACTATAAAATTTCAAAAAACAAAATATAAAATAGAAGAAAATAAAAGATGAGTGAGAAAATGTGAAGTGACTAACTCTATATTTATTATTGAAAAAAGAGATAAAACTTCAGGTAAAAAGTTAATAAAAGAAATTGTAGTTCATCTATTTATGGGCGAACTACCTTTAAACTTGGTGATGTGTTTTAGGTTGAACTGACGAAAGTTAACTTCAATTATCACAATTCACTCATAATTGGACGAAGTGTCCATTTAGGTTTGTATTGAATCTCTTTTATTATGAAGTGCCCAAAAAATGTTCATTTTAAAGTCGTACTCTCCTTATAATCTGCAAAGAGAAAGATTATTTTTTCCAATGGTGGTATCCAGATCATTTTGAGCTCTCACTCATTAATATGGTGCAATGATGAAGTTAGTAGCTGGGATACGAGTTCGATCGAATTCAATAATTTTCACTTATAAAAAGTGTTTGTGTCAAGAAATTTATTCAATATGTACAACTATAAGAATTTAGAACTCAATTATTATCACTTAAAAGTTATCGTGATTCTAAATTGAGAATTCATAAAGTTAAAAAATCATAGCTCCGCCTCTAAATACATGATATACTTGAATAACTCTATTCAAGAGGCAAAGACCAATTAATAACATTCATGATTGAGTCAAGAAAAAAAGAGAAACACAAAATGGCCAAGGCTGTTATATTCTTATGAGTTCATATATAAGAGGAGGAAATAGTACTACTAATTAGCCCTAAAGATATATACTACAAAATTCATCTTGAGAAGAGCTTGGTGAAGAAATTTCCAGAGTTGGATTTTTCTAGGCAAGCTACGTGCGCATATCTTCCCAATTTGTCAACTTGCCTTGCTTCTCCACTCGTATCTTTCTTGCAAACCTTGCACGTTTTGTCTACCCATCCCTCCTCCACATATTGTCCATCCACTGTTAATTTGTTCCCAAAAACAAAAACAATAAAAAGAGTGGTTAATTAATGCCATAGATAATTACATAATATAATTAATTAGGAGTATATATATATAATTACCCTCAACGTAGGACTTGAAGAAATCTTTGTATGTCCCACCAATCTTCCTTCTCAGAGCTCCATACTACAAAAAAAGTCGTCTTCATAAGTAAACAAGTACTAATACACAACTTGATTAACATATAGTGTTAGTGTCGTTTGGTAGCTGGTAAAAGTTATGCAAGTATTAGTAACTTAGTGATGTACGAGGGAATTTATGTATTTTTTTATGTAGGTATTCATTTATTAGTTAGCTATATAACTTATCTCCAAACTAGTTATCAAACGATGCATAATAGAAATGAGAATTTACCTGTTCTCTAGACATTCTCTCTCCGGATTGTGTTTTTTCTCTTGCTTCATCAAGAAGCTCAGCGTCCTTTGAAGATCTAACTTGGGAAAAATCAAGAGCTTCAGTTACACTTGAAAACAAAGATTGTTTCCTCTTATTTTTTGGTTCTTCTTCTTGTGTATCCTCTTTTTTAGCCTTTGCTGAAATTGCTACTAGTTTTGATGAGCAAATTCTGCTGCTACGAAGAATACTGCATTTGGGGAAATATTCTGAACCACTCAAATAGTAATTTTGAGAAGGTGAAAAGGGAATAGCCCTCAGCCCCATTATATTGTATGAATTTGAGGCTTAATTAATTACTACCTTGAAGCTGTACCTTTATATGAGAATTTTGTTTGTGGCATACTTATTTTTTTATTTTAGAATAGAAAATGCAGGGCCAGTCCCATAACTGGTGGTGCATAACATATGACGTGGCTTTTGGCTGACAACTTAAATTCCTTAAATAAAATATTTCCCAATAATATTACTCCTCTTGTCTATAGATTTGTCTTTTTTCACCTTTCATGTAGTTATAATGAATTTTGTTTCTCTTATTAATTGTCCAACCTTCTTCCTATAAGAATCAAGTAACAATCTTAGCTTAACTAGCGTTTGATTAATTCTTGTTCAAGTATATGTTGTCTATATAGCAAGCTATTTGAAGTGTGCGCAAGTTTTCTTTGCATACCATAGTTGTAAAATTTAAAAAATAATTTTATTTCTTACTTAATGATATAATAACGTTTTCTTCTGGAGAATGAAGCAACAGACTTTTAATTATTTCCAGTTAGTCTTATATTTGCCCTGTTATTTTATCTCGAGAATGACACATCAAAAATTTGAATAGATAAGAGATCAAATAAAAAACTTCAGTAATCTGCACAATAATTTCATTTACCTCTCTAAATAAGGTCCTAATAAGATACATAGCTATATGAGTAAAGTGAAATGATTTAATTAAACAATGTAGACCATGCCAACTTCAAGAAGGGATGCTGGAGGAACTTTAAGGGATACATCTGCACCT
The DNA here is from genome assembly GCF_900185275.1 of Solanum verrucosum. NCBI lineage: Eukaryota > Viridiplantae > Streptophyta > Magnoliopsida > Solanales > Solanaceae > Solanum > Solanum verrucosum. Next base: position 1,811,283 of record NW_026019996.1, on the reverse strand, counting down.
CTGCAATTCCTCCTAAGGAAATTATAACCATAATTTATAGCCAACCTCTTCAACACAGATGATCCTTGTTTTGCTTTCACGTGTGAATGTCCTAGTACGAATGCTGTACCTGCTTGTTGTGCTGTATATAAATCTTCTAGCTCTTCCTGCAGCTGAGAACTCATTTCGTCCCGTGAATCCACTTCCGACTCGTTATCTATGGCAAATCTCACTCTTCTTTCCACAGGTTGCATCTCTATCACACTTTCAACTGTAGGGAACCCGACAGACACGCTTGCAGGCTGCATGGTTTCTTCGAGTTCGAAAGCTGGTGTGCCTGACAAATCTAGAGTTCCTATAACGGTCAGTCTACATTCTCCTGACGATGCACCAGAACGTGAGCAGTCATCCTCGTTGCATGCGTCGATGATTCCATGTGCCTTGTACCAATCATACCGGATGAAATCAGCCAGCTTACTGACTAGTTCGGATTCAAAGGAGTCGACATCCTGGTGAACGTCACGGTAACCATAACGGACAATGCATCTATAGGAACGATGAGCTGCAGGACCAACGCGGCCTACGAGGTATCTCTCAGCTGGGGGAACAAAAGGGACTGGCACGGATTTCACACACACGAAAACAAGTATCCGGTGGTAGGCAGGGAGGTTGGTAACAAAACGTGAGAAGTTGGCTGGAATCCCAGAAGTCAAATCTGTGAATACGAGGCCGATGCCAGGGACTCGAGTAATACCCAAGCTTGGACCTAGTGCCAGCAGCCATTCTAATGAAACCTTATTGTGGAGATCATATTCATACTTTTTAACTGTGGCGTAGTGCCAAACAAACATGACAGTAACCAAAAAGAGTGCAAGCAGGATTGGTAGCCAAGCGCCTTCAAGAAACTTAATGACGGAGGCTGAGAAGTAGAGTAACTCAATAGACCCAAACACAAGGAGAAATCCAAGGGCAAGTATTGGAGGCTTGTTCCAGCAGAGGATGATGACTAATGAAGTAAGGCAAGTGGTCACTAACATCACCGCCATCACTGCTAGTCCTGCAATTGATAAAGGATGAAATTATGACACCTTAAGATATACACTGAAGTTTCAAGTTAAGTGCTTGCTGAACTCTATACAGCTTCATTCATATAGAGAAGAGGGAAAAGAGACTAGTAGGAAAAGAAAACAAAAGGAAAGAGCTGTTTAGGGCCTTAGGCTGACAAGAAGGAAAAGACTCTGATTGAGTCACTATAAAAGCAGGCAGCCAGCAATGAATTGTCTTATAAGAATGCCAGGTATATGAAACATTTTTTCTATAGCATATAGTAAAGGAAACATCTACTGTAAGAAGTAATAAAAGATTTTTGAAGATCACACATTAAGCCACATTGAAGAAGTTAATCAGAACTGTTAAAAGGCTTTGAAAATGACTGACAGTAGACAGTAATTGATGCCTTTATAACGTGGCTTGGAGAAAGAATGATTGGTCACAAGTACCTGACGCATTTCCCATGTGCTTTGTGTCTCTGAAACCAATAGTCACAGCAACACAAAGAATCATGAGTATCCAATTGATCTCGGGTATGTATATCTGGCCATGTATCTTGGCATTGGTGTGAACAACCTTGACTCTTGGGAAGCAACCAAGGGATTGACTCTGGTTGATTATTGAGAATGTTCCACTGATGATTGCCTGACTTCCCACAACAGAAGCCAGAATTGCTATTACTAGCACTGGCCATCTCACAACATCTACATTGCAATTAATTTTTTTTTTAAAGAAAAAACAGAGAAGGAATAAGTCACTGAAAAATATGCATGGAATTCAAATGAAAATTGATAAACATGATCAAGAAGTTTGTTCTACAAAACCAGCTTATGTTCATGAAAACAATTGTTAACAACGGATAGAGATGGTGGTCTTTCTCTGATGTCTACAAGTACTTATATAGGCCCAGTCCCATACAATGCCTTAATGAAGTAAACACTATGAAAACACCCACAATTTGATTGAGGATAGGCCAGACTTGGCTCATACTTGAAAAAAATAATCATTTCCATAGTCCATGCCCTTCACAATTCAGCACTAGTTCATTTCAGATATCTTGATGCAACAACTGGATAACAGTGTCTAAATTTTTTATTTTTATTTTTACCCTCCCAGGAGCTACCACCCCTTTTGCTCCCTTGGTGACTCGAACTCGCAACCTTCGGGTTGGAAGTGAGGGGTGTTTACCATCCGAACAACTCCCTCTCGTCATAACAGTGTCTCAATAATTATCATGTTTAGACATCCAGGTCATTCAGGTTTCAATTTCATACATAAACCGTTACATCATGAAGAACTTGAATACGTAAATAATACATTGCAAAGGATATCAACTAGCATGGTTGCATATCTGCTGACAGAGAAATCCTTACATCTAGAGCAATTGTTGACTTCAAGTTCAACGTTGCTCATTGCTGTACTAATGATAGTTCAAGCATCAAGAGTTTCAGTTCAATTGTATGAATTATAGTATACATCCCTCGAAACTGAGATCAATTTACTTTAAATGTAGAACTTCTACTCCCCCAGTCCCAACAACCTTCCCATTTTAAGATGTCACAAAACGTTCGACCATATGACAGGTAATATTATTCTATACAACTTTCAGAATATCCAACAATACAAATTCATTTAACTATCAAATGTTAAAGATGTTTTCTGTATCACTTCTCAACCAAAAATTAATATTTTCTTCTACTATCACTACCATATTATACATGTCCTTTTTTTTTTTGTGGAAAAACATATTATACTTGTCAAATTATTACCTTCAAGTCAATGTCTAGTTATTACCAAAATATTGAACTAGATAATTAAAAAGAAAAAAAGAAGTTACTACCAAAATATAAAATGTGTAGCTTACCTACTTTAGTGTCTTGAATATACACAAATTTATCAACTGAAAGCTCAAACTCCATATCAAACATAAGTACATAACTATGTATGCCTTTTTTTTTTTAACTATGTATGCCTCAATACCATCTAAACTTGTTTAACATTGTAATGATACCTGGAACTGATACATAGAAACCAATCTTGTGAATGGTGTGGTGATGCTTTGATAAGAAAGCTGCTTGACCCATATAGGCCAAGATTAGAGCTGGGTAAACCAGAAAGGTGAATGCAATCTGTGGCAGGATAAAGAATTAGAGATATCATTTGAGATTAAAATACAGTCTATTGCTGTAAACGTATAAGGACAAAATTTGGTTCATAGAGTTTACTTGAATTGCAGTATATGAGAAATGCCCAAGATCAGCAAACATTGCTTCAGAACCTGTAATACGGTAAATAAAACATTTTAACATTCATTACTGAAACATTGGATCTTTGTTGCAGTGCATCACTATGTCCTATATAGTACACTATTTTTTTTTTGAGAAAGGTAACTTGACTATGTCCTATATAGTACACTATTGATACCATGATTATAGCCTAACCAAATCTAGATGCATATAGTACACTATTGATACCATATCAAAGCATGATCCAGAGGTGAACAATGTTGAATATAAAAACATTATCAAGTATCAGGCCATACATTACATCAGAACACAATTCTCTCCCCATCACAATTTATTTGTTTCTTTTCTCTAATGAATGATCCAATTTGACCAATCTTCAGAGGTATATAGAATATAGAATGGTTCTTTTTTTTTTTTTCAATGTAAAACTTGGACATTTTGAAACTACGAAAGAGAAAAAAGTTGCAACCTTTTCCATGTTAAAGTGATGAAAGAATACATCAAAATTTTCAAAGACAACTTTGTTTGGCTCTTGGCAAGGGAAGACGCAACGATTTTATGAAAGAGAGAGTACATTTAAGCAATTGGCAGATTGCATTATATGAATCTGTACTGAACAGATGCTTCATCTGTTTTGTCCTGATTTACAAATATGCATTTTCTAACCAACTGCTCTCATACTATTAATTTCAATCAAGTATTTCATGTCAATTTTTTACTAGAATAGCCTTCAACAAATCCTAGAACCATAGATCATGTACTACCACAAATTGGACCTTATATTTGCCAACTGACATGCTTTTAGATACTAGAGAACAGGCGTCTGACATATGAACAGGTAAGCCTACAGAAAGCAAGGTACATACAATAGCATCACTTTTAGCATGTACTAGATGGCAGCACCTGATTTATATAAAGCTGCATATTGGACTTCAGAAGATATACCAAAGAAACGGAGCTTATGACTACTCTAATACAAAAAAGCGAAGTGTAAGAAGACATATTACCAGTTATGCAGAGCAGAATTCCACCCAAAGACATCCATCCACCTTTTCTTGTTTTCTTCAGGAACTTTACCATGTAATAGGGGGAAAGAGCTTTATAAACCTGTGGATTCCAGTGGATAATGTTGTATAACCCAAGAGCACTAATGCAGAGTAACCAGGTCATCACAATTGGTGCAAAAACAAAACCAACTCGATGTGTGCCATAATGTTGTAATGCGAATAGGCAGACCAATATGAAGCAAGTTATTGGAATCACTGCATCTGCATAAGCAAAACATGGATGTAATTCAACAGTGCTTTTGTCAAAAAAAAAAAAACATGGATGTAATAATGAATCAAAGTTTAACAATAACTTCTGTAAAGATCTGTAGTGATTAACACTTACGCAGCAGATACATCTAGAAAAGTAAGGAAGAAACAAAGAAATATAACTCAGCAGAAAAGATATTAATGTCAAATCTCTTCTGTTGTTTCCCGCACCCATCCTTTAACTATTTACCAACAAGAAATATAAGAGGAAAACATTGGAAACTCAAAATAGTTGGCTGATTTAAGTCTGCCCCTGCACACGTACCCCCTCCCCAGCCACACCCCAAAAACCACTGTCTTTTCTTTATATCTATACCATTTCATTCCAGGTGAATTTCTTGTTTCAACTCATCGCTCTGTATTAAGGTTGTGGAGAATGAACTTCACTTCTTGTTTCCTCTAATATCTAGTTTTGATAAAATACCATATATAAATAGGTAAGCGCCTAAGCGATATCTAATTGAATTGATTCACCAAATCTTCCATCTACCAAAATAGAAGAGATGTCTATTAAGGTCAGCTTCATGAAAAAAAGAAAGAAAGGAAGGAAGTTTAGCAAACATAGAGATGGAAATCAATGGATTTTGCCCAGCTGTTGTCACCAGAAAGTTGGAAAAAGAACACTAGACTTATCAGATACATAATACAATAGCTTGTACAATTTAGGAGGAAAGTCCTTGTAGCAAACATAACTTGTTCCACTCTCAGACTTCACATGTTTATCATGTAAGGTACTCAGAGAGAAAAACAACGTTTTCCTTTCAGTTGAAAGAAACAATGACACTGGTAAATTTGACAAGTGACAACAATTGTGGTACTACAAGGTTCTTTGCCTAAAATATTCTTTTCAGTCGAAAGCTATGTTGACATTGGCCATAATACCTTTTGGAAGTGACAACATTTCTGACACAATCACTACAATGAGATACATTTTTTCTTTTGGTCCTTCTTTTTGTGTTGAATGGTACTATGAGATTCTTTACCTGGTCAGAAGCAAAACCTAAGTTTGACAGAGTAATTGTTACCCCAGAAGTGAGTTTGAACAGAAAGGTCAAATATTTCCAGACAGTGAGTTTGAAAAGAAAGGCAAAACACTCCAGACAAGTGAGTGCCCTACTGTTACAGCAATTATATCTTTCCCTTTTCCATGTAGATAGTACATACTAAATAGTGATTAAGTTTTAGCCATATAAAGAATAATTTTTAAGATTTTCTTCTCTCTCTCTACCGTATGCTCTCTGCCTGTAACCAGCCACCAGATTGTAATAGAATAATAGTGAGTCGTCTACTATTACCAGGCCTTACAATTGCAAGGTCTGTGCACTGACAACAGTGGAAGTTTTCTCGGCCAATTTGGTTATTAAGGCTGAGAAGGTTAGAAATGGGTAATGAGAAGATGAACAGAGAGGAAGACAGACATCCTTATCCATGATCACTGAAATGTTGATTGACACTGAACAGGTAAGTTAATTAAGCATCGACACCACAACGTTTGACTGGATTGTCTCACAGTTTTGCTTTATATTCTGTAACACAATCAATCACTCCATACTTTGATTTTGTACTAAGACAAGGATATTAAAAAAAAGTAGTACAAGATAGGAGCAAGACATACTAATTAAATTACTTCAATTTCTTTGATGCAACTTCTAAAGTGTAATTGATAACAAAATGGCGGGCTACAAGAACAACACATTTCAGTTTTCAGGAAATAGTTTCATTGTAGACAAAGCAGCTTACATTGATGATGCTCCCGAGACATCGATAACTCAAGGCCAGAGACCGCAGAGAATACTGCAGTTGGAAGAGGATTCCATGTCAGCATCTACCATAATTCTAGAGAAGATGAATTTGATGCAAAACAGCGTACCATACCAGATATGGCTGGAGTAAGCAGCCCATCTCCAATCACCATACAAGTGCCAAGAAGCACCAAAATCAGCAAAGCAGTGTGTAAGGACTTGTGCTTCTCAAGAAGCAACTTCAACTTTGAGCTGTTCTTCATCTCAGGAGGATGCTCAAGTTTGTAGGTAGAAAGAGCTTCATCAGCAACTTGTCTGTTAGGCAGAAGGCTAACTTTGGCATGCCTGCATATTAAGGAATAGAGCGCAAAAGTACCACCTGCAGCAGAATCCATATAAGTCAATTTAACAACCAAATACCAAGCTTATCTTTGTGACTTGTAGTACATACCTTCTCCATTGTCATCAGCTCGAAGCACAATAAAGACATATTTGAATAGAGGAACTAGAGTTAAAGTCCAAAAAACGAAAGAGAGAACGCCAAAAATCTCTTCATTAGTCTCTGAATGATGAATGTCTTCTGCAAATGTGCTCTTGTAGACATAGAGAGGGGAAATACTGAGATCACCATACACAACCCCCAGACTCTGATAAGCCAGAATCAGTGTACTCTTCCAAGACTTCTATAATAATAAAGAAACATAAAGGGGGAAATAGGTGTAAGTAAGATGTGAAAAAAACAAAAAGGAGAAAAAATATGACTGTAATTCAGCAATATAAAACAATCTACAATATGGTACAACTGTTTTCAAAATTTCAGCAGATTGAAGAACAACATATACACACCTTTGAAGTGTCCCAACACTTGCCATAATCGATATCCATTCTCCTCAAAAGGCTTTTTGTACTAATTTGCTGGATACTAATAACAAAGAGATAAGATATCCTTACTTGAAGTACAATTTCTTAAACATATGATAATCCTGCAAGAAATGAAAGATCCACAAAAATGATGAGGCAATATAGCACCGAACCAACACTAACACAAATCACCACTATCAATCCCTAAATTAAAAAAGAATAAAGGCATGAAACAAACCCCTTTTTTTAATATAACCCACTTGGCCACTTATTGGGTTAAACACAATTGTGCACAATGCAGTACACTAAAAGTAAAACTTCCATGGAAATTCATAAGCTTTCTTTCTTTCGTTAATAACAAAGTATAGAAAAGGAAAGCAAAAACTTACTCTTGTGCAACAAATGGTTAGATTAGCAGAGTTGGAAGAAGAAGAAGAAGAAAACGTACTAGTGTGAGATTGATTCAACAGCAGTTACATTATCATATCAATCACACCAAAGTTGAGCCCACGTAAATTAAGGCGATTGTAAGGACCAGAAGTAGGTAGTCCCCACTCTACTCAAATACTTACTATATATATGTACAAAATATACAGGTCAGGTCACCAAGATAATAGTACTACTTACAGTGATATAGTATATGAAAACACTAATATTTTAAAAAAATTGGTAATAGTATTTCTTTAAGAAGATAAGGAGTAGACGTTCTTTCACTACAAGTGTGAAAAACTTACCAGAAATGATTTTTGGCTCAAAAGCAGAGGAATAGCAAAAATGGGTGTTGGGTAGATGGTGAAGTGAGAGGCTCGAAAAGAACAAAACTAATATATATTATACACTAATAACTCTTTTTTTAAATAGAGATCTCGAAATTAATTTCTGAACAAATAAAACTTATCTTAAATAGACCTATACGATACAAATTTAATAATCGAGCTCTAATATGGTACCGGACAATGAAAAAAAACAAAAAAAAAATGCTAATTATCTATGTGAGGAGAGGCAGCAGCACGTGATGAGAACATGGACCCCTTCTCTTCTGCTCAATTCCATTTTGTTCACGATTCCAACGCTTATCTATCTATCTATCTTTTCCCATTTCAAGCAACGTGTAAAAAGCTACTCTCTTTTCGTATTCTTGGGCTTTTCACCCTTAATTCTACTGAATATCCAACTTTACTTTAATCAAATGTAACTAACTGGTTTAACAGCTAACAAATTTAGGAATGAATAGTCTTTCCTAATAAATGCATCCTCAGCTCAGCTGCATAGGCAAACCTAACCTACTACATCCATAACTGCAAAGGAAGACTAAAGATATGCTAAATAAACAGAAGGTATCCATCCATATTCTGACCCTTTATCTTCTTGGACTTCTCCCACAAAAACTAGATCTAGACGTCCATGATATACATTGAAGAATAATTTTATCACTGCGTTTCGATAGAACCAAAATACCACAGATATATTTAAAAAAAAGTTGAAGTGGGTAATGTGGGTCATTTCACTCAAACCAGACGTTTAATCATGTTTCATTATGAGATTAGAAGACAATAAAAATGCTAAAACAGCAATTAAAGAAAAACCAAAGGCGTTTTGGGTAGCCGACAACTCAAACTTGAGAATATTGTCACTTACCTAAACAAGGGAAATGATGAAAATTTGAGAATGTGCAGATGCACAAATTTAAATTTTAGGGAACATGTTCCGAGAATTAAGCAGGAATACTTTACTCTTAAACTATTCATTGCCTGATCGTACAACTAAAAAAAGCCAACAAAAGAATACTGTATTACTGTACTAGTACAGTAGTGTATATTTGGACGCACACAATAACACAACAATCAATGTGAGACACATATTCACCCAAAATCATTGTTGGATAACATGCCCTTTTGCTGAATATTGCTACTTCACATCAAAGCTCCAACATTAGTACGTAACCAACAATAATATATTCAATAAAATTTTACTGGGATATGAAAGAATAGATAGTAATATATATTTAAATTTTATTATTACCTCGTGGAAATAACAAGCGGCAAGATTTGTAAGGCCAAATTAAAAGAAATTATTTTCCTACTTTGCCGTTATTAACTGTCAATCCACAATCTATGATTCTTTTGTATTGTTTGAATTCTTATATTTACCTCTATGAGACTTACGCTTGTATATTTTCAAGTATAACTATTTTTTTTTTTTACACGAAACTCCTCCTTTTGTCTGCTATTGTTTCTATTGCCTCCAATTAATCAACTTTCTTGGACTCTTGTGCTTTTGCTGTTGCTGTAGTTGAGGTTTCAGTCATTGTGTCGGAATTTTGTTTATAAATATCTGTAATTTATGATAAATAATATCATAAAATATAATGCAATACACTAGTGTTTGAGAAATATTCTTTCTACAAATTAATCAATTTGAAAGTGAATTGTTTACATAGTCCTACATGTAGGCTCGTTGTCTAATGAAACTCGTTATTGGTCAAACACATGTATTGTTTTGGGTGGGGGTGTCAAAAAAGAGCTCAACTATAGATAATCTGTTTAGTTTAATCAAAATTTTAAGGGTTGGACTTAAGATAATTTGAATTGGGTTCGATCTCAACTCATTGAAGTCTTAATCCATTTAATGAGAATTCTCAATTGAGTCCAATTTATTCTCCAATTTCAACTCATTTTAAAACTTTTTATATTTGTATTTGATGAATGTATGCTCTATATTGAAGGTATGAATTACTATCTATTTTACACTTTTAGAATTTACTATCCATTTGTAAATTCTATTTTAAAATTTTCTTGATTTGAAATTTAAATTGTGGTTCTAAAAGTTAAATAGCAATATGTAAAATTATTGAGATTAAGCGGGTCAAATTGAGTGGGTCATGACCCAATTTTTAGCCCAACTCATTTGAGTCCAAAGTAAACTTGGGCGGGTCAAGACCCAACCCAATTTTTATTTCAACCCATTCTAATATCTCCAATTTCAACTCAACCCTCCCATTTGACACCCCAACTTTTGGCTATTCTTGTTAAACAAGCTAGGAGCAAATCCTTTTCGCTTATCGAGGCCAAATTTCATAGAAAAATCTTATTTTTTTTAATTGTCATATATAAATTGAACAATAATAATTTATTTAGTATAATCCTACAAATGAGGTATGAAGAAGGTAGTATGTAAGCAAATCTCATGAAAAAATATAATAAAAAGTTAGAAAATTATATATAACTTGACTCAAGAATTTAAGAATTGATATAATACTATCAAAATAGTGTTGCGCTAAATTTAATAAATATATATAATGATATTGAAATAGTATTGACTTGTTACGGTGCTTGAAATTTGAAGAAAACACCACAAAACACAAAAAGAGTCAACAAATTTATATAATGTAGAAAGTTTGACTTCAAAATATTCAACAATAAAAAAATAAAAATAGTGAAAGGGAAATGAAAGAAGTAGATATAGAATTAATAATATGGTTCATGTTAATTGTCATAATATTAATGAGACAACAATATATATAATCAAGTAAGAAATGATACTATAATTACTTAAAAACTATCCCTTTTATTCTCAAATTAATTAATCATACATAATTTTTTTTTTTTAAAACATATAATACTACATATAATTTAAAGTGAAGAATATGAATTCGCGTGAATTTGAGTAACCCAAAATACGCCGCTAGGACCAAATTTTTTTCTCTTAAAACTGTGAATGTGAAATACTAACTCTGTTTGGATCATTGTTACCCATTATTTTATAATGTATTGTATTGTATTGTATTGTACTCTATTGTATTGTATTGTATTGTATTGTATGATAGATACAATGTTTGGCTACTCTGTATTGTTTGTTGTTGTTTAATAACATTTTAATTGTTTGGTTTGGTTGTATCGTACTGTATTGTAATTTATAAATTTACTAAAATATCCTTAATTATTCTAGGGTAGGAGGTTTGACTAGAATTAAATAATATAAGGTAAAGGATAAAATAGTATTTTGAAATATTATGTAAAGATATAATTGGAAAATGAAATTAAGTAACAATGGGAACACACCAAATAGGTTGTTCCATAAAATAGGGGTTTTCATTGTTACGTAACAACGAAATTTAATAATACAATATAATACATTTTAAGTAACAATCATTCCTCTCTAAAAAAAAAAAAAAAGAAGCTAGGACCTGGGCCCAGGTTCTCTTTCTTCAAGAAAGGGTAGCTTTAAACAACAAATCAAAACAAACATTGTATGTATAGTAACGATACAATACAATACACGATACAATACAATACGATGGGTAACAATGATCCAGTGTAAGTAATAATGTTTGTTGGTTCATATGTCTAAAATTCAAAATCACGTGACCAAGTTACATTCAGCCCCCCCCCCCCCCCCACAAAATTTGTCGAGTTTATTTTTACATTATTCTCACTCTTAAATTGATAAATTTATTTTACGTTTTTATATAATGGAATTAATTTTTGTTTATTTCCGTTAATTGATGAAACTAACATTAGAATAGAATTGTCTAAAAACAAGTAACAGTTTCTTTGATCAATTTTTTAATAAGCCAAAAATGCTTATTTAAATATTTAATGTGTTTAGTCAAGCTTAAAAAAACATTTTTTCTCCTTCAAAAGTACATTTAAGTCTTAAGTTATTGTCCAAATACAAATTACTGCTTTAATATTTAAAATAATAACATTTTTCAAATTAATTAACCAAACACAATCTCAAAACGAAACGTATAGCTTTGAAGGCATAGTGGTCGTGTCATGTGATAAAAGTTTGGCAAGATTTGAAAAAAGGAAATGTTTATCTCTTTAACAAGCAAAAGTGAGCTCCACACAATTATGAACGTTGTGTCATTATATTAATTAACTAAAGAAAAGGCAAGAGCTTGATTGGCGGTAGGCATGAAATAAACGGGGGTCCAATTTTTACCTAACTTTTAATTTCCGCAAAAGTTGAAAAGGGAGCTTTCACTAAAAGAATGAAATAAATATACTTACTAGAATTGATGTTAGCACACTAAGCAAAAATGGCTACGAATAATGGTGAGAAGTAGATAGATAGTGAGGTTTTTTTAAAACAATAGGATAGAAAAGTAATGATGGTGGTTGTATCACTATTAAGATATGATCTAAATTTGGCCATGTAAAATATTTGTGATGATCAAGTGTTTCTTGAAGCCAAAGTAAATTTTGTGAAGCCAAATCGTTCTAGCTTGAAGTCAAATTATATAGGGGAAAAATAGATAACATATGTGATGGAGTTAGATGTAGATGCAATGATGAATTACACGACCTAGAATTATACTACTCAACTTTATTTTTTATCTAAATAAACCAAGTTGCTTAACATGTTTCAATTAAGAGGTAAAGATAGTGAAGTAAAAACATAGTATTTTACCTGAAAATATTTGGTTCAAAAGGTGTAAAAATCATGACCGGTTTCATAACCGGATTTACTCCCAATTTCACTAAATACCAACGAGTCTTACCACAAAATAGATTATAAAACTATGTACCCTAAGGAATAATCAAATAATTCATACACTAGCACAAGCCTCCAAGGTGTGTGTTCCCAAGTCTTTGAGTTTCCCACAACTTGAAGACTATAATCCTAATTTAGTTTATAACTCACTGAACTAACGATACATCAAAGCACAAAGAAAAACTTCTTAGAACATAAACTTTGTACCTGGTTCTTCAAAGTGTAACTTAAGAGTTCAGCAACACCTCAGAAAAGTCAATATGCCAATTGCTTTTTTGCTCTTTAAGTGCGTAAGTATTCTAGACGATTTCACCTTTATTTATGCTCAACTCTTCATAGAGTTTTTTGTTGGGTATATAGTAAGAATTAATGGAAAATCAAGGAAAGATGAAAAGAGGAATTTGAAAGGTTCTCTTATGATTTAGTAAGAAAAAACATTTCTTCCTCATTGGTGGTGGAAAGAAAAGTTAAAGTGCTTAAATGGAGAAACACTTCTACTTGTTAAAAGGGTTGGAAAGAGGGACCCCCTCACGTCGTCGTTGTTATCGCTCCATTGGCTACAATTTTGGCTTTGGAAAATGATCGAGAGATTAGTTTTTGGACAAAGTTTGTTTTAATTATTTATTAAATTAAATTAAATTAAATAATGGCCAAACCAAGTTTAATTATTTAATTAATTAACCGAAACGATCCAACCCAACTCGGATCCACGCGACCCCGTGTTTTAAAATGTCTTTTCCGTTTTAGTTGAACTCCCCACCGTTGGAAATGACTGTTTGGAAAGGTTGCAACTTTCAGGAACAACCATGACTGTTCTTGAAGGTTTTAAACTTTCATGAACGGTCGTGTGGTTTCAAAAAGGTTGCAAGCTTTTGGAAATAATGCTTTTTGGCTATAAATATCTGTGATTCCTCAGACTTTTCACTTATGAAATTTCTGAACTTCTTCTTCTGCATAATTAAATATTCGTGTACTTTACTGCCATGCTTGCTGGCACCATTATTTTGGGTAGCAATATATGGTGAAAAAATCATCCTATCCTGGGAGAATATATTCCATTAAACCTCGGATACTAGAGGGGAATAATTTTTTAATGGGACACTGTACATTCGGTGGCCTCGATTTTCTTTCCTTTCTGTTTCATATGATTGTTACAGATTTTGGTATGCTAAATAGTTATTAATTTTTGAGAAAGAGTTTTCAAATATGAATTGAGTAAGAGTAAAGGGAACTAAGTGTTCCCAAAGGTATCAGTTTTTACATTGATAAATGAGAAACTTTGATTTCTAAATGAGTTATGAGTTCAAAGATATTGAGTAAGTGTATTTTTATATATCACTATAACACCCCAAAAATTTCTTAAGTTAAGACTCGAACCATTCTTCATTTACTTATAGGGTCATATCGGGTGATTCATAAATTACCCATATGTGGAAAGTTAAATTCTTCAGTGTAGGAATGATTTGAATATGAATTAAGGTCACTAGAATCCCCTAGCACACAGTAGAGTTGAAAGTTTCCTTATTGATTAAGTTTAGAGGTAGGATTCTACTTGGGTCAACTTCAAACGACCATATCTCTTAGAATATAAAGAGTTACGTGGCTCATAACCTATCAAATTAAAGGTATTTGAATCTATTTCCAACGCCACCAATTTCGCATCGATCCCATTTCAGAGTAAAAGTTATGAATATTTTAGTAACTGATACACTGCAGTGACGAATTAGCCGACGGAAAAACATTTAAAAGGGTCTTTTTGTCTTTTTGTCTTTTTACCTCCAAGATAACCCTAAACGAATTTCTTTACTAATTAAAGACCCAAAACAACCAGATTTTCATCTCTTAATCCATCATTCTCTTCTCTCTCAAACCCTAAGACAAAACCTAAAATAAAAATCAAAGTAGAAGACTCCATTCAAGATTCTTTCAATCTTTTTCAAGATTCTTCTTCAAGAATCACTAATGAAAATCATTATTTTTGGCCATAGAGATTTCAAGAAACTAATTCAAGAATCTCAAGAAAGATTTTCTTGATTATTTACCTTCAAGCTAGGGTTTCAAGACTTCTAATGAAGTTCTTCAAAATTCTTCAAGATTCTTCAAAATTCTTCAAAGATTCTTCAAAAACCTTGTTCTTCGAGGTATTTAAGGCTATCATAGTGTTGAACTAGTTCGTCCTCACACCCTACATCTACTTTCAAATCAGTAAAAGAGAAATCTAGGATTCTACCCCTAGATTTGAGTATTCTTGATATAAGTTAATTTTGAGTTCTTGAATTCTTGAGTCTTTTGAAATTCTGTTCCTAAATATTCAGTTTCTATATTTTTATTGAGATCTTTGAGTTGATTTGTTCATGTCTATAATTCATCATGAACCCTATTTTGAGTTATAAATCTGGAGAAGTTTTTCAAAGCCAACACTTGAGTTTTTGTAACATCTCACAACTAGAAAGAACTAGAAAGAAGTTTAAAATCTGGAAATAGTTATTTTTGGAAAGTACAAGGAAATCTGGAAAATTGTAAGTAAGCTAAAGTTGAATTTTTGGTCAACTTTAGACGACAATAACTACTAGCTCAAGATGAGTTAGGTGTAGTTCCAAATATGGTTGGGAAGCTCTTGGAATGATCTTTCCAACGCCACCAAGTTTGCGCAATTCCGAGTTTGTATGAGCAAGTTATCCCCTTTGGAAGTTGGGCTGTTGAATTAGGGAAATGTCCAATCCGGAAATATAAGGGGTATTTTAGTCTTTTCACTGCCCTATTATTTTAATCCAATTTTAGGAGTTTCATATGGGTCAATTCAGAACTTAGTCAGTTTTAGAACTTGGGATTTCACACTAGGGCTAAGGAGAAAGGAGAAGAGAAAAGAAGAAGGAGAAAAAGGCAAATTCATCAAGATCGATCAAGGAACTTGGTGTTTCGCCAATGATTTACTTCTATCAGTTATGTGAGGCTCTCATAACGTTGGGATCGTTCTCCCACATGCCAAGCATATTTATTTCAGTTTGGATTCGTCCTAAAAGCATTTGAATATTGATGATCTTGATACCTATTCTTGAGTTCATATATTGTTCTTGAATTTGACTGAGTTGGGAAGTTTCTGAGTTCGTTACGTCACATTATAGGGTCGTTTCGAGTTACATTTTTAGGTACATTGCTGGGTATCTGTATCTAAAAGTGATTTAAGAAAAAGAATTGAGTTTGGGTGGATTGGGGAAGAAAAACGAAGAAGAAATTTCGACGGGCAAAATCTGAACATGGGAGCGCGTCGCGCAACCTGTTCCCAGAATTGAAATTTCAGCTTTGCGTCGCGGAGCTAACACAAGGTGTTCTGCCTCAAAAGACGTTTTCGGAACCCAAATTAAATTATGCCTCCGCGTCGTGGACCCACCTTTAAATATTGATTTTCGGTTTTTTTCTCATGTTTAGCTATCTAGAATCATTCCTAAACAACATGAGATCTTTCCATACTCAAATCTTAATCCTTGAATCTATTATTCAATTCAAGGATCAGTTAAGAGTCAAGTCAAGAGCAGTTAAGATCAAAGTCAAGAGTCAAGTAAGAGGAGTTCATTTCAAGTTTTCATAAGTGTTTTACAAACATTTTAACTTTGTTCTAAGATTTAAGTTTTGAGTTTAGTAAAGAGTAAAGTTGAAGTTCTTTTCTTCAAAGAAGTATACGGGGACTATGTATTCCCAAAGAGATTTAAAAATGTTTTCACATTTTAAATAAAAGCGGAAACTAAGATTTCCAAAGAGCATTCAGGATAGTTTTTAGAAAAGAGTAATAGCTTTCTAAATGAAGCATGCAGGGAAACTGAGATTTCCAAGATAGACTTCGAGCTAAGTTTTTGAGCACTAATCTCAAATCACATAAGAAGTATGTTTTTAAAACATAAAGAGCTAATATATTTTGGGAGTAGTATTGAGCACCGATATGGGGGGAGAGTTCAGACAACTCACATCCCCCATAAACCATGTAGCCACCATGGGTAGAAAAGGGTCGTACTTTTTAGACGAACTCTTTTCACAATAGACTAGTGGATCCACTTACTAGTTCAGGTTCTATACCTTTGGCGATTGGTGATGAATCCCTCTCTCCCTCTTTTCTCTTTTTTCCCTTTTTAGAATAAGGGAGGAAAAAGAAAGAATAAAAAAAGTCGATTCAACATTCGGGCTCAAGTTCGAATTAACTGAATATTAATCATAGAGGAATGGGGGTAGAATAGAAAATAGGGATCTAGGGCAAGAGTATTATACAAGATACTTAAATGATTACTCCAATTTGAAATATACTTTAGAAAAATCATTGTATTTTACTATGACTTTTCTTTACTATTACTTTATTTTCGTGATTTTAATCTTTGACTTTTAGAATTGGATTTCAAGTAAGTAATTTCTATTTTATCCTTTCTTCGTTTTGAATCGAAAATAGAAGAGTTGAGTTATCACTATAGCTCTTATGTGATGGTTGTCGGTTAGAGAGACTCTCACAGAAGTTATTATATTTTTATATACATTAGTTTATTGTATTTTTACATACATTTCAGAGTTATGTTGTATTCTTGTACATAGACAGAGTTGACATCATGTTTTTAAACATCTTTTGTTTATATTGCGCTTGTTTAAACTGCTTTATATTGAAATGAGTTCAGTAAGTATTCATGAGTTGAGAAGAGCCAAGGTAAGTGTTTCTTTCAGATTCCCTTTCAAGCCTATGTTTGTTAGCATTCCAACTCGCATACTCGTACATTCAATGTACTGATGCTAGTTGGCCTACATCTTATTATGATGCAGACACAGGTAACTATGATCGGCATTCCAGTGCACTGTTGATCCAGTGAGCAGTTCAGAGTCAGTCAGTGAGCCTCTTTGCATTCCAGATGACTCTTTTTTATTGCTTTCTAGTTAGTTCATTAGGATGTTGTGGGGGTTGTCCCAACATCCATCTCAGTTGTTTTAGAGGCTTCATAGACAGTCAAATGTTAGTCCTTTGGGTCTTTTCATTATCTTTTCTTATTGTTAAGACTTGGGTTGCCACTTTTGGCCAAGTTGAATGTTTAATCTTTAAAACATTCTCAGTTATTTCTTTATTCAATTCAGTTAAGTTCGCTGATCATTATAGATATGAATGTTGTCTTCCGCTGAGTTAAGTAAGCCAGACCAATGGTTCACTTAGGGCCAACAATGGTCTTCGAGTGCCAGTCCCGCCCAGGGTGTAGGCTCGGGGCATGACAAACTTGGTACCAGAGCACATAGTTCAAAATTTCTAAGGAGTCTATGAAGTCGTGTCTGTAGAGTCCTATTTATCGATATGAAGCGCGCCACATCTATAATTAGGAGGCTAAAACATTTAGGAAAATTTCTCACTTCTTTCACACTAATTTCATGCGTTAGAGTTTGATCTCTAAAAAGTTTCCCTCTAATTCGTGCTTGCGCGTGTTTTTAGATAACTATGTCTCCATGAAGAGCTGGTAGAGGACGTCCTGCTAGGCGTAATGTTGAGGAGCAAGGGTTACCCAATGCACCTGAAGTGCAACCGCAATGAGAAGTTACTAATGCTGAGTTAAGAGAGGCTATTAGCATGCTTAGTCAAGTTGTGACTAACCAAGCTGGGTAGTAGAGAGGAGCTCAACAAGAAAAGGCTGACACTTCAAGAATTCGTAAGTTCTTGAGGATGAATCCCCCAAGTTTCACTGGTTTGAGAACTGTAGAGGATCCAAAGAACTACATTGAGGAATTGAAAAAGGTGTTCGATGTGATGCATGTTACTGATACTGCGAGAGTTGAGCTAGCTGCATATCAGATGAAAAATGTTGCTAAAACTTGGTTTGATAAGTGGAAATGGGGTAGGACTGAGGATGCACCACCTGTGAGTTGGGCATGTTTTAAAGAGGCTTTCTTGGGACGTTTCTTTCCCCGGGAACTGAAAGAGGCTAAGGTACGTGAGTTCCTCACAATTAAGTAGGATTCTCTAAGCGTTCATGAATATGGGTTGAAATTCACCCAACTGTCTCGCAATGCTCCTGAAATGGTTGCGGACATGAGGAGTAGGATGAGTTTGTTTGTTACTGGTTTGGGTCGCTTGTCAAGCAAGGAGGGCCGGGCAACAATGCTTATTGGGGACATGGATATCTCGAGGTTGTTGGTCTATGTGCAGCAGGTAGAGGAAGAGAAGCTTAGGGATAGAGAGGAGTTCAAGAACAAGGGGGCTAAGACAGGGAATGAGTCCGGGCAACAGAAAAGTAATGCCAACCGGTCATCCTTCCAACAGAAATAGAAGGTCCCTGCTCCATCATCTGCTAGTGCACCTGCACCTAAGAACAAAGGCGAGTACAATAATCAGAACTTCAGAGCTAAACTTGCTTATTCTCAGGGTAGCGTGGCACAAGGGGGTAGTAAGCCTCTTGCATGCGCCAAGTGTGGTAGAAACCATTCAGGTGTTTGTCGTGAGGGCTCCACTGGTTGTTTCAAGTGTGGTTAGAGTGGGCATTTCATGTGAGAGTGCCCAAAGAACAAACAGGAAATGGTAATGGGGGCCATAGAGCCTAATCTTCTTCAGTTGCTCCACCAGACAGAGTTGCACCTAGAGGTGCTACTTCCAGTACTGGCGGAGGAAGAAACCGCTTATATGCTATCAACAGTCGCCAAGAGCAAGAGGATTCACCAGATGTTATCACTGGTATGATTCAAGTCTTTGACTTTACTGTTTATGCCTTGTTAGATCCAGGAGCGAGTTTATCTTTTGTAACTTCTTATGTTGCTATGAACTTTGATGTTATTCCTGAGCAACTTAGTGAACCATTCAACATCTCTACGCCTGTTGGTGAGTTTATTCTAGCAGAGATAGTCTATCATGATTGTCCCATTTCCGTCAATCATAAGAGTACTATGGCTGATTTAATCGAATTAGACATGGTAGACTTTGATGTCATTCTTGGTATGGACTGGCTTCATGCTTGTTATGCCTCAGTTGATTGTAGAACTCGAGTTGTCAAGTTTTAGTTTCCAAATGAGCCAGTCTTAGAGTGGAAAAATAGTTCAGCAGTGCCTAAGGGTCATTTCATTTCATACCTTAATGCAAGGAAGTTAGTTTCTAAGGGGTGTGTCTATCACTTAGTTCGAGTTAATGACTCAAGTGTTAAGGTACCTTCTATTCAGTCAGTTTCAGTAGTAAAAGAGTTCCCAGAAGTCTTTCCTGATGATCTTCCTAGAGTCCCTCATGAGAGAGAGATAGACTTCGGTATAGATCTTTTTCCAGATACTCGTCCTATCTCTATTCCGCCATACAGAATGGCACCAGCAGAGTTGAAAGAGCAGTTAAATGATCTATCAGATAAGGGCTTCATTCGACCAAGTGTCTCACCTTGGGGCGCTCCGGTCTTGTTTGTGAGAAAGAAAGATGGTTCCCTTAGGATGTGTATAGATTACCGTCAGTTGAACAAGGTTACCATCAAGAATAAGTATCCTCTTCCAAGAATTGATGATCTTTTTGATCAGCTTCAGGGTGCTTCCTGTTTCTAAAAAATTGACCTTAGATCAGGCTATCATCAATTAATAGTAAGGGAATGTGATATTCCAAAGACAACTTTTAGAACCAGATATGGTCATTATGAGTTTTTGGTCATGTCCTTTTGTTTGACCAATGCACAGCAGCGTTCGAGGATCCTATGAATAGAATCTTCAAACCTTATTTAGATATGTTTGTTAATGACATACTAATATATTCAAGGGATGAAGAAGATCATGCTAGCCATCTCAGAATAGTTCTTCAGACTTTGAAAGATAATGAGTTGTATGCTAAATTCTCTATGTGTGAATTTTGGCTTGAATCTATGGCATTCTAAGGCCATATTGTGTCTGGAGAAGGGATTAAAGTTGATACTCAGAAAATTGAGGCAGTGCAGAATTGGCCTAGACCCACATCTCCAACTGATATTAGGAGTTTCTTGGGTTTAACTGTCTATTGTAGAAGGTTTGTAGAAGGGTTCTTGTCTATTTCGTCTCCTTTGACGAAGTTAACTCAGAAGACTGTTAAATTTCAATGGTCTAAAGCTTGTGAGAAAAGCTTTCAGGAATTGAAAAAGAGGTTGACTACTTCCCCTGTTTTAACCTTACTGAAAGGTACTCAAGGTTTTGTGGTGTATTGTGATGCATCTAGAGTTGGTTTGGGTTGTGTGTTAATGCAGAATGACAAAGTCATAGCTTATGCCTCCAGACAGTTGAAAGTTCATGCGAAGAACTACTCAACCCATGACTTAGAGTTGGCTGCTGTAGTATTCGCTTTGAAGATATGGCGTCATTACTTGTATGGTGTGCATGTTGATGTATTCATTGATCACAAAAGTCTTCAATATGTGTTCACCCAGAAAAAGCTTAATCTCAGACAAATGAGGTGGTTAGAATTACTCAAGGATTATGACATGAGTATTCTCTATCACCCAGGTAAGGCTAATGTTGTTGCTGATGCCTTGAACACGTTGTATATGGGTAGTACTGCCCATGTTGATGAAGAAAAGAGAGAGTTAGCAAAAAATGTGCATAGACTTGCACGCTTAGGAGTTCGACTGATGGATTCCACAGAAGGAGGAATAGTGGTGACGAATGGGGCTGAATAATCACTAGTGTCAGAAGTGAAAGAAAAGCAAGACCAAGATCCCATTTTGCTAGACTTAAAGGCAAATGTTCATAAGCAAAGAGTATTATCTTTTGAACAAGGGGGAGATGGTGTATTTAGATATCAAGGTAGATTGGGCGTACCTATGGTGGATGGACTCCAAGAGAGGATCATGGATGAAACTCATAGCTTCAAATATTCCATTCATCTGGTTTCCACAAAGATGTATCGCGATTTGAGAGAAGTGTATTGGTGGAATGGCATGAAGAAGGGTATTGCAGAGTTTGTTGCTAAGTGTCCAAATTGCCAACAAGTGAAAGTAGAGCACCAAAGGCGCGGTGGTTTGGCTCAAAATATAGAACTTCCGGAATGGAAGTGGGAGATGATAAATATGGATTTCATCACAGGGTTACCAAGGTCTTGCAGGCAGTATGATTCTATTTAGGTGATTGTCGATAGAATGGCGAAATCAGCCCACTTTTTACCGGTAAAAACTATCCATTCAGCAGAGGCTTATGCCAGGTTATATATTTAGGTGGTGGTAAGACTTCATGGGTCCGAGTCCCCATTATTTCAGATAGAGGTGCACAATTTACTACATAGTTCTGGAAATCTTTTCAGAAAGGTTTGGGTTCACAGGTGAACTTGAGAGTAGTGCTTTTCATCCTCAAACAGATGGGCAAGCAGAGCACACCATTCAAACTTTAGAAGATATGTTAAGGGCTTGTGTGATTGATTTCAAATGGAATTGGGATGATCACCTACCTTTCATTGAGTTTGTTTACAACAACAATTACCACTCTAGCATCCAGATGGCTCCATATGAAGCTCTTTATAGGCAAAGATGCAGATCTTTTATTGGATGGTTTGAAGTTGGTGAAGCAGGGTTGATAGGACAAGATCTAGTTCACTAAGCCATGGAGAAGGTGAAGGTGATTCAGGAGAGGTTGAAAATGGAGTAGAGTCGTCAAAAATCCTACTCAGATGTTAGGAGAAGGCCATTAGAGTTTGAAGTAGATGATTGGGTTTATTTGAAGGTTTCACCCATGAAGGGTGTCATGAGATTTGGTAAGAAAGGGAAACTTAGTCTCTGGTATATTGGACCTTATCGCATAGTCAAGAGGATTGGTAATGTAGCTTATGAGTTGGAGCTACCTCAAGAGTTAGCGAGAGTTCATCCGGTGTTTCACATCTCCATGTTGAAGAAGTTCATGTGAGATCCTTCATTGATTATACCAACTGAAAATGTTAGGATTGAGAATAACTTATCTTATGAGGAGATTCCAGTTCAGATTTTAGATCGCCAAGTTCGCAAGTTGAGGACCAAAGAAGTAGCTTCAGTAAAAGTCCTTTGGA
This sequence comes from Solanum verrucosum, assembly GCF_900185275.1. NCBI lineage: Eukaryota > Viridiplantae > Streptophyta > Magnoliopsida > Solanales > Solanaceae > Solanum > Solanum verrucosum. The sequence continues at coordinate 1,788,617 of NW_026019996.1, read as the reverse complement.
GGAACCAATTTGTTGAGAAAGCTACTTGGGAAGCTGAAGAAGATATGAAGAAGAGATATCCATATCTCTTTGAATCCGGAGGGAATGCATATCAATGTACCAATTCTCTTCTTAGTACTCTTTGAATTATGAGTAAGCATGTTACTTGTTGCATTTGCTTGTAGGGTGTTTGAACTTGATGTCACTACCCTTAGCTTAGTAAGAGTAAATCTCATTCGTGGACGAATGTTCCCAAGGGAGAGATATTGCAACATCTCGCAACTAGAAAGAAATAGAAAGAAGTTTAAAATCTGGAAATAGTTATTTTTGGAAAGTATAAGGAAATTTGGAAAATTGTAAGTAAGTTAAAGTTGAGTTTTTGGTCAACTCTAGACGGCTATAACTAGTAGCTCAGAATGAGTTAGGTGTATTTCCAGATATGGTTGGGAAGCTCTTGGAATGATCTTTCCAACGCCACCAAGTTTGCACGATTCCGAGTTCGTATGAGCAAGTTATCCCCTTTGGAAGTTGGGCTGTTGGATTAAGGAAATGTCCAATCCGGAAATATAAGGGGTATTTTAGTCTTTTCACTGCCCTATTATTTTAATCCAATTTTAGGAGTTTAATATGGGTCAATTCCGAACTTTGGTCAGATTTAGAACTTGGGATTTCACGCTAGGGCTAAGGAGAAAGGAGAAGAGAAAAGAAGAAGGAGAAAAGGGCAAATTCATCAAGATCGATCAAGGAACTTGGTGTTTCGCCAAGGATTTACTTCTATCAGGTATGTGAGGCTCTCATAACGTGGGGATCGTTCTCCCATGTGCCAAGCATATTTATTTCAGTTTGGATTCGTCCTAAAAGCATTTGAATATTGATGATCTTGATACCTATTCTTGAGTTCATATATTGTTCTTGAATTTGACTGAGTTGGGAAGTTTCTGAGTTCGTTACGTCGCATTATAGGGTCGTTTCGAGTTACATTTTTAGGTACATTGCTGGGTATCTGTATCTAAAAGTGATTTAAGAAAAAGAATTGAGTTTGGGTGGATTGGGGAAGAAAAACGAAGAAGAAATTTCGACGGGAAAAATCTGAACATGGGAGTGCGTCATGCAACATGTTTTCAGCTTCACGTCGCGTAGCTGATACGAGGTGTTCTGCCTCAAAAGACATTTTCGGAACCAAAATTAAATTATGCCTCCGCGTGGCGGACCCACCCTCAAATATATATTTTCGATTTTTTTCTTTTGTTTAGCTATCTAGAATAAATCCTAAACAACATGAGCTTTTTTCCAAACCCAAATCTTAATCCTTGAATCCATAATTCAATTCAAGGATCAGTTAAGAGTCAAGTCAAAAGCAGTTAAGATCAAAGTCAAGAGAAGTCAAGAGTCAAGTAAGAGGAGTTCATTTCAAGTTTTCATAAATGTTTTACAAACATTTTAACTTTGTTTTAAGACTTAAGTTTTGAGTTCAATAAAGAGTAAAGTTGAAGTTCTTTTCTTCGAAGAAGTATCTGGGGACTATGTATTCCCAAAGAGGTTTAAAAATATTTTCACATTTTAAATAAAAGTGGAAACTGAGATTTCCAAAGAGCATTCGGGATAGTTTTTAGAAAAGAGTAATAGCTTTCTAAATGAAGCATGCAGGGAAACCGAGATTTCCAAGATAGCCTTCGAGCTAAGTTTTTGAGCACTAATCTCAAATCACAGAAGAAGTATGTTTTTAAAACATAAAGAGCTAATATATTTTGGGAGTAGTATTGAGCACCGATATGGGATAGAGTTCAGACAACTCACATCCCCCATAAACCATGTAGCCACCATGGTTAGAAAAGGGTCGTACTTTTTAGATGAACTCTTTTCACAATAGACTAGTGGATCCACTTAGTAATTCAGGTTCTATACCTTTGGCCGGGTATAGGATGCGCTGACAGCGTGAGGTAGATCGCTGTATCATCACTATAGCTCTTATGTGATGGTTATCGGTTAGAGAAACTCCCACATAAGTTATTGTATTTTTATATACATTAGTTTATTTTATTTTTACATACATTTCAGAGTTTTGTTGTATCCTTGTACATAGACAGAGTTGACATTATGTTTTTAAACATCTTTTCTTTATATTGCACTTATTTAAACTGCTTTATATTGAAATGAGTTCAGTAAGTATTCATGAGTTGAGAAGAGCCAATGTAAGTGTTTCTTTCAGATTCCCTTTCAAGCCTATGCTTGTTAGCATTCCAACTCGCATACTCGCACATTCAATGTACTGATGCCAATTGGCCTGCATCTTATTATGATGCAAACACAGGTAACTAGGATCGGCATTCCAGCGCACCGTTGATTCAATGAGCAGTTCAGAGTCAGTCGGTGAGCCTCTTTGCATTCCAGAGGACTCCTTTTTATTGCTTTCTAGTTAGTTCATTAGGATGTTTTGGGGGTTGTCCGAACATCTATCTCAGTTGTTTTAGAGGATTCATAGACAGTCAGATCTTAGTCCTTTGAGTCTTTTCATTTTCTTTTCTTATTGTTAAGACTTGGGTTGCCACATTTGGCCAAGTTGAATCTTTAATCTTTAAAACATTCTCTGTTATTTCTTTATTCAGTTCAGTTAAGTTCAATGATCATTATAGATATGAATGTTGTCTTTCGCTGAGTTAAGTAAGCTAAGCCAAGGGTTCGTTTGGGGCCAACAAAGGTCTTCGAGTGCCAGTCTCGCCCAGGGTGTAGGCTCGAGGAGTGACAGTTTAAACTGAATTATTTGAGTAAGTAAAGATGAGTTTTGAGAAAGAGTTCTATTCATGAGTTCCTATATGGTTATTGAGGTCCTCAAGTTGAGTCGTTCATGCTTGTATTCCGTATGAACCCTACGAATTGAGTTATAAGTTTTAAGAGTCTTTGAAAGTCAATCATTGTGTTTCAAACTGAGTTTTGAGAAAAAAGTTTAAAGGTTCCATTTCATAAAGTCTTAAGAATATATATATATATATATATATATATATATATATATTATATATATGTATATATATATATATATATATATATATATTATATATGTATATATATATTCATATACATATGTACCTATGTTAATTATTCGACTGGAAAGATAAGTTCATAAGCACATGTTTCAAGAAAGTAAACATGTCTCATGTTTTGAAAATTATTTCAAATAATGTAAGAAGTCCATTCTTTGTAATGGGTGAATTGAGCGAAAAGTTATATTAATTATTTTGGGAGTAGTATCGAGCATCGAGTTGGGTTAGAGTCTCTTATGGTTCGAAAGTCCCACATAACTACGTAGCTAGCGTAGGAGAGGATATCATTGATTCTTCATGCGACTCCTCACCTTCTCTGAGAAGGCATATAGTTGGATCTATGGTTACGATATCATCTTATACCCTAACAAGGTATATGATGGGCCCTTGCAACGTGCGGCGGGATGTTGTATCATTACTAGGCTCATAGTAATGGTTATCAGTGTCACACCCCAAGCCTACACCCTGGACGTGGCCAACACTCGAGAACTATTGCTGGCCCCAAGCAAACCCTTGACCTGGCTTACTTGCATCAACGGAAGACTATAAGCATTAAGAAAGAGATTTACATGCTAAACAACTCAACTGTCTCAAAACTGAAATCATAATCTTTTAAAAATATACATTTATCTTAGCCAAGATGGCAACTCAAATCTGAACATAACTCAATAAAAAAATGATGACGAATGAATTAACATCTGGCTGACTATCTATGAAGCCTATAAAATAAAGAGGGATGTCGGGACAGGACCCCCGATCATCCTAACATCGAAAAGACTAGAAAGCAAATAAACGGGATCCTGTGGAATGCAAAGAGGCTCACCAACAGACTTTGAACTTCTCATTGGATCAGCGATGCGCTGGATGCCGATCCTAGTTACCTGCATCTGCATCATAATACGATGTAGGCCAACTGGCATCAGTACATTGAATGTACGAGTATGCGAGTTGAAATGCTAAACATAACACAGACTTGATAAGATTCTGGAAAAAACACCTACCTGGGCTCTTCTCAACTCATGAATAAACTTAACTCAGAATAAAGCAATGAAACACATGCAATATATGAAAAGCTTTATAAAACAGTAAAAAGCAACTTAGTTCGTTAAAGAAAATGCAATAACAAACCCAACTGTATTCATATACAAAGTAATATAGTTTAGGTGGGAGTTTCTCTAATCGACAGCCACCACTATGAGCCTAAGTGGTGATACATGTCTTTACCATCACACTGCCAGACTGTCCTATATTTTGCCGTCATACAGAACTACTTAACTTAGTGGATCCACTAGCTTAACTTATGTGATCATTTAAAAAGTATGACCTATTAATACCCATGATGACTACATGGTTTATACAGACTTGAGTTAATATGAACTCGCATCCCATATCGGTGCTCAATACTACTCCCAAAAATATACTTAGCTCATATGTTTTTAAAACAACTTCTTTCTTTGGTTTGAGGTAATTACTCAAAACTTACCTTAAAAGCTTTCTTGGAATCTATGTTCCCTTTTCTTTCTCAAATTGTGAAAACATTTTCAAATTTTTGGGAATACTTAGTTCCCATATACTTCTTTGAAGAAATGAAACTTCAAATCTTTACTCTTTGCTTAACTTGAACTTAAGTCTTAAAACAATGTTAAAACATATGTGAAAGACTTTTGAAAAAAACTTTAAGAACTTATCTTGAATTAACTCTTGACTTCTTGACTTGACTCTTAACTTCTTCACATGACTCTTAACTTTCCTTGAATTGAATTATGGATTGAAGGATTTGGATTTGTGATAGGAAAGATCTCATGATGTTTAGGAATGATTTTAGATAGCTAAACATGAGAAAAGACCGAAATATCAAAATATGAGGGTGGGTCTGCCAGACTTTTAAAATTTAGTTTCAAATATGCCTTTTGAGGCAGAACACTCCGTGCCAGCTCCGCGATGCTGAACAAAAATTCCCAAACTGGGGACTAGCTGCGCGATGCGGAAGCACCTCCAAATCTTGACCGATGAAATTTCTTCTTCATTTTACAGCTCTAAACTCCCTAAACTCCATGGGTTCTTTTACCCAACACTTAGAATCATCTATACCCTCAATATATATTAGATTCTACTCGAAAACACTGCTAAAAACGCGAATCAACCTCAAGAAACTCCAATCAATAACACCCACAAGAATTCAAACGAAAATCTATCAAGAACTCAAGGATTTACTTTCAAATCTAATAACTTCGCTGAAATTGAATCATCATTGGCGTGTGGGAGAATTAACCCAACGCTATGTGATCTTACATACCTTGGAGGGATCACCCCCGACGAAATCCACAAGCAATTTACGACGATCTTGACGGGTCTTGAACGTTCTTCTTCTTTCTCCTCTTCTTTCTTTTCTCTCAAAACCCTAACTTTTTTGGTAAAAGTGTAAACTGATATAATTCATCTTAGACCCCTAATTAATTACCAAAAACGACTTAAAATAAAAGGGTAAGGAAAAGACCAAACTACCCTTTTAAAATTCGGATTGAACTTTCCTTATTTCAACAACCCAATTTCCAAAGGGGATAACTTATTCATATGAGCTCGGAATCACGTAAATTTAGAGGCGTTGGAAAGATCATTCCCAGAGCTTTCGAACCGTATCTGGAAATACCACTAACTCATCCTGAGCTAGAAGTTATGGCTGTTTGAAGTTGACCAAAAATTCACTTTTCCTAACTTAAAGAATTTTCCATATTTGTCATTATTTCCAAAAACGATTATTTCAAGTTCTTAGCTTCTTTCTAGCTATTTCAATTTGCGAGATGTTACAGTCAGTTAGATAAACTCCCCACAAGTAAAGTATATTATTTCTTGTTGCTTTCATTGTATATTTTATTGTAAAGCTTAAATGGTTTTCACTTCATGTTCAAATATTGATTCAATTGAGTTGCTTTCAGTCATTTAGTTCAGTTATTTGTTTACTTAGCTATATTACATACTCGTACATTCCATGTATTGATGTCATTCGAACTGCATCCTTTTAAGATGCACATACAGGTGTTCATGATTATCAACAGGTGCTTCGTTGAGATCACTCTACACTCCAGTTAGCTTTGGTGAGCCTTCTTGTATTCCAGTGGGCTTCAAAGTTACTTTCCAGTTAGTAGTTTTGAGGTGTCGTGGGTCTTGTCCCGACATCCTTTCTTAATAGTAGAGGCTTCATAGATAGACAGTTTTGAAGAATCTTTCAGTTTTAAGATATTTTATTTAAATTTATGTTTAATAATAAGTATATTTAGCAAGGTTTTGAGATTCAATAAACTATTTTTAAACTTTTCTTTCAATTTTATGCTTATGTATGCTCAAGTTAGTCTTCTGCTTGTAGTCAACCAGGATGAGGGTTCGCTTGGGGACCAACAATGGTTCTTCAGTGTCGGCCACGTCTAGGGTGTAGGCTCGGGTCGGAACAAACTTGGTATTAGAGCACAAAGTTCAAGTGTCCTTGGGTGTTTATGAATCCGTGTCAAGTAGGATCTTATTTATCATTTTAAGGGCCCAACTTCTATAAATAAGGGATTATAGACATTTAAGAATTGTTTCCATTCTTTCATACTCTAAATTGTGCAATTGAGCTGTGTCATAAGGAACTTATTCAAAACTCGTGCGTTTCTCAGATTTATTTGGCTATCGCCCATACTTAAGGTAGTTGAAAAGAAAAGTCAGTTTATTATCGATGAGTTATTCTCTACAAAAGTCATGAGACTACATAGGGGCTTAAGAGAAGCCCATGAGTGAGCTTAAGTGTTGAGATTCAAAAGAATGCACTCTTATTCATATGAATCGTGCGTTCGAGCTAAATGCGTAATGTATTCCTAAACTCTTTTCTCTAAACCTTGTTTCAGTTGAGCCCTTATGCGAAAGTATGTTTTGGAGCTTGGGTAGTATTTTCACCCGAAAAGATAGTATGAGTTATGAGATTATAGGAAGTAGTAGTAAGAGTGCCCAAAAGTAGAAGAATGCATGCAGAGGTTCAGTAATCTAAGAAAGGGAGAAAGTGATGAGGCAACTTATGTTATTGTAGTCATTCACGCATTAAGTTATTAATGAAGAGTTTTCCCTTATGAGTAGACTAAAAAGTGATGAGTTTGTGTAGATTGCATGATAGGAGGTAGAGTAAGAGTTACTAGTTAGGATTAGTTGGAGTATACTTTAAATAGAAACGAGGTTATGATGACGTGTCATTGAGTTGGTAACAACCAAGTGTAGGAGCTGGATAGAAAAGCAGAATTATTCTTGAAGTGATAGATCTAAGTTAGGCTTACAATTTTTTAGGGACATCCCATAATATTCAAAGTGTTATAGAACTAATTAGGTAATGATGTATAGTGAATGGGTAAATAGTACTTAAGTTGTGAAAGGAAGTGCGACGGTAAATTGTGAGTATGAAGACTGAGAGATAAAGATTGACGATTTGTCATGAGGTTTTAGTGGGCGAGTGTTTCCTAATTTTTATCTAGTAGTTGTAAGTTATTATAGTGAGCGAGCAATCATATTGATATCCAGATTTAGTAATAAACATTAAGCTTGAATTTGAGATGAGCGTCGTGATCAAAAGAATGGCAACATGAGGGTGATGATGTTAGTCTTGAGATCTGATCTGGTAGACTTGACATAGAGTAAGTGAGGAATTGAGATGTTAGCTGCAATGAATGTGAGTGGTACAAGTTTGGGATTCTAACTTTTAGATAAGAGCGGTGAAGTGCGGCTTAGTCATAAGAGTAACAAGAACATTAAGAGTTGTACTCGAGATTGTATGTAATCAGACGGGGTTCCAATTAAGTTAATGATTTTCCATATGTGCCTAGATAGTAATTTGAGCTGTCAATGTAGAATAGGCTTAAGTAAGCATTATTTTTCCCTTGAAGCGTTAGATGAAGCGGCCTTATAAGCCAATGAGAAGAGGTTAATAGAAGCATCTTAGAAAGAGGTTCTAGATGGAGTCTTAGTACCTGCTTATGGAGAGTTCAGTATGCATGAGATAAGCCTTTTCGAGTATTAAAGAAAATGTAGACTAGTTTAGAGATGAGGGAATATATCTATAGTTTTCAAGTATTAGCTTTAGACCTAAGGGGATATGATAAGATGAGAAACCAAGTCAAGTGTTGAGGATGATATAGTGATGTTTTTCGAATGAGTTTTAGAGGTACATCAATTAATTCATACTCTAGTGTATTCCTCAAAGTTCAGTCATTTGAACATCATGGTGATGTTCCTTATATCAAAATTGTGCTCATGACCTATGCTCATACACTCTAGAGAGATTCACATCTATGCTCAATTTCCAGAATGAGGGGCAAAGACTTTAGCCCATTGATCTCAAAATTACTCCATAAAATTATGGATATTAGTTTGATGCTATGGAACTATTCATAAAAGCATTCATATCTCACAGTATGTTCAGTCTCACAAATTCATAATTTACTCTTAATGGCTAGCAACATAATGTTATGCCATGCATATTCTTATATCAGATATCTTGAATGAATCATGCTTATGATCTTTCGCCCTAAAGTCCTTTCACTAATCCTTTTTAGTTTTAGATAATGGTGTTGTTGATAGTAGTTATGTGATGATAAAAGAGAGGATTGCCATTTCTTATTTTGGTAGTGATGGTGTGTTTATTCCATCTAAGGTTATGAATGTGGAGGAAGAAGGAGATACAAGTTTACAATGAGTACTAAGTCAGCTTCCTTGTAGTAATGCATGAAAGTTCAGTTGGTAGAGTTGATGAGAGGATGATAAGTTCTTAGAAAGTGGGTTAGTAGGAGACTATGGAGTGGTTAAGGTTCTAAGCTTGAATGTGGTGTTGTTAACATGTGGACAGTACATGATACATTAGGTGTTTCGTGATATGAGCTCGAGGTTAGCTGAATATAGTGGTAAGGAGTAGTGTTCTTGGGATGAGATTTCTTACAGAGGTATAGAATTAGAATCTTGTGATTTAGATTAGAATAATCACCTTATGTTAAGTACTTTGTGATTCCGAGTAAGATTCTTCTTCAAGGTAAGTGTTTCTCCAAGAATTTCATTCTTTCCAACTCAAATTCCTCTATACAATTATAAATCACTAAAAAAAATCATAATTCTTGGCCATAGAGAATTCAAGAAACTAATTCAAGAATCTCAAGAACGGATTTCTTGATTGTTTACCTTCAAGCTAGGGTTTCAAGACTTCTAATGAAGTTCTTTAAGATTCTTCAAGAACCTTGTTCTTCCAGGTATGTAAGGCTATCATAGTGTTGGACTAGTTCTTCCTCACGCCCAGCATCTACTTTCAAATCAGTTAAAGAGAAATCTCGGATTCTACCCCTAGATTTGAGTATTGTTGAGATAAGTTGATTTTGAGTTCATGAATTCCCGAGTCTTTTGAAATTCTATTCCTAAGTATTGAGTTTATATATTTTTTATTGAGATCCTTGAATTGATTTGTTCATGTTTATAATTCATCATGAACCCTATTTTGAGTTATAAATCTTGAGAAGTTTTTCAAAGCCAACACTTGAGTTTCAAACTGAGTTTTTTAAGGAAGTAAAGATGAATTTTGAGAAAGAAATGTATTCATGAGTTCCTATATGATTATTGAGGTCCTCAAGTTGAGTTGTACATGCCCATAATTTCGTATGAACCCTACGAATTGAGTTATATGTTTCAAACTGAGTTTTGAGAAAAAGTTTAAATGTTCTATATCATAAAGACTTAAGAGTTTCTATTGTTATTTTATTCATATATATATATATATATATGTACCTATAATAATTATTGGACTTGAAAGATAAGTTCATAAGTACATGTTTTCAAGAAGGTAAACACGTCTCATGTTTTGAAAAGTATTTCAAGTAATGTAAGAAGTCCATTCTTTGTAATGAGTGAATTGAGCAAAAAGTTATATTAATTATTTTGGGAGTAGTATCGAGCACCGAGTTGGGTTAGAGTCTCTTATGATTCGAAAGTCCCACAAAACTATGTAGCCAACGTAGGATAGGATAACATTGATTCTTCATGCGACTCCTCACCGCCTCTGAGAAGGCATATAGTTAGATCCATTGTCATGATATCATCTTATACCCCCGCAAGGTATATGATGGGCCCTTGCAACGTGCGGCGGGACGTTGTATTATTGCTAGGCTGATAGTACTGGTTTTCGGTTAGAAAAACTCCCCACAAGTAAAGTATATTATTTTCATATTGCTTTCATTGTATATTTTATTGTAAAGCTTAAATGATTTTCACTTCAAGTTCATGTATTGATTCAGTTGAGTTGCTTTCAGTCATTCAGTTCAGTTATTTGTTTACTCAGCTATATTACATACGCGTACATTCCATGTACTGATGTCATTTGACCTACATCATTTTATGATGCAGATATAGATGTTCATGATTATCTACAGATGCTTCGTTGAGATCACTCTACACTCCTGTTAGTTTTGGTGAGCCTCCTTGTATTCCATAGGACTTCACAGTTACTTTCTAGTTAGTATTTTTGAGGTGTCGTGGGTCTTGTCCCGACATCCTTTCTCAATAGTAGAGGCTTCATAGATAGACAATTTTGGACAGTCTTTCAATTTTCAGATATTTTATTTAAACTTATGTTTGATACTAAGTATATTCAACAAAGTTTTGAGATTCAATAAACTATTTTTAAACATTTCTTTCAATTTGATGCTTATGTATGCTCTAATTAGTCTTCCGCTTGTAGTCAGCCAGGATAAGGGTTCGCTTGGGACCAACAATGGTTCTTGAGTACCGGCCACGTCCAGGGTGTAGGCTCGGGTCATGACAATTACTTATTATGTTGAGTTCAAAGATGAGAAAGTATTTTGCAAAGCTTTAAATGATTTAACTCCTCTATTTCTTTACATTTAGCTTGAGCACATTGTTATCGATTGTAGTCCTTCTTTAAGTTATTTGTTATTCAACTATATTACGTACCCGTACATTTAATGTATTGATGTCATTCGACCTACATCATTTAATGATGCATATACAGGTTCTTAGGATCCTCAACAAGAGCCCGTTGAGATCACTTCATCTGCTTGTCAGGTTTTAAGTAAGACCTCCTTGCTTCTGGGGGACTACATTTTTATGAGTTGTTAGTAGTAGTTCATTTGAGGAGTCGTGGGTCTTACCCCAACACTCATCTTTGTATAGTAGAGGCTTCATAGATAGACAATTTTGTAGAATCTTTGAGTTTCAGATATTTTATTTAAAACTTATGTTTCATACTCAGAATATTTAGCAAAGTTTTGAGATTCAGTAAACTGTTTTTAAATGTTTCTTTTAATTTGATGCTTATGTATACTTGAGTAAGTCTTCTGCTTGTAGTCAACCATGATGAGGGTTCGCTTGGGGGCCATCAATGGTTCTCGAGTGCTGGCCATGTTCACGGTATAGGCTCGGATCGTGACAAAATTTCACTCTCTTTGAGGGAGTGAGAAGCCACAACTGTTAGTCCTTTTCTATTAAACAAGCATATTTTCTAATTTTTTTGAGATAAGGCGCAAGTTATCCCTCTAACTATATTCGAAATCCCAGCGACACCTAACCTTAAGTAGGGTCTCATTAACCCAGTAAACACATATTTATGTATTTTTTTTTGCTCCTTTTGTGTTGATGTGACATAGATAGTGTGCTCACTCTCGAATGCAAGTGCGAGGTAAAAAGGAAAAACAAATCTGATCAATATTGGACACATGTCCTCTATTAATTGGACATTCTAGAATTGGTTAATACACATAATTATTAACATTTAAATTTGTACATATTTAATTATTTTTTAAAAAAAATCTTTGTAACATATTTACTTCTCTACTCACTTTAAAGTTTTTATTTTCTTTCTTCCATTATTTTCTTATCTTTTCACTTTTATTTTAGAAAAATTATCCGCGTTCTTTCTAATTATTTTTTTTTGAAAAAAGTGTCCTTTTAATTTTAATGTTTTAATATTTTTTTTATGTTTATTTGATTTTCTTCACTTTTTGGATACTTGTTCGAAATTATCTTATTTTATATACAGGAAATTTGGAATTAAATTTAATGTGAAATCAAAAGGATAAACAAATAAAAAATCTATAGAATGAATGGAGGTAAAATATGATGAAAAAAATTACGTTATGTTTGAGAAAATCTTAAATACTAGGAAATAAAAATTTAAAAAGTTGTGTATTTGAGAAATTTTTTAAATACAAGTTTTTTTTTTTTTTTTTAATGTATATTAACTTATTTTTAATACAATGCAAAGAAAATAAGAAGATTGTTTTCAAAAAAATATTTGTATTATACATGTGACAACACATGTAGGGGTGTTCATGGTTTGGTTTTGATCGGTTATTGGTTAAAATTAAAACAAAACCAATTTAGTCGGTTTTTAATTTTCTAAAACCAAATCAAACCAAATGAAAAAAATAACCGTCGGTTTGGTTGTTGTCGATTTGGTTCGGTTTTGTTCGAGTTTTTGGGTTTTTCGGTTTGAAAGTAATAAACTAAACTTGTTGAGAGTATACGCATTTCGGTAGACACAAACACCTAATACATGAACAATCTACAAGAAAGTTATTGTAGATTCAATTAATCAATACTAAAGAAAGTAATTGTGGATTCAATTATGCAATACTAGAGTTATTATTACACGAATAGAGTGATTCAATTAAGAGAAAGTGTGACTATCTAATGTGACGTAGGGTATGTAAGATTAAAGTAGTGGACTTGATCTTAGGATTTTAATAGTTGAGCTAAAATTTAAGTATTGAGCTTGAGAAAATGGTAAAGTTGGGACTTAAGTTAATTAAAATCTAACATAATATTTATATTTTATTTATGAATAATATATAAATAATTATAAAATTTTTATATATAATTTCTCGGTTTGCTTTGGTTGTTTTTGTGGTTTTTTTTAATAAAATCAAAACCAAACCTAATAGTATCGATTTTCAAAATTTAAAACCAAACCTAACCAAACCACACCAAATATCGGATTTTTTTAGTCGATTTGGTTTTTCAACTATAACCATGAGTAGCCCTAAGCGCATGTATATCACCACAACTAATTGAATCGGGTCTTGGTTCCACGTCAACATTAGTTGTATAACAAAAGCACGGAAATACATAATGAACGAGTTTAGAGGAGGGGAGAGGGTAATAGGACCCTAGTTAAGTTTAGATATATTGTTGAGATCGGATTTAGTTTAGAATGGTACTTGTGTCTTATCCTTTTTTTTTCTTTTATCTTTATCGTCACCTCACCACAACCTCACCCTCCAGCAGCACCCCCACCATTCTAACTAGTGACACCACCTCCAGCCTCCTCTAACACAATCAAAAGCCACCTTCCCCTTCAACACAATTTATACTAAGCCACTCCTCCAAAACAACCGCCAAAAAGGTTGTAGTTTTACTTATATAATTACTACATATCAACTACAATTCTTGATCCAAAAATCTTTACGTTGAGAACTTACATGCCTTCTTTCTTCTTTCTTACTTATAATTGCACTCCAGGAGTAGTGAAAGAACGAAAAAAAAGCTTTAAAACAAATTAAAGGGTTAAGACATTTACCCTTTAAACTAAGGTCCTATTACCATTTACCCCCTCCCACCCCCCCCCCCCCCCAAAAAAAAAAAAAAAAAAAAACTCATTTGAGAAATAATTTTATACACCTTTTTGATTTACGTGACACAAACATCTCCCACACACCTGAACTACGTGGAGTCACAGAGTGTGCCACGTAAGCCAACTGGTGTACCAAAATTACCAAAAAATGAGTTCAGGTGGGGGAGGGGGGAGGTAATATGACCGTAGTTTAGTAAAGATATGTCTCTAAAATTTCAATCTTAGTCTAGGAGAGTGCTTGTTCCTTATCCCAAAGTTAAATTGAGATGAAGGAGATAAAAATGTTTGATTTGTAATGTGAAGGAAATATTTTAAGGATAAAGAAAAAGAGAGAAAATATTAATCATGATAAAATATATCTATAGAGGGCATGTAGCACATTATCTACTACTCATTTGGTTATTTGTTCCAAGTCAATAGTTAAAGACAATATTTATTCCACATTTAAAAAGTTCAAGGGGTTATAAAACTCCCACAAATATAAAGTGTGTGCTTGAAATTTTGTGTATAGTTCAGGTTGGGATTTAATTTTGCATTTTCCCTTTTATTTATTTGAAAGTAAAACATAATAATTATTTATTTATGTTGAAAATATAGTCAATGTTGACATTTTATTATTACTAGTAATCTATGATGATAATAATTTATCAAACATATTACTCAGGATGCTTCCACTTCAAAATTTCTATAAATCTCAAATAGTTAAACGTTACTTCTCAGCACTTAGCAAATAATCGAATTTATCTCTTCAAAGTTTTAGATATGATACAATCATTTTTCTTCCCGATAAGCTACATTATATTTATTAGGTGAATGTGTTTGTTAAATGCAAAATGATAGTGTTTAATAACAAATGTGAGATTCAAAATTTTGTTAATTTCAAAAAATAATTTGTTAATTTTCGCTCAGATTATTATAAAGTTGGCTTGAGAACATTAATGTAAAACAAAATCAAACAAGCAATAGAGAATCAAATATCAATATGATTGTTTTTAGATAAACTCAAAATAGTACAGTCTAATAATATTATGATCCAAAACAAGAAAGACAAAAGAGACTCAAAACACATAACAAATCAATGGATGGTAGTTAGTCTTGAAGTATCACCTGCATTTAAGAGCACTCTTGATCTTATGAATTGTGTGTGAGATGAGTGCATTAGCTTCTTTGACCAACTCCATAGAAATAGTTGTATCTAGAAAGATGTTTCCCATCATTTGAAAGCTGATAGTCACTAGCGATACACCATTGAACCCATTATTCATCTTCCCAGAAATAACATTATAGTTATTAGTTGTAGAGAAATCTTGAAAACAATCCGGGACCATTGCTATTCCATTTGAGAAGAGAGTCACACAAGAAGATTTCCCCCATTTCAGCACCGTATTAATTTCTTGTGAATCAATTGTAGCATAAACCAAAAGAGATCCAGTTGCATCCATGCAAATATCTTGCAAGATCACTCGATTAGCACCAGAATCACCCCCTTACATGTACGAATCAAAAGAAAATATTATTTATAAATTAACAGTTAATTTAAAATTCTAATTCAATCATATTTCCAAAAAAAAAAACACAACAATTAACCACACACATGAGGAAAAAAAAGAGAAATGTTACTGTTGACAGTTTGACCCTTAGAAATATGTATCATTCATTCCATGGGACAAGTATTGGAGTACATGACATCCCACTAACTCCTTATTTGTTCATTAGTGAGGAATTTGAACAAACGTTGGTGTTTCACGGGTAATCAGATTGTCTTTGTAGAACTTAACACCACACCAATTGATTCACCAAGGTTACTAATATTCGTCCTCATCATTAATTTGGAATTTTTTTCATTTGCTAGTTGAATTATTTCCCAATAGTGAGCGGTTGCACAAACCCCACACAAAAATTATGCGTCATGCGTTGAGCCAACATCCTTATACCTATCTCACCAGTTAAATCAACTGCAACAAATAAAGCTACATCCAAATCAATTCTTTTTAATATTCAAAAGTATAAAAAATAAATGGCGCAATAATTGAACCTCTATGTATGATTACCTATGGGATCAACAATTGACTTCATCACTTTCAAGAACTGATGTTGTCTTTGCAATGTAGCCATCCACCTATGAGCACCAAATCCTAGACCAGTCTTTATCAAAGGGCGATACCAATCGTGGACAAGATTTTCATTATATTCCATGTGCTCAATCCAAGTAACCTGAAAATATTTCATTAATATTACAAAATCACTAGAGAGAAAAATATGATCAGCTTGTATGAAATATTAATTTAATTATTAATTAAAATAAAATGGCCATTATTGGAGACAACTTAGAAAATTCAATCATTAAATAAATGAGTCAATCACATGGAATGTATCCTCAAAAAAGATTTCTAGTGGTCTTGCCAATAAATATGAAAGGAAGGAGGGTGCAAAATATTTAGGTCTTGCATTTGGTATGATGCGAGGATACACGGAGGCTAAAAATTGCAGAAAAATTAATGTATCTAATATATTAATTTGAAAGTGAGCATAAAAAATTAGACAATTAAAATTTTATTTCAAGGTTAGAAGGTGAAGAATAATAAAAAAAATTCTTTATCAAGAAAGGATATAACATGTTTCAAACAATTACTAAATAGTTGCATTACTCAAAGCTAGAAGAAAGTTGATCTTTCTCATTCCGAATAAATAAATAAAAATTCAGATAGAGAACAAAGCACTACAATGAATACATAGATTGTATTATAAAAAAATCAATAAAAGTAAATCATCAAGAATAAAATTAATAAAATATGAGCGATCTAGCTCATTGAATTTCAAAAAATATAAATGCCTATGGGATGCAAAATAAAAAGACAATTTATTTTGAATTACCTGACAATAATTATTTGGCATATCTTGTAAAATACAGCCAGATACGAGCCTTCAACAATTTTCAATTTCGCTCTCTTGTGAACCTTCTTGAATTGTGTCAACATACACATCAATGATAGCCCAGACACCTTCAACATATTTCTTACAGAAGCGAAGAAATTGTACTTTGCGAACATAAACTAGGTCAGAAATGATTTACAATTCGGTTTTAATCTACAAATCATTACTTTCAAGTTGTTGGTGTATGAATTAATAAAATAAATAGATATGTAACTTTCATCAAAATAATAACTAAATAGAAATACCAATAACAGAGAACCGCTCTTATTTCCACCTATGCCAGTGGAAATCACATCAGTAGTATATGTTTTTTCAACAACGCATGGAAACATCTCAACCCACTGCCTTTGCATATATACAATACAGTACATAACGAAAAATAAAAAGATAACATGTCAACACATACTTGTATTCATCACTTGAAGTTAAATTTGATTGATTAAAATAATATGCAACAACTAATTGAAGCACCACTAAAAAACTAATAAAAAGGTATGTCAAATATAGTAATAAAAAGTAAGAGTACAACTAATTAAAAAGAATAAAAAATAAAAAGAACTAATTATTCACGTCAAATAAGGGGTAGGTTGTAAAGAGATGATAGTTCTTAAAAATGAGACAAAGGAAAACATTGAATTTAAAATGAAGAGCCTACGTACCTTATCCATTAGTGTATTCACCAATGCCAAACTGGTGTCAGCCACTATACCCAATGCCCTTGTGGCTTCCGTTGTGAAATGCTCAGGTTTCGTGCCAATTAATGGGGTAAACAATCGAGCATATTCCTTAATATTTAACGTTTCTCCACCTCCATCCAAACTGCTTACCCAAAGAGGTTTATCATTCTCATACAGCCTAAAAAGCTCATTCCATGGATAATTTTGTTGCAAGTTCTAGTCGTACTTTTTTGTTAGGAAGTGAATTCTTTTTGAAAAACCTATTCCCAATGGTATAAAATAAACAATGATCAAAAAATCAAAATTAACATAAGCAAATAAACAAGTACAAAATAAATTAGAATTATACTTACGTTTCAAGCTCTTGAATCTGATTGGCATTATGCCTAATGGGTTTCTTCTTCTTCGGTGATGATTCACCACGTTCATCTACAGATGCACTACCAATTATGTTGTCACCGATAGAACTTCAACATGCTCGACTTTTAGATTGATGATTTCATAAAGATTTATTGCAAAATTTACTGGAGATATTAATTACATTTGAATTAGGAGTTAATTAGTTGGTTTTATGTTGAGAATATTACATTTAGTTAGATCTCAATTTTACTTGAGATAGAAAAGATAATTTGTTTTGACATTGTTTACTTTTATGGAAAACTTATTATATTGCTCTTTTGTTCTTTGATTATAATATTAGAAAATATTTGTTTTATTTAATATTTCTTGCTTATCATGAAGAAGATAGTTTTGAATGCATGGATTGTTTGTATGTATTTGTGTCTTGAGAAAAACTATCTATAGATTTTTCTGGGATGTTTAAAGAAACTTGGTAGCGACATTAGAATATTAATATGACATTTAGCAAAATATAGAATCACCAATTTTTATGACATTCAACAATAGCATTTTTTGACATTAACTAAAGTGTCGGAAATTTCTATGTGACATTTTATAAATATCACAAGTAAGTGTCTTGAAATTTGTTTTACCAACATTTAATCTAAATGTCAGAAAGTTTAAGTGACATTTCATAATGTCGAAAAAATAAATGTCATATATCTCATATCGACATTTACTTAAATGTCAAAAATAAATGTCATATATTTCATACTGACATTTACGTAAATGTCATATATCTCATACCAACATTTACCTAATTATCGAAAATAAATGTAATATATATCTCATACCGACATTTACCTAAATGTCGAAAATAAATGTCATATATCTCATACTGACATTTACCTAAATGTCAAAAATAAATGTCATATATCTCATACTGACATTCACCTAAATGTCAAAAATAAATGTCATATATTTCTTATCGACATTCACATAAATTTCAAAAAATAAATGTCGTAATAATCTTACCAACATTTACATATATGTTGCAAAGTAAATGACGCAAATTCTTTTCAACAGTTACCTAAATGTCACAAATTCTTCCCGACAATTACCCAAATGTCGGAAAAATCCCCGACACTAAAATTTACAATATTTGGTCAAAATGTAAAATAAATGTCGGTAAACAAATTTGTGACATTTAAACATCGTAATACGACATTTAGAAAATGTCGTTGTATCTCCACTATCTTGTAGTGTACGTACCTTATCCAACAGTGTATTCACCAATGCCAAACTGGTGTCGGCCACTGTACCTGATTCCCTTGTGGCTTCCCTTGTGAAATGTTCAGGTTTCGTGCCGATTAATGGGGTAAACAATCGAGCATATTTCTTAATATTTAACGTTTCTCCACCTCCATCCAAACTGCTAACCCAAAGAGGTTTATCATTTTCGTAGAGCCTAAAAAGCTCATTCAAGGCATCCAAAGCAAGATTCAATAGCACCATCTTATCATGCACTTTGTCTTTATTAAATAAGCTTAATTTGTACGCTTGGCGGTAAGCCTCTTAACTTCATCTTCCAATTGGTCATGCTCAATCTTTATTTGATTCTCATCAATGTTTTCTTTACAATTGTCAGAAATTGAATTTTCCAGGGTTTCCTTCATTACAATATGCTCTATGCGAAGCTGGTCATTTTCTTGCTTCAGAGTCTTATTTTCGTATCATTCCAATTGCGATTGATAAAATAACACAATTCATTCTTATAATCAATTATACAAATTTCACATAAGAAAAAAAATAAGAAATGTTGTGATATGTATCACCTTCATTTGGGTTCTTTTATTCTGGAACCAATTTTGCACCTGTTTGATGTCCATGGATAATTTTGTTGCAAGTTCTTGTCATGCTTTTTTGTTAGGAAGTGAATTCTTTTTGTAAAACCTATTGCCAATGGTATAAACAATGATTAAAAAATCAAAATTAACATAAGAAAATAAACAAGTACAAAATAAATTAGAATTATACTTGCGTTTCAAGCTCTCGAATCTGATCGACATTTTACCTAATGGGGTTGTTCCTCTTCGGTGATTCACCACCAGTTATGTTGTCACCGGTAAACTTCTCTCTATTTCTTCCTCTCCAGATCCTTCTATCAAAGCATTAATCAAACTTTCTCCTCTCTCATTCATGTCACTATGACCTTCCATCTTTTATTTCTGAACAAATTTAAGATGTATCAGTTCAACTCAATATCAAATGTGATCATATCAAGTTTCTTTAGAGATTTTATATAGTTTATCAATTTATTGACTGTTAGATTACACCAAATAATTGCATAACGCAATATCAAAATATTTTATTGAAGCAATATATATTAAGAAAGAGCTAAACTCATGTAGTAACATAAATGGAGCGTCTAGTTATAGTTACAGGTGGTAGTAGTTAGTAATTGTGAATCTATAGAATAACTCCATTTCCATTACTATATCATTTTACCAATGAAGACTTCAAAAATTATTTAAAAAATACAAATCAAACTCAATTCACCTATCCACATTTGTCATTATAACAAATTTAAGTTAGTCTTATGCTTTTTAGTAGTGCCTTAAGTCATATCTAAAACTTCTAATGTGATGTAAATATAGAAAAAAAAATTTATATCGCATTAATTAATTATCTATGTTGAGATTATACCAAATAGCAAAATTAGTGAATATTCATGTAGTCAATTCGAATTTATCTAGGGTTAACACAGTTGTTATTATTGTTTGTCCACAAGAGACAAATTCAGTTGAGGCCTATGGATAACAAACAAAAAGGAGAGAGAAAAGGGTGATAAAACAAATCGCAAATGACAATTTTTCAAGAAAATGATGGTAGAAAAATCTATTCTAAATTCACACCAAATGATATTTTAAAAAGAGAAAACACCTTTTATCAAAATATTCTTTTTTTCATCAAACCTAAATTTTGAAACCCCATGTATTTCAATTTATATTTCGTTGTGCCCCTAAAGATAACTTATCACTTGTGTGAACCTCCCATGTATTCCTAGTGAATTGGTTGAGGTTATTTCTCTCTATACTTTGTACTCTCATATTTATATAGTGGATTTCTCATCTCCTTTGTAGACATAGGTCGATTGTTGAACCACATTAAATCTTTGTGTCTTTTGGTATATTTCTCGTTTGTCTTCTTACTCGTGGTCTTTCGTGGATTGCTTTGCTAGCTTCAGCATGACACCTAATTATTTTGGTCCTAACAAGTGGTATCATAGCCAGGTGCAGTAGTTTTTTTATATAACCAGGTTAAAAACAAGTGTTCATCTTGGCGGGTGTAGTTCTTGTAACACCCCAGAAAATTTTTCGAACTAAGACTCTAATCGTTCTTCGTAATGAGTGAGATTTTACCAAGGAATTAATTTTTTTTTTTAAGTTTTAAGGTCACTAGATGTATCACCTTGAGTTCCAAAAATAACTAAAATTGGAAATAGCAAAATATAAAATTTTGTAAGTTATGCTTAAGTTATGAGTTTTGGGTCAACTTCAAATGACCATAACTCTTAGTACATGATGAGTTAGGTATTCTACCAGATACCGTAGGAAATATCTTTGAATTATCTTTCCAACGCCACCGAGTTTTCTCAGTTTCGAGTTCGTATGAGGGATATACATCCATTCGAAGTTGGGCTATCTAGATAAGGAAAGGCAAAATCGGATTTTAAAGGGGTATTTTGGTCTTTTCCTTACCCAATCAGATTTAATTCATTTTAGTAAGTTCTAAGTCTTGAGTATCGAGTTCCTAACCTTTTCGAGATTATATTCCTAATCATGGGACTATTACATGTTACTCATGAAGTCCTTGAGTTGACTAGTTCATGGCCATAATTCTGCATGAACCCTATAAGTCGAACAATCTTGAGATGAGAAGTATCTTTGAGTCCTTGAGTTGACTAGTTCATGCTCATAATTCCACATGAACCCTCTGAGTTGAGTATTCTTGAAATGAGTAGTATCATTGACTCCTTGAGTTATGGAGTTGTTGAGTTCCAAGTATTGAGTTCTATGCATAGTTATTGAAAACCTTGAATTGAGTCGTTTACGTCCATGATTCGCCATGAACCCTATTTTAAGAAGTCTTTTTACAAATTGTTTTAAAACTTGTTTTTAAAGACTTGAGCACTTAGTTGAGAAAGAGTAGTGTTGAGAACTACCTCTTTTAAGAAAATGATGAGTTTTGAGAAGAGTTTCTAAAACATGATTATTATGACAATCAAATATGTCATCAATGTTTAAGAAGTATGGTATTTAGATATACCATCAATGTTTATGCAGTATGACTTCCCGAGTCATCAATGATCATATTAAAATATGATTTTGATATGTTTTTTAGAAAAAGTTTTCAAGAGCAGTTACCTCTTTAAGAGGGTAGTTTGAGCAATTATCTCAAACCATAGAAAGAGTTATGTTTTTAAAACATATGAGCGGAGTATATTTTGGGAGTAGTATTGAGCACCGATATGGGGATGCGAGTTCATAATAACTCAAGTCTCCATAAACCACGTAGCCATCATGGATAGAAATGATCATACTTTTTAGATAACTCCTTAGTGATTTTTAGCATACACTAGTGGATCCACTTAGTTAAGGCATCCTATATGATGGCAAAGTATAAGACAGTTCTGGCAGCGTGGGCAAGACGTTGTGTCACTACTTAGGCTCATAGTGGTAAGTTGTCGGTTAGAGAAACTCCGACAGAGTTACATTGTATTTTTATATACACACTGAGTATTATTGTATTTTTCAATACATTGAGTTGCTATCTACAGTTTTACAGCTTTCCATATATATTGCATCTTTTACTGTTGCTTTATCCTTGAGTATCATGAGTTTAGTACGTTTGAGTGAGTTGAGTATATAACCCTTGAGTTGAGTATCTAATCTTTGAGTTGAGTATCTTATTCTTGAGTTGAGTATCTTATTCTTGAGTTGAGTATCTTATTCTTGAGTTGAGTTACTTTGAAAAGAGGTAAGTATGTTTCCTTTTTATCAAGTTCAAGCTTATGTTATGCTTTAGAATTCCCCTTACATGCTCGTACATTCCACGTATTGAGCCATTTGGCTTGCATCATTTCATGATGTAGATACAAGTATTCAGGGACATCAACAGAAGCTTCATTGATACCACATGGAGTTCAAGTTAGCTATGGTGAGCCTCCTTGCTTCCGGAGGATTTAATTTACTTTTTCAGTTTTGTTAGGATGTCGTGGGTTTTGTCCTGATTTCCATCTTTGTCAGTTAGAGGCTTCATAGATCAATAGTAGAGTTTGAGAAGTTTGTTTCATTTATCTTATTAAATGTATTAAGGCATTGTGTTTATGTTTTCGTGAATTTTATTCTGTTTTAAGCTTTTTGCATTCTTGAGTTAGTCTTCCGCTTATAGTTAGCCAGGGTGAGGGTTCGCTTGGGAACTAGCAATGGTTCTCGAGTGCCGGTCACGTCCAGGGTGTAGACTTGGGTCGTGACAGTTCTAGCCGCAACCTTTTTGACAGTAATGAAGATTTTTGTTGGAGAAATTGTTTAAGAGAGGTTCTCTGTGTTGAGACTTAGATTTGATAGAGGAGATTATGGAGAAGAGTGTAAAACCCCATAACTAGAAAGAGCTAGAATTAGAAAGAGTGATTTTTGGAAATAATAGAAATCTGGAAAATTATTTAAGTTCAATTAAGTTTGAGTTTTTGGTCAACTTCAAACGGCCATAAATCTTAGCTTAGGATGATTTAGGTGTTCTTCCAGATACCGTAGGAAATATCTCAGAATTATCTTTCCAACGCAGCCAAGTTTGAACGATTTTGAGTTTGTATGAGTGAGATATTCCCATTTGAAGTTGGGTTGTTCAATTAAGGAAAGTCTAATCCGGATTTAAGAAGGGCATTATGGTCTTTTCCTTACCCAGTTATTTAATTTCAAGTTTTGGTAATTAGTTGGGTCTAAACTGTTCTTAGTCAGTTTATTCTATTGGAAAAAGAGTTAGGGTTTTGAGAGAAGAGAAAAGAAGAGGAGAAGAAGCAAGAATCGTCAAGATCTTCAAGAATCGCTTGTGGATTTCGTCAAGGGGTGATCCCTATGAGGTATGTGAGATCACATAGCATTGGGTTAGTTCACCCACACGCCAATCATGATTTATTTCAGTAAATTTAAGTTCTTGAAAGCTTAGAAATTGAATTCTTGATGAGTTTGTTGAAGTTCCTTTGAATTCTTGATTCATTGAAATTGTTGAGGAGTTGTTTGATCCGAATCCATGATTTTAGGTGTGAATTCGATTAGAATCTTTAATATATTGATGGTATAGTTGATTCTAAGTGTTTAGGGAAAGAACCAAGTCAAAATAGGGGGTTTAGAGTTGAAAAACGAAGAAGAAAAGTTAGAGGCACCTGGGCAGGGGCCTGGGGCGTCGCTCCTCTCAGAGTCCCCAAGCAGGGTTCTCTGAACTTTGTGCTCTAGCACCCCATGCCTCTCAGAGCGCCAGGGATGCCAGTTCACCCCATTTTCCCCCCTTCTTTCCGTACTAGTTTCTTAGTAACGTACCTATGTTTTCCAATCGATTTCTATACTCTAAGGTAGGTTCAAACATCATGAAATCATCCATAACATGAGATCATGAACCTTGAATCCATAATCCAATTTAAGGAAAGTTAAGATCAAAGTCAAGAGAAGTAAGAGTCAAGTCAAGAAGAGTTCTTAGAGTTTTCCAAAAGTCTTTTCCAAATGTTTTAACATTGTTTTAAGACTTCAAGTTCAAGTTGAGTAAAGAGCAAAGAGTAAAGATTGAAGTTCATTTATTCAAAGTATATGGGAACTATGTATTCCCAAAGAGTTTAAAATGTTTTCACTTTTAAACAAGAAAAGGAAACCTTGATTTCCAAAGAGCCTTTGAGCTAGTTTTCAGAAAAGAGAAAACGCTTTCACAATTAAGAAAGAGGGAAAACTTTGATTTCCAAGATAGCCTTTGAGCTAAGTTTTGATCAATTATCTCAAACCACAGAAAGAAGTATGTTTTTAAACATAAGAGCTAGTATCATATTTTGGGAGTATTATTGAGCACCGATATGGCGGAGATTCAGACAACTAATAGCCCCCCATAAACCATGTAGCCACCATGGGTAGAAAAGGGTCATACTTTTTAGATGATTCCTTAGTGCTTTTTAGCATAGACTAGTGGATCCACTTAGTAGTTCAGGTTCTATACCCTCGGCAAGGTATAGGACGGCCCTGGCAGCGTGAGGCAAAATGATGTATCATCACAATAGCTCTTACGTGATGATTGTCGGTTAGAGAAACTCCCACAGAAGTATTTGTATTCTTATATACACAGTTTAATTGTATTTTTGCATACATTTCAGAGTTATATTGTATCTTTGCATACACACAGAGTATTATTGTATTTCCAAATACAGATTTGACATTCATGTTTTAAAAAGCTTTTCTTTATATTGCATGTGTTTTATACTGTTTTATATTGAAATAAGTTCAGTTAAGTTGAGTTGAGTTGAGCCGAGCCAAGTAAGTTCTTTCAGTTTCTTTCAAGCTTATGTCTTGTTTTAGAATTCACCTCGCATACTTGTACATTCAATGTGTTGATGCCATTTGGCTTGCATCTTCTTATGATGCAGACACAGGTAACCAGGATCAACATCCAGCGTATCGTTGATTCTCGTTGAGCTCCAGAGTTGTTGGTGAGCCTCCTTACTTACGGAGGACCCCTTTTATTGCTTTAGTAGCTTTAGTTCATTAGGATATCGTGGATTTTTTTCCGACATCCATCGTAGTTGTTTTAGAGGCTTCATAGACAGTCAGGTGTTAGTTCTTTAGTCTTTTCATTGTCATTATCTTATGTTGAGACTTGAGTTTGCCTTAATGGCCAGTTGAATGTTCCTTTATAACAGTCCAATATATTACATAGATTTATCTTTGTTGATTTAAGTCTTCCGCTGAGTAAGTAAGTCAGGCCAAGGGTTCGCTTGGGGCCAACAATGGTTCTCGAGTGCCAGTCCCGACCAGGGTGTAAGCTCGGGGCGTGACTAAGAGATGCAATTTGCTGAAGATTATGTGAAGAAGGTGCACAAATTTATTTTGTCAGAAATTCAGGCCAAGAGGGAGATTTGTTGGGTATTAATTGCCCTAAGTTTCTTACCATAAATAGATTTTCCTTTTAGGAAAAGGTTCAGGAGTGGCTAGTCCTTTTCTAGTAGGAAAAGGTTTAGGACTCTATAAACAGAGGCATGGTCCTTCTAACTTAATCAACATTCACAATGTAGTCATAGTGGCTTTGATAGTTTTGGTTAGGGGAGAATTTGTGAGTCACAAGTTATACGTTATTACTTGTGAGAACCTCCCATGTATTCTGAGTGAATTGGTTGACATTATTTCTCTCTATATTTTCTATTCTCATATTTACAGTGGATTACTCATCTCCTTGTGGATGTAGGTCGATTGACCGAACCACGTTAAATCTTTGTGTCTTTTTTGGTATATTTCGCGTTTCTCTTCTTACTCGTGGTATTTCGAAGTTTTCTTTCCTAGCTTTTGCATTACACCTGCTTATTTTCGGTCATAACACCCCTACCCAAACTCATTTTTTGGTAATTTTGGTACACCTTTTGGCTTACGTGGCACACTCCGTGACTCCACGCAATTAAGGTGTGTGGGAGATGTTTGTGTCACGTAAGTCAAATAGGTGTATTAAATTAATGAGTTTTTCGGAGGGGGGGGTTAAATGGTAATAGGACCTTAGTTTAGTTAAGATGTGTCTCTGGGATTTCGGTCATAGTCTAGGAGGTACTTGTGCCTTAATCCCTTTAATTTTTAAAGCTTTTTTTCGTTCTTTCACTACTCTTGGCGTGTAATAAGTAAGTAAGAAGAAAGAAGGCATGTAAATTCACAACGTAAAGATTTTTAGATTAAGAATTGAATTTAATATTTAGTAATTATATAAGTAAAACTTCAATCTTTTTGGTTGTTGTTTTGGAAGAGTGGCTTAGTATAAATTGTTTCGAAGGGGGAGATGGATTTTGATTGTGTAAGAGGAGGCTGGAGGTGGTGTCACTAGCTACAATGGTGAGGGTTGTGGTGGACGATGAGGTTGTGTTGAGGTAACGATAAAGACAGAAAAAAAAGGATAAGACATAAGTACCATTCCAAACTAAATATGATCTCTACAACACATCTAAACTTAACTAGGGTCCTATTACCCCTTCCCTTCTTCCAAACTCGTTCATTATGTATTTTTGTGCTCTTGTTATACAACTAATGCTGACGTGGAACCAAGACCCGATTCAATTAGTTGTGGTGATATACATGCGTAGATGCGCTGTCACATGTATAATACAATATATTTTTTTGTAAAAATCTTCTTATTTTCTTTGCATCGTATTAAAAATATGTTAATACACATAACTTTTTATTAAAAAAAAGATTACCTTGTATTTAAATTTTTTCTCAAATACACATAACTTTTAAAATTTTCATTTCCTTGTATTTAAGATTTTCTCAAACGTAACGTAGTTTTTTTCTTCATATTTTACCTCCATTCATTCTATTGATTTTTTATTTGTCTATCCTTTTGATTTGATATTAAATTTAATTTCAAAAGTCTTGTATATAAAATAAGATAATTTCGAACAGATATAAAAAAAGTGAAGAAAATCAAATAAACATAAAAAAATAATATTAAAGTTAAAGGACACTTTTTTTTTAAAAAAAATTAAAAATAAACGCGCATAATTTTTTTAAAATAAAAGTGAAAAGATAAGAAATTAATGGAAGAAAGAAAATAAAAAGTTTAAAGTGAGGAGAGAAGTAAATATGTTACAAAGAAGCAAAAATAAAAATAATTAAATATGTACAGATTTTGATGTTAATAATTATATGTATTAACCAATTCTAAAATGTCCAATTAATAGTGGACATGTGTCCAATATTGATCAGATTTGTTTCCTTTTGCCTCTCACTTGCATTCGAGAGTGAGCACACTGTCTATGCCACATCAACACAAAAGGAGAAAAAAATACATAAACATGTGTTTAGGGAGGTAATCAGACCCTTCTTAAGGTTAGGTGTCGCTGGAATTTCGTTTATAGTTAGAGAGACAACTTGCGCCTTATCCCAAAAAAATAGAAAATATACTTGATTAATAGAAAAGGATTAACACTTGTGGCTTCTCACTCCCTCAAAGAGAGTGAAATTTACTCTACATGAGTAAATAATTTTAGTTTAAAATATTGTG
This sequence comes from Solanum verrucosum, assembly GCF_900185275.1. Taxonomy (NCBI): domain Eukaryota; kingdom Viridiplantae; phylum Streptophyta; class Magnoliopsida; order Solanales; family Solanaceae; genus Solanum; species Solanum verrucosum. The sequence continues at coordinate 1,760,709 of NW_026019996.1, read as the reverse complement.
CGGGGGTAATAGAACTCCCACAAAGTAAAAGAGTGTCCTCAAAACTTCAATTATAGTTTGTGGGGATAATTATGTTTATTTTCTAAATAAAATGATAACTATAGACGATCGAGAGGATTTCAAATTTACATTTTCGATCCGAATTGAACAAGTTCAAAAAATAAAAATTATTGTGTTTCACAATTCACCTTCATATAATAAAAAAAATACAAATTTATAGTTTAGAAGATACAATATTACATTTTCAATTCCAAATGTACACATTGTATGGGGTAAACCCAATCTTGTCTAAATGGATGAATGTTATGATGACATATGGCACAAGAATCACATGTAAAGGCTGACATTCACATCGTCTAGTATGAAACTGAAAAATTAGTTCTCACATGGAAAGTCTATGAGAGATCTGAACCATACGAAATTGATTATCTAGATTATTCTCTATAAACATACCATTAGGCATCAATGATAGCGGCACTCTTGATTTTCAATTCATACACTTGTTTAGGCATACATATTTTCTTTAAACAAATTCTCTTAGCTTCAAAATTTGAAATTCACTCCGGATACGCTATACTTAGGCTTCGAAGGCCCAATTTTAAGGATCATATACACGACTTGATTACTTTCTTTCTTTCTAATCATTATATGCTATTATTGTTGTAAAACATTTCACTATTATTTAGTATTTTCCCCTAAATTTAGTGTTTATTTTTACTTTTCTTAATATTTTAATGATTATGTAGTTATCGATCAGCACAAAAAACTAGAATTAAACAAACACACAAAATGAAAGATCACAACTACCTATCCCTTAGATTCATTGAGGACAATGCAATATCTATTGTTCGGGGATGGATAGTAGTACTAGTGTGAATTAAAAATCACTCGATCAATCGTAAGGCATGTCATGTTGTTTGTTGTAAATAAGAAATTAGGAGTTAGTTTAATTGAGTCACCTCTTAGTTTTTCTTAGACATGCCAACAATATTTCTTTGACATGTGTTTTAGGTGTTCTTACATAAGAAGATTTTTCGAGAGTTTATTTTAGTGATGAACTAAGAAAAATCTTTTTGCTTTTGAGTTTTTGAGTATAGAGTCAGACATTTACCCAATGATAGATTCATATGCGACTTTCTTAAGAGAATAAGTCCTATTACTTGTTTAAGTAGAGCAAAGTGAGTTTTAACTTATATGGTAATAGTTGTCTACTTAGGGCATGAAACTTGTTTTGTTAGAAATATGTACCTCTCCAAAAAATAATTGCATAAACTTCTATTATATGTATTGACATGTACATCTCGTTTTTTGACATAAAATATATTGCTAAATGATTAGAGTAGAAGTTTGGGAGTTAAATTAGAATAGCTTAATATAGTCCTATGTCATTGTGTGTGTAATTTTTACTATTTATGCATTTACAAGTAAAATCTAGAACTTTTCTGGTAAGTCATGTCACATGTCCATGGATAACTTTGTTGTATTATTTTCTAGGTAAATAGCTTGACGCCCACCATGGGGTTAGGGAAATTGTGGTATTGTTTTGATATTTTACTTGTTTATTTGCTAACCTACTAGAATTTGATTTGCAAAGAAATTCAACCATTGCAGCATACAACATGACCAATATTGAATGAAACTAGGGTAACTATGTCGGCCTATAACAATGAGTAGGCCCTGATGACAACTTTCTCTTGAAGAACAAATCCCAACTTGTAACAAACATGGCTGAGTGCCAAACTAGAAATCTAAATTGCGCAATTCAATAGAAAGAGTTCCCAATGAAATTGACAATTCTGAAAATGAAGGCCGAAGGGAATGACAAAAAAAACTAGGATGAAACAGTGAGGTTTTTTGCTGCCCAACAACCAGAGATGATGGAACTTCTAGAGTGTAGGGTCAAAGCATAACTCAACTCCATCATATTAATGTTTTGAATTTTAGAAGGTGTGAATGAAAAAATATGTGTGTTTTTCAAAAAGATACAAAGAGAAAAAATGCAATTTGAATACTACATTTTCACATCGAAGTGTTGTTACTTTTTTGAATGGTTGCACCCTTTCCAAAGAGTTGTAACTTTTTCGAAGGATTGTGACTTTTTGGAAGAGTTATGACTTTTCTAATAAGGGACAAATAAACATATGTTCGTTGTACCTTTTGTTGGCTATAAATAGTGGAGTTTCCTATTATTTTTCAACAATGAATTGTCACCATACTTACCTATCGTGAGTGACAGCTACACTAACCTCTGGTGGGAAAGCAGGATGTTGATGTCCAAAATTTGAAGTGAAATTTTGGATTTGCCTATTCTTAGTCGTTATGGGAAAGAAATACAGAAATAAGAAAGAGATTATTCCCTTAGAGCTTGTCCAATACCACCAGTACCAGAAATGCATCTCCTTCGCCCGCATGACAGACTTCTATGCCAGCCAGGAATAACGACTCTGTTATGAAAGAAAGCGGTAGACAGACTAATTTGGCCGGTATTTCCTAATTCAACTATCTACTAACACACCAATAATTAATTGACCTCAGCCCAACAATTTACATAAACAAATCAATTTTTAATTTTTTAAAGCAACTTTCATAAAGAAACAATAAAGTCATAACATGAATGCGGAAATAACCACCCCTAAAAACTGAAAGTAGTGGCCCCAAAATATTTGTTCTTTGTTTAGAATACGGGAATGCACCCCAAAACCAAATGACTAAAAAGAGTCTAAGTCCAGAAAATGGACTAAAAAAGAGAGAAGAATTCATGACAGCATGGACAAGTTTGCCCACCCTTGGATTCAGATAGCGCTAGGATCATAGTTGAGGTCTCAAAGAAACCGCCTGAATATGCCATGTACTCAACAAAGAAAAAGCAAGTGCAGTATCAGTACACAATCATTGTGTATTGGTGGGATCATTAGCTAGTTCAAGATATATGAAGTATGAGCAACCACAACTTAATAAAACAAATAACATACAATTACAACACAAAGTCGAATGACATTAGTAAACTAAATGTATGGTATGTAATAAGACTAAATGAAACAACAACTGAAGTGAGAAGCTGAAATATAACTCAACTGAGTAAAGTAGAATCATGAGATGAAATCATTTAAGCTTCACAAATAAAATGCAATAATATTAGATACTCGACTGAACTGAAATATACATATATAATTACTCTTTACTTTACTTTACTAGGGAGTTTCTCTAACCGACAACCATCACAATGAGCCTCGTGATGATACAACGTCTCACCCACGTTGCCGGAACTATCATATACCTTACCAAAGTATAGACCAAAACTCATCTCATGGATCCATATATAAGCTTTCCCAAGAGGCAGTGAGGATTCGCCCAAATGTCAGTGTGATCATCTCCCGCACTGGCTACGTGGTTTATGAGGTTAGGAGTTATCTGAACTCTCATCTAAATCGATGCTCAATACTACTCCCAAAATATATAATAGATGGGGAAAATATTATATCAAAATAATAATACAAGAATTACTGTAAATAGTACTACAATAATATTCTTATGTAATATATATATATATATATATATATATATATATATATAATACTTGAGTCGTGCTAGGCACTGTCCTAACAAACTATTTCAACAGTATGAAATAATTCCCCAAGATCAAACAAGCCTTCTCTAAATTAATTAGACGATACAAGAATCAACAAAATATAAATACTACAAAATAAGCAAGTCGAAAGAGAATGTTTGAAAATTGGGTAAGTCTTACTACTTCACTTGGTTATATTTCCTCAAGACTTCATCAACTTATATATACAAGAGTTTAGGCCTTGAAACATGGAGAAGAGGAGAACATTACTTGGAGACAAATGGAATTAATACTTGGAGGCAAAGGAAATTAATACTTGGTGATTAAGTTTATGACATATGCACATTAGTCATCAACTTAATGACATAAGTGCTTATGTCATAAACTAATATGTCTCAAATTAATTTAAAATATCCAACAATCCCCCATATATTTTAAAATAATTTTGAAATGGAAGAACTCGACTTGCCCTATTTTGTATGATCAAAATATTTTAGGTTTGGTGTCTTTCGGACTATGAACCAAACTTAGACCGATAAAATTTAACTTATAGAATTATTGGTGAAATATAAAACTTCTATGAACCAATTATTCTTATGTAAGTCAGTGATTCTACCAATCACATTTTAATCCTCATATTTTGTTGTTCAACATGGTTTTTGTGCCAATAAGACATGCGCGTGTCGGGTTATTCATGAGAGCTCTAGAGACTAGGCCAAAATCTCATAGGAGCGGCTTTACTCCACTTCTGATATAGGTGAATTCATCAAGTGTATACTGCTTTAAATACACCATCCATAAGGACTATAGATTCATTAAGAGTTAATAACCCATCCCTCATAATTCCTAGAAGTTCAAACACTCTCTATTAGAGTGCAGTGTCAATATCGACTTGTTATTACACATATGAACCTACTTCATGGGATCTCCAATCACATAGGTTGGGTTACCATCTCTATTGGCAATCATATTGGCCTTAACCATATCTCTTTCGAGGATTGAAGAATTAATTTTCTTCCTACAGGTTTAGTCAGTGAATCGGCCAAATTCAGTTCTGACTTCACATAATCAATGGAAATTACTCCATCTCTCAGCAGTTGCTTAACGACATCATGTCTCAACTTCATGTGTCTACTCTTACAATTGTAAAATTTATTCTTCGCAATAGCAATTGTGGCTTGACAATCACATTGTGTAAACACAAGAGGCAATTCATCCTTTATTAAAGGGATATTCACTAAGAAATTTCTTAGTCATTCAGCCTCAGAACCAGCCAGCTCCAAAGCTATAAACTCTGACTCTATAGTCAATCTAGGAATGATCGTCTGTTTAGCTGATATCCACAATATTGCACCACCACCTAAGGTGAACACATATCCGCTAGTGGATTTTGTCTCATCTGAATCAAAGATCCAGTTTGCATCACAATACCGTTCTAATGTAGAAGGAAATCCACTATACATAATACCATAATTCATGGTTCCTCTCAAATATTTCAGTAGTCTGTTTAATGTAGACAAATGCTCTTTATTGGCTATATCAGGCATAGTAAAATTTATTAAATGCATCAGACTCCCTACAATCTGAGCATACTTAGACTGAGCAACTGGGTCACCTTTATTCTTTTTCAATTAGAGAGTTAGCATCATAAGGAGTAGCCACAGGTGTCACCTTAAAACATTCAAACTTCTTAAGAAGTCTTTCCACATAATGTTCTTATGACAAAATTATTACATCTTCACTCCTTATAACTTTAACTCCCAATATCATATTTACTTCACCCATATCTTTCATATCAAAATTAACAGACAAAAATAATTTGGTACTCTGCCCAATATTTAAACTTGTACCAAATATAAGCATATCATCAACATAGAAACATATTATCACATAATCATTGTCTACCATTTTAGTATAAACACATTTATCCACTTCAATAGAAAAAAAATCGTCTCTCATCAAGAATTGATCAAATTTTTCATGCCACTGCTTAGGAGCTTGTTTAAGGCCATAAAGAGATTTAATTAATTTACAAACTTTATTTTCTTGTCCAGAAATAATACATCCTTCAGATTGAACCATATAAATTTCTTCTTCTAAATCACCATTTAAAAAAGCTATTTTGACATCCATTTGATGGATAAAAAGCTTATGAATTGAAAACTTTTTTGTAGTATCTTGAGATTTCCCAACCTAGTCCAAATTTGGAAGAAATCGGAGTTATCAAAATCTAGGGAAATCTGGTAGAAATTGAGTGATCTAATTATGATTTTGATTACATGAGTAGATAGATAAGTCGTTAAGAAATCTGTACGACTTTACGGAATCGAATTCGGACGAGTAAAACTCTTGGAATTGATGTTATCGTTAACAGTATTTTCTGAGTGTCGTTGGTTGAAGGTGTGTTGTGAAATGGGGGTCTTGGAATTATTAAAGTAGTTCACTCTTTCGTGCAAGCCGCTTTGGTGGTGATTTTTGTCGCTGTGAGGACCGCTGTGGCGGGCCCGACGTGACTTAAAGTCGTAAATAAACCCCAAAACATCTTTATACTGCACTTTTTGGTTTTTAAAGCTAAGGAACGAACCCCAGGCGATTCTTGACAGTTTTCCACCATTCTTAAGGCTAAAGGTAAGATTTTGACTCCCCGAATCCTTTTTTCGATCCGTAGAACGTAATCTAATGGGTATTTGTCGATAGGGAAGAGATTTGATCTGGAATTTATGGTGGAAATAGCCCTGATTTGAATACTTGGGATCATGGGTATGATCTAGGGTTAGAATTGTTAGTAATCTAGGTAATTAGTGATTGTTTATTGATTCCCGTATTATATTGATTATTTGTAGACCAAGAACAAGAGGAAAGAATCTGGAAAGGGAATGATCAAGTTTCTTAGGGTTTCAAGCTTGTTTCGAGGTAGGTGATGGTTGTGATTCTATGATTGTGTGATGTATGTTTGTCTTTGCTTCATTATGATACATGTATGTATGTGAATGTTGCATTATTGATCACACTTGTTGTAAATGAAGATAGATGAATGATGAATGCCATGAATCATGACTTGATTGTATGTTATGAGAATGTACTTTGTGATTGTCATTGTGGCTTGTTGATTGGATCGGGTGTTGCGTTCTGACACACTGACTTGTATCGATTGCCACGTTTTGGCATAAACATTGGATTAGGTACCACGTTCCGGTATGCTTGTTGACACCCAATTTTGACCCTTCCCAATATAAATTAATCATCGAGCTTCCTAAATTCTAAACGATTTGAAATAATTGGCTTTATAAAATTCAAAATAATTTTCAAGTCATTTTAAGTAGTTTTGTCATTTTTATAAATTTCAAAAAAATAATAAATATGATATTTTATATAGTTATGTGTCTAATTAGTATATTTTATGAATGTTTGAAAATTGCCTCAAAACGATTTTAGTTTTATTTAAATATTTGGCTATTAAATTAATTAATAACTTATATTTCGAGTTAACTAGTTTATAATTAAGTTAATTATTATATAGTTATGTGTCTAATTAGTATATTTTATGATTATTCAAAAATTGTCTCAAAAAATAAAAATAAAAATTATATTTTAAATATTAGGGATGGTTATAATTTTGAATTAATAAGTTTATGAAATTCAAAATACTTTCAAGCTATGTTTAAAGTAATTTTATCATTTTTTAAAAATAAATATGTATATTTTTGCAATCACGTTGTTTTATAAATATTTGAAAATCATCACAAAAGATTTTACATTTTGGTTAAATATTTTATTAATTTACTTTAAGTTATAGTTATAATTTTGAGTTAATTAGTTTTGTAATTGAATTAATTAGTTTATAATTAAGTTAATTATTTTTTATTTCGTTAAGATTAAGAAGCTCATCAATTAATTCATATTAATTTATTTTGTTTAAGTCTTAACCAATTCATCGATTAAATTTGATTCGATTACAATCTAGATTTAGTTGAACTTTTATTCCTAAACAATTTTCAGCCGATTTAAAGGCCAAATTTTGGGCCTCTGTTTTTTTTTCTTTTTCAATTCGCAGCCCAGTACTCGAACTGGCCCAATTCCTTCAGCAAAAGAAACCCAGTTCATTATTTCCCTTTTCCAGTAACAATTCCCATTCCTCCCAAATCCTCATCAGCAACCCATTCCAATTTACATCAGCCCATTCCTTTACATTTCAGTACCAAAAAAATCCGATCCAACAATTCCATTCAACATACATCAGCATATACATACACATACCAAACCGACCTAACTTCTTCTTCTCTACGCAAGAACCAAAAGTCAAGAGCTGCAAATCCCAGCAAATCCGGAAAGCAGCAGGCGTCTGCCGCGCCCATACTCTTCGTCGTCCCCTTACCCCCTTTTTCACGGAAATCAGATTTTGCCCATCCCCTTGACTGTGGTTTCGAAAATAGCAGAGGGGATTGAAATTGCTGTTTGATTTCTAATGGATTTTCCTCTCCAAAACGTTTATTTTCTTCTTCTATATATTCCCTCTTTCAATCAGTGTTTAAAAAACTTTTTTTCTTGGCAAGAACTCAAGAGAAATACACTTTAAATATATATACGCTCTTCCTTTGTTTGTGAACTGCTAGTATTCATAGGAGTTTTCGGAAGTTTGAAGTCGGTGGTCAAGTTGTTACTCCTTGTTCACCCTGTCCCTGTTCGCTGCCCACAACAAGGTAAACAACTCTTGACCTCTTCCCTTCTCCTTTTCGATTCCGACGAGTGTTAAATCAAGAAATATTTGTAGTTGGGTTATGAGCTGATCTTTTATAGTTTGAGCCTAAGTTTTCTCTTCTTCGTAGTCTTTCCGAAACTATTATGTGTATTTCGTACTCAAAATGACTTTATCGCCTGTTTGATCTGCTTTTCTTTGTTTATGGCTCTTCTCTAGTTTTTCTTAGCTGAGTTGTGCTCATTACGATTTCTGTTTGTTTATTCGTTAATCATCTTAATACCACTCCGTCCATACTTGTCGAAATAGAGTCCGTGTTTGCTTGTCATGTGTTTGGAGGATGCAAATAAACCAAGCAGTTATGTTTAGCTATTCTCGAAAATGAATTATCCGAGTTGCGAGTAGTAGTTTTGAATAGGATTGATTCATCACGCTTGGTCCATGCTCGTTCTTAGTTTCTTTTGTAGCGTCAATATTTATGTGATACTTGTTGGAGTCGTTCGAATGCGTCTGATAGCAATTGTTTAGGTCTCTGTTTACAACTTGCCTTGTTCCAAGTTTTCTTGTTCTTAACATTACTTCAAAGGGTTGTTTAAATGTTGTGCTTAAATTTCAAATGTGTCCTTAGTCTCTAATTTTTCAAAATTACTACAAAAGGAATCCTAATGCTCCATATTTATTAAAATTTGTAATGCATTTTTTCTTTCTGGGAACGGTGGAAGTATATGTTTTTTTTTTATCAAAGTTTGTGTTGAATATTATAAGAATATTATACTTGTCCTTTTCAAGATCATTGTTACCATGGCATAAGCATTTATCTAAAGTGATTTTGTTTATTGATGAAGTGTCGGTTGTAGTTAGAATTTGCGTGATAAGTCGCTATTTTTTTTTAGTTTTCTTTGTCAATCTCTTGTAGTCTTTTTTTTTTTGGAAGGTTGTATTGGAACAAGTGTTAAAGTTCTTCATCCTTTTTTTTTATTTTTATTATTTTTATTTTTAAATTTGGATTGTTGGTCTAATATTGTATAAAGGACATAGTGCATGAACATATTATCCTTTACTTCCCCACTTGTCTCAAGAATGAGCCTTAGTAGTAACGTACGACTGCTTCTGCTATTTTTTTTATCCTCTTTAATTTATTGTCGCTCATGAGCAATCACTTCCATATCATTCAAGACAAGAATAGCTTTTCATGTGTCTTTTAATTTAAGATATGGGTTAGTGTAGTATATGTATTATTGCTATATCTTTTAATATGCATGATAATGAATAACTTTGTCCCTTTTTGTGTCCTTTTCTCTCTGTCTTGCCATCTGTAGGCATGCATAGCAGACACATTAATTCCTTAGGCTTAAGTGGCTATTGTGTTCTCCTATTATATTTATTTTATTTTATTCTTCAAATTTGTTGGTGTCCAGTATGCCTCTAGGTGATTCCCTTTGGTAGGATTGTTTGTTAGTATACATCTTTCTTGAGTCAAAATATGCATTTTCCATTAAATTAGTGTGTTCTTCTTGCAATTTTGTTAATTGGATTATATATTAACTTCTTTCCTTTACCTTATTGCATGTGAAATAATGTCTGAGTCCTCCTAGGCTTCAACCCTCCCGTTGCATTTCGATGATTGGGCCATAGGGGCCCGATTTTTCTTTTCTTTAAGTCAGCCGGGTCATCCGAATAGGGCAGTACAGGGGCTGGAAATTGAAAACAAGTCTCAGAAAGCTGAAAAAAGGCTGAGATACAGCCTATATACATTGATATATATCGGTATACACTCATATAACAGGTCGAAAAGTGTGAAAATACAGAGCTGAGGCGAAATACGGGTGTTTGGGAGCAAGATATACACGAAAAACACCTATACACACGCCGATATACACTGATATACACCACGTGTATACAAAAACGGGAATTGGGTTAAGCCCAATAATGGCAGCGAATTTGGCCCAAAAAGGGCCCAAATTCATTTCTCCTTTACTTCTAAATTATTTAATTGTCCTTATTTATTGTTTGTTTTTATTATCATTAACTCTAACTTTAGAATTGTTAATTAACTTAATCAAATTCCCCAAAAGACAAACTATTCCTCTATGTTGTTTTATTTTCCAATAAATCTCTTTTTATCAACTTTTGTATTTTCATTTATAATCTTTAGTTTTTTTTTTTATAGTTTTTTTCATAAACCAAAAAATGACTCAAATAAAAACCAACTAATTTAGTTTTCGTTAAAATTCTTATTACTTGTCTCTAAATCAAATATTTCAATTAAGGTCCCATTTTTCCTAAAAGATAAAATTGCTCTTTGTTTAACTATTTTCTCAAAGTTAATCTAATAGTGTAAATAAATAAATAAATACTTACTTAGTTATTTTTTCAAAAAGGTTAGTCAATCAATTCAAAAAATGATTTTTCATACTTTAATTTATTAAATTGGTTTAATATATTTTAAAATGAACTAAATAAATTCTAATTAGTCTAGTTTTTTTTATTTTTTATTTTATTTTCTAATCACTTGCACCTTAATTCAAATATTTTCCTTTTAGATCTCTTCCTCTAAAAAGATAGAATAAAATGGTTCATTCCTTAGTTATATTTTCAAACTTAATCGAATATTGTAAATTATTATATATTTTTATATTAAATTATTTTTTCTAAAAATAGTCAAATATATTTTGGTCAAGTCGCAGGTCAACCGCATGTTAGCGGACATTTCGAATGCTTAAACCCTTCTCGAAGTGTAAATTGAACTCCGAACTCTCTCCGGTATTTTCAAATGATTTTTTCTGTTTAAATTTTTGAAAATTATAAGTTTTCTTAATTCCTTTAAAAAATTAAGTGGCGACTCTTCCTAAGTATTTCTCAAATTGTTTTATACTTGGATCATTTCAAAAAGTGATTTTTCTGAATACAGTAAAATTACGGCACGACAGAAATGGCGACTTCCGCTGGGGATTTATTTAAGTTCTAACCATAAGATTTGACTTGTTTGACTAATTGTATTAATTGCTAAATTGTTTATCTGCTCTCAACGTGTTTAAATTAATATAACTGTCATTGTATTTCATGGCATCTTCCTATTATATGTATAGTATATTAAGGACGGTTTCTGCATAATCGCAGCCGGACTTTTTATACTCAACCCTTTTTCGGAAGGATCGGCAATTTATTGGTACGTCATGCGTCCAATGGTTGTCGTGAATTCCAGCCTAAGTTGTCCACTTGGGTTCCCGATCTTTCAAAGCCACTCTTAGTCAACTAGCGTAGAGCGAAACCAAATCCCAATTTTTAGTGCATTTTGAACTAGGTCGACCCAACACCCAAGGCGTGTTGGGCCCATTAGATGCTCACCTTGTGTCTGTTTGGCCCATTTGCCAATAAAAAGACAATCATGCTTATGTGTTTAATTGAAGGACTTATATGTCGATTTAAACAAATCAATTATCTATGGGGGTGGGGGTTAACTTACCTTTATTTGTTTTTCTTGTAGGATGAATCCGACGTTTGAGCCATTGAGAACTCGAATGGTGACTATACCTGATCCTTACCTCCAAGTTTGGTGGAAATTCATGAACAAGGACGATAAAAAGAAAGTGCAAAGACACATAGGCCATCTCCCGTCATTAATGGAAATGGTGGCTTACCCCGACTTGATTGGAACGATGGTGAAATTTTGGGACAGCAACAACATGGTCTTTCGGTTTGGGGAAGTAGAGTTGACTTCGACTATAGATGAAGTCCTTGCCAGTTACGAGAGTGTCGGCATGTGCAACAAGAGGAAGCATCAACCCGATACTGATCTTCTATTTCCAAAAGCATGGGAATTTGTCGAAATCAAAGAAAAATTATCACTAGTCAAAGCTGAATGGATGGACAGGCTGCCCGGATCAAATATTCCACTTCGGAAGTTGTATTATCGATTTGGACGCGCAAGAGCTTACGAGAAGTTTAAAGATGAGTTTGTGTCAGAAGAAAAATGGAAGGAAACACGCCCCCTCGCATTTGCGATATGTCTACTTGGGACAATGATGTTTCCCCAAGGACCAAACTACACCATCCATCCAAGTGTAGTAATGGTTACTCATGCTATTTTTAACGGAGTAAGCTACGGGCCTGTAAGAAAGTACTACAATTTGGCCCCTATGATCCTTGCTGACATTTACAGGGCGTTGGATAGGTGCAAAAATGGCACACGTTTTTTTCAAGGGTGCAACCTGATACTTCAATGGTGGATGATGAGACACTTGATCAAAGCTCATGATCCAACAGAACCAGATCCCTTGGAAAGACCGAACAGGCTCGAAAGTCACGATTGGTGGGTGCAACGTAATCATTTGAACAGGACTGGAGGCCAAGAGTTTTGGTACCCGAGACTTCAGGGTTTGAGAGAGGAAAATGTGCAGTGGTCCATCCAATGTTTGGTAGTAACAAAACAAATTGTGATCCGAAGTGGAAAGGCCCCCTACTTGATATTTGCTGGGTTGAGAGGAACTCGGCCATATGCTCCTTCTCGAGTACTTAGACAGCTAGGAGGGAAACAAGAGCTTTCTCAGATAGAAGACATGAAAAGATTTGTGACGGATCATGAAAATGGCGAAGTCGCTTTTACTAAAAAGATGCTTCAATTATGGAAGACTCGAAGGGTATTGGGCGAGCCGGTGCCAAATAGGTTTCGTCCGGAATGCTCTAAGGATTACAAAGAATGGTTAAAGAAGAGTCTCGCCGGAACTATCGAACTCGGTCCAAACGTTCCCCATATTATTGCAGATGTTGGAGCCAAGCATCAAATCCGACTTCATCAACTCCAAGAGAAGTTTGATAGGAATGAGCTGGAGTATCAACGTCGGCACTCAGAAGACGCCAAAGTCATAGCTCAGTTGAAGCAAGAGTTACAAAAATCCAGGCAATGTATGTCAGAATTAGATGATAGCATGGAGCAGCAGATTCAGTCGGTCGAGAGGTTCAGACATCAAGAAGGGGCTCGGTTGGCAAGAGATCACCTATGGGCGAACAGATATGCTATGTGGGAAGAGGTTAGCATCGCCAAGAGGGCCAGACTTGGTGAAAGATCAGGATGAGCTTGGAGTTTGTTATCATCCCCTGCGTGGGACTGCTTTATTTGTACTTTGTCTTGTAATTTATTTTTCGAACTCTTTTCCCCAATTTTATGTTTGTCAAACATTTTTGAATGTTATTAATGAAATATTTTGGGGATAATGAATTGAATTAAAAAGACATATACATCCTTCAATTCGCTAGGCCTACCCTTGGCACAAAAGGGTCACATGCATGTTTAGGATGCGAGATTTGTCTGTTTACTTGTGTGCTTTAACTGTTTATGTGGTACGTTGCTTTGAATGAGGACATCTTTAGCCCACTCTTTTTCAAAATTTTCTGTAAATCTCTACAATGCTAAATACAAGTCATTACTAAAATGTCCGACCAAAATTTCTTGAGTCTTGAGTTTCTCAACCAAAAATAAAATCCTACTATCAAATCCTAAAACATTACTCCATCATCTCAGGAAAGGTAAAATTACTGCTAAGATGGAAAAAGGGAAGGGCATCGACATAGAGCTAACTGAGGAGGATTTGAGGATGAAATTACAGCGGCTCAGACGAGAGATCCAAGAAACCAGAGAAAGGAGAATAGAAGTGGAGTTCGCCACCGCGGTGGCACGAGCAGCAAATGCGGCACTAGACGCGGAGTTGGCAGCAAAAATGACAAAATGTGTTGTTATAGATGAAGAGACAGTTGCTGTGCGAAAAAAGCGCGATGCCCTCAAAGAGATAACCATGATGCTTCAGAAGCCACGTGGAAAACACTCTTTCTTCAGCCAAGAGGCCGCCAACAGTGATCCCAAAGGTGCTAGACCTGAAGCTACTGAAGAAGATACTGGGGAGGAAATTATCTATAGGCCTCCTCTTCAGGGACGATGGAAGGAAGGAAATGAGAAAACCACCCTCGAAGCATATGAGTTTACCCCCTGTGATTAATGCGACAATCCGAAAAAGAATGGCTTGGGTAGAGGCGCATTTCATCTTTTAGGAGCTTTATTGTCTGTTTTTCACTTTCTTTGTAATCTTTAAGAAATGAATGAATGAAAATGAAACTTCTTCTGTATTCGAACTACGTTGGGCCTGAATTCTCCTTAGGAGATACGTAGGCAGCCTTTCAAGGCCCGGCCCCTATCTTTTTCAATTTTTCTTTTCCCCCTCTTTCATTCTACAATGAAACATTGAGTCCGGATCAAAAAATGCCCAGAGATGCAGCAAGAAGACCTTATCTCAACGCAATTTAACCTTTTTGAGACACCAACCTCGATATAAAAACGAGCAAATTCCTGTTTGTTCAAAAGTCAGTCCCCATTATTCGTGGGTTAGCATGTTCTCAAACAAAGCAACTTTTATGTGTTTATCTGCTTTCTATATGATATTTTGCATTATTTGTGCCGAATCAAAATTAACATATTTGCCTTTGAGTTGTTTTTCTCAACAGGTAATTAGAACTGGTCTGTGTCGATAAGCTGGCTGATCATCCTTATTTTACCAGATCAAAAGGGCCTACAGATTCCTTTCCCAATCAAAGTTCACAAAAGGGAAAAGAAACAATGGATGATAACAACGAAGAAACCAGCCTTACTGATGTCGTGGTGGCCCAGCCCGCCCTTGCTAATCAGAATGAATTGATCCTACAGTTGATGCAACAAATTGCTGAGATGAGAGTTGAGATGTAGAGAAAACGAGATTTGCCTCCTCCGATTTTTAGTGTCAATGCTCAACCAGACGGAAGACCGCCAGCTCAAATTCCCCCTCCTAACGTGGAACAAGCTCAAAACCCGCCTTCAAGTCCTGCTCGTAATCCTTCCATCATTGACCTTACCACCTAAAACCCCCACTACGCATCAGCCTCTTACCAAACGCCACCCCCTCCTCAAAATACCAATCTCCAAGCACCACTCCTTCCCCCTAATGCAAACCACCAAACTGGCCTACCCCCCCACAGCCAAGACGCTAATAACCCACGCACTTCCCTCCCTCACCAAAACCTGTACACCAACCCCAGACTTATCCCCGAAACTATCACGCCCCTTTAAATGGCCAAAGTCCCTCTATCGCTCCACCACTACCGCAAAAACCCATTTTCCAAATACCAGTTCCCAACGAGCATGACCCCCATGGTTCGGAGCTCGACCATTATGTGGAGAGGGAGAGAGAGTGGAGGTCAAAGGAAGAGACCACCAAGATAGATATGAAAGAGGAAATTAGGAAAGCCATGAAGGAGTTGAACTGCATTCCCGAGGTTGCCGGGTTGAGTTACGAAGACCTATGCATTCATCCGAATTTGGACCTCCCGGAAGGGTTCAAGGTGCCAAAATTTGACATCTTTGGAGGAACAGGGAACCCCTTAGCACACCTGAGGGCTTACTGTGACCAACTCGTGGGAGTTGGGAGAGAGGAAGCTTTGTTAATGCGGCTTTTTAGCCGAAGTTTGAGTGGAGAGGCTCTAGAATGGTTTACGTCTCATGAAACGAAACAGTGGTCTAGCTGGAATGCTCTGGCTAAGGACTTCATCGAACGATTCGCCTACAATGTAGAGATCGTTCCTGATCGTTACTCCTTGGAGAAAATGAAGCAGAAGCCGACCGAGAGTTACAGAGAATTTGCGTATAGATGGCGAAAGGAGGCAGCTAAAGTTAGACCTCCTATGTCAGAAAAGGAAATTGTTGAAGTGTTTGTGCGGGTGCAAGAGCCCGAATATTATGATAGAATTATGTTGCTCGTTGGAGCAAAATTTGCCGAGGTAGTCAAGGTAGGTGAGACTATCGAGGATGGATTGAGAACCGGGAAGATTGCCCGTGTTGCCGCATCGCCCGGATCTTCGGGCTTGTTAAAGAAGAAAAGAGAGGATGTGTCTTCTATCTCTTATGAGGGGAAGAAGACCCCAAGGAAATCATCATCATACCAAGGTCGTTCTCGACCTTCACAGAGTTTGTACCCGGCATGTTATGCACAGGTTGATTACCAAAATACCCCTCCCACCAGTTACCAAAACACCCCTCTTCCCAGCTATCAAAATACTCCCCCTACTATCTACCAAACTCCCCCTCCAGTTTACCAGACTCCATTTCATCACTACCGAAATGCTGCCCCCAACTGTTCCAACATTTAGACAAATTACCAAACACCTCCCCCAATGTACCAAACCCCAGCACCACTTTACCAAAATACCCCCCCGAATTACCAAGCTCCATAACCAAATTACCAAAACAACTCATATCCCAGGTATCAAGCCCCCCGTCCAAACGCTCCAAATTATCGTCAAATGCCTCCTCCTCAACAAGGCAATTACGATCCCCCCCGTCCTAGATTTGAGAAGAAGCCTGCCAGAATTTTCACTCCGCTTGTTGAAAGCCGAACAAAGTTGTTCGAACGATTAACTGCGGCATGATATATTCATCCAGTGGGGCCCAAGCCGGTTGACCCTAGCTCGAAGTTTTACAGACCTGATCAGAGGTGTGCGTATCACTCCAACAGTGTTAGACATGATACTGAAGACTGTATCAACCTGAAGCATAAGATTCAAGACCTGATTGACCAGAATGTGGTCTTTCTTCAGACAGTTGCGCCCAATGTCAATAGTAATCCTTTGCCGAATCATGGAGGCGCGACTATCAATATGATAGAGACAGATGATGATTGGTGCGTGACGAAGGCAATAGTTCCGATTGCTCATGACGAACTAGAAAGGGCTGTAGCTTCATTGAGCATTACAGAGAAGAAAAAGTTTGTGATTCTGACACCCGAGAAGGTTGTTGCCTTGGTGCCGAGAGAAACTCTTACCCGACCAAAATTTGTGATTGAAACGGCTGTTACCCAGGGTATGACTAGATCCGGCAGGTGCTACACACCGGAAGAGTTGGCTCAAGGAGGGCAGAAGAAGGACCAGGCAAAAGGGCTGATCAGTGAAGCCGAAGCTGAGGAGTTCTGGAGAAAAATGCAACCGAAAGATTATTCGATTGTGAAGCATCTAGAGAAGACGCCGGCTCAGATTTTTGTGTGGGCTTTATTGATGAGTTCGCAGTTGCATAGACAGGCTTTGATGAGAGCTTTAGATGACACATATGTGCCTGTGGGTACTAATAGCGACAATCTAGCGGCTATGATAAACCAAGTTGTTCGAGGGCACCGAATTAGTTTCTGTGACGAAGAGCTGCCCTTCGAAGGCAGGATGCACAACAAGGCTCTGCACGTCACTAGTAAGTGTCGAGACAAGATAATAAATCGTATCTTGGTCGATGACGGGTCTGGTCTTAATATTTGCCCACTTTCGACTCTGAGGCAGCTGAAATTTGACTTGGGAAAGCTTCACCAGAACCAAGTCAATGTGAGGGCTTTTGATGGAGTGCAAAGAGATACATTGGGTGCGGTAAACTTGGATATTCAGGTGGGTCCTGCAGAGTTTAATGTGGAGTTCCAGGTGTTGGATATCAACACTAGTTATAACCTACTTCTAGGAAGACCGTTTATCCATATGGCCGGGGCTGTGCCGTCTACCCTTCACCAACTGTTAAAAATTTGTATGGAAGGACCAGGAATTGATCATTTATGGTGAAGGGAGCCATCCTAATGGGTGTGCACCAATCGTTGATGATGTCTCTCGAGGTTGCGACTTTTACACAGTGGAGCTGGTAAATGCCACCGATGATGACTTGGCTCCACAGCCTCCTATGCCTACCGTGTACAAAATGATTGGTACTGTCATGCTCCAGAATGGTTTCGAACCAGGTTTCGGGTTGGGGAAACATTTCCAAGGAATTGTCGAGCCTATCCAAATCCCCGCCAAAGGAGCGAAGTTTGGTTTGGGGTATGTTCCCACAGAGGCTGATGAAGCAGAGATGAAGAATAGGAGTATTGATCAAGCATTGGCCAGGCCAATTCTTCATCTATACCAGTCATTTCCGGTACGAGAAAATGTCAACGATAATGGTCTCGGGGAAGGGATATAGGGCCTATTTGAGGAGATTGATGCGGTCATCAAGGAAGAGGCTGGAACATCAAGGATCCGTGATACAGAACCTGATGAGCAATTGCAGAACTGGACCTCCACACCGCTCCTGATTTCCCGCTCATCTGGGTAGAAAGAACGTGTGTTTTTGTTTGATTTTAAAATCGGTGGTAGTCCGGAAGAGGCCCGAGACCCGCCATTTATGTACTCTTTATTTGTTTGAAGTTTTCAAATTTCCTTGTGATGACTAAAAAGGCAAATGGTCCTTAGCCGTGGCCAAAGTTTGTTCTAGTTTTTCAATTCAAATGAAAGCCTCTTTTATCAAAATTTGTTTACTTATCTGTTTATATTTTACTTTCCTAACTTTGTTCGTTTATGATTTCAGTAATATTAATTTAAAACCTGCCAATGTCATGTCATGTCATGAACCGAATGAACGAAATGAAGCAGGTGTTGACGAATGTGAGGAATACGAAGAAGAGAATGAGATACCCGAACATGTTGCAGATGAATTTCGACAATTCGAGAATCAACACAAGCCAAATCTTGAAGAATATGAAACTGTGAATCTCGGGGATGAGGAATGTGTTAAAGAAGTAAGAATCAGTGTCCATCTGACTGAAACTCAAAGAAGAGACCTGGTCCATTTGCTCAGAGAGTACATTGATGTGTTTGCCTGGTCTTATAGAGATATGCCAGGATTGAGTACGAATATGGTGTCCCACAAGTTGCCGATTAACCCAGATTTCAGTCCAGTAAAACAAAAGACTCGGAAATTCAAGCCTGAGTTGAGTTTGAAGATCAAAGAGAAGATTACGAAGCATATCGACTCTCAAGTAGTGGAAGTGACGCAATATCCGACTTGGTTAGCCAATGTTGTTCCGGTTGCCAAGAAAGATGGAAAAATCAGAATTTGTGTTGACTATAGAGATCTCAATAAAGCTAGCCCGAAAGATAATTTTCCATTGCCAAACATTCACATTCTCATTGATAACTGCGCTAAGAATGAGATGCAGTCATTTGTGGATTGTTATGCGGGTTATCACCAGATCCTGATGGACGAAGAAGATGCAGAAAAGACAGCTTTCATCACGCCTTGGGGTGTATATCATTATCGGGTGATGCCTTTTGGTCTCAAGAATGCCGGTGCTACTTATATGAGGGCCATGACAACCATCTTTCACGATATGATTCACAAAGAGATCGAAGTGTATGTAGATGATGTCATAATTAAGTCCCGCGAGAGTTCGGATCACTTGAGAAAATTCTTTGATCGTCTGGGTCGATACAATTTGAAGTTAAATCCCGCCAAGTGTGCTTTTGGAGTACCTGCAGGTAAGTTACTCGGATTTATAGTCAGCAGAAGGGGCATTGAGCTTGACCCTTCCAAGATCAAGGTGATCCAAGAATTACCTCCTCCGAAGACCAAGAAAGAGGTGATGAGTTTCTTAGGAAGGTTGAACTACATCAGCCAGTTCATAGCTCAATCCACCGTGGTGTGTGAGCCCATCTTTAAGTTATTGAAAAAAGATGCCTCAACCAAGTGGACCGAAGAATGTCAAACTGCTTTCGATGCCATCAAGGACTATTTGTCCAATCCACCGGTGTTGGTCCCTCCACGAGAAGGGAGTCCATTATTTCTATATTTGTCGGTCTCGGATAATGCATTGGGATGCGTGCTTGGTCAACATGATGAGACTGGGAAGAAGGAGCGAGCCATTTATTACTTGAGCAAAAAGTTCACTCCATATGAGGCCCGTTACACTCTTTTGGAGAGAACATGTTGTGCTTTGACTTGGATCGCTCAAAAGTTGAGACATTATTTGTCCTCTTATACCACATACCTTATTTCCAGGATGGACCCGTTGAAGTATATTTTCCAGAAAGCAATGCCGACAGGAAAGTTGGCTAAATGGCAAATGCTTTTGAGTGAGTTTGACATTGTGTATGAACTCAAAAGGCAATAAAAGCACAAGCCTTAGCTGATCATCTTGCGGAGAATCCAGTTGATGAGGAGTATGAGCCGCTCAAGACTTATTTTCCTGACGAGGAAGTTTCATTTGTGGGTGAAGATATTTCTGAAGCATATCCTGGTTGGAGAGTATTCTTTGATGGAGCGGCAAATCACCAGGGAAAAGGTATCGGAGCAGTCTTAGTGTCAGAATCCGGTCAGCATTATCCTATGGCGGCTAAACTCCGATTTAATTGCACAAACAACATGACTTAGTATGAAGCTTGCATCCTCGGTTTAAAGATGGCAATCGACATGAACGTTCATGAGCTTCTAGTTATTGGAGACTCAGACTTACTGATTCATCAAGTTCAAGGAGAGTGGGCCGTGAAGAATCCAAAAATCACACCGTATGTGCAGTACATACAGAAGTTGTGCAAGAGATTTTGCAAGATTGAGTTCAGACATACTCCCAGAGCACAGAATGAGTTGGCCGATGCTCTTGCCACCATTGCCTCGATGATCAAACATCCAGATACAAGTTATATTGATCCAATAGATATAGAAGTAAAAGAACAGTCTGTTCATTGTTCACATGTTGAAGCGGAACCAGATGGTTTGCCTTGGTATTTTGACATCAAGAAGTATTTAGAAGATGAGACTTATCCTGAGAATGCAACGTTCAACCAGAAGAAATCGATACGCCGTATGGCCCTCAATTTCTTTGCAAGTGGGGAAATCCTTTACAAGAGGACTCCAGATTTAGGTCTTCTCAGATGCGTTGATGCTAATGAAGCTGCAAAGCTTCTGGAACAGATACATGCTGGAGCTTGTGGTACTCACATGAATGGGCTCACTTTGGCCAGGAAGATCCTTCGATCCGGTTACTTTTGGATGACTATGGAACATGACTGTTGCAAGTTTGTGCAAAAGTGTCATAAATGTCAAGTGCATGGAGATTTGATTCGGGTGCCTCCTCATGAACTCAATGCTATGAGTTCACCTTGGCCTTTTGTAGCTTGGGGCATGGATGTCATTGGTCCAATAGAGCCAGCTGCCTCTAACGGACACAGATTCATTTTGGTTGCCATTGACTACTTCACTAAGTGGGTGGAAGCAGCTTCGTACAAGTCGGTAACCAAGAAAGTTGTAGCTGATTTTGTTCGCAACAACCTGATATGTAGGTTTGCAGTACCAGAATCTATCATTACTGATAACGGAGCGAATTTTAACAGTCACTTGATGAGAGAGATATGTGAACAATTCAAGATTACTCACCGAAATTCCACTGCCTATCGTCCCCAAATGAACGGAGCTGTAGAAGCCGCCAACAAGAACCTAAAGAAGATTTTGAGGAAGATGATTGAAAATCGCAGAGGTTGGCACGAGATGTTGCCATATGCTTTGTTGGGTTACAGAACGACTGTCAGAACATCAGTCGGAGCAACTCCATATTTGTTGGTGTATGAGACAGAAGCAGTTATACCTGCCGAAGTTGAAATACCTTCATTGAGAATCATCCAAGAAGCTGAATTAAGTGATGTTGAATGGGTTCGCAAGCGGATTGACCAGCTAACATTGATTGACGAGAAGAGAATGGTTGTCGTTTGTCATGGTCAACTGTATCGACAGAGAATGACTCGTGCTTTTCACAAGAAAGTAAGATCCAGGACATTTGAAGTTGGTCAGTTAGTTCTTAAGCGTATTTTCCCTCATCAGGATGAATATAAAGGGAAATTTGCGCCAAATTGGCAAGGACCCTACATGGTTCGGAAAGTGTTATCTGGAGGTGCCTTAGTCCTGTCGGAGATGGATGGCACTGAATGGCCGAAACCAATCAACTCAGATGCTGTCAAGAGATATTATGTGTGAAGTTTCAGTTTGTATCATTTCATTGTAATCGTTCATTTCCTTGTAGTCGTTCTATTTGCTTGTATTCGTCCTATTTTCTTGTAATCGCTTCATTTAAATTTTTATCCCTTTTGTAATGAACTACGTCTGACCTGAATTCTCAAGAATGAGATACGTAGGCGGCTTATGTCGGCTTCGGTCACCCCTTTATCCCTTTTTGATTTTTCTTCGTATTTGAACTACGTTCGACCTGAATTCTCAAGAATGAGATACGTAGGCGGCCTATGTCGGCCTCGGTCGGTTTCTTTGTTAATTTCTTATTTTTGTTAGTCCTCGAGAGGGGAAACTACGTTTGACCTGATTCCTGCCTCAACGGGATACGTAGGCGCCACAAGGGTTCGGTCATATCTCCTGGAAAATTTCTATTTTTCTTGCAATAGAAACTGGGACAGAGTTTTGAGGGGGACTCAAAAATTCTCAAAGAAAGAGATCTCTCCAACAAAGTCGAGACTGAAATTACTTTGAAATTTGCAACTGGGACAGAATTTTTGAGAAGATCTCAAAAATTCCGTGATTTGCTCACCAACAGTTCGAGATAAGTCAAGACAATTAACTGGGACAGAAATTTTGAGGATGACCTCGAATGACGTTCATTAAACTTGACGTGACATGACACTTGGCAGTGACTTTTTCCAAACATTACTTTTGAAAATCTATTTTCCTTAAAAACTTTTCCTTCATGTTTCAATTATATTTGCATAAAAAAAAATGTTTTGTCTTATCTATCAAGAAGCGGGAGATCGGAGAAATCCACCGAAGATAGCAAGACAAGGAGCAGACAACCGAAGAGATCGACACAGATCAGTTCATTTTGTTAAAAAAAAAAAAAAAAAAAAAAAAAAAACTAAAAACTAACAATTTTTCTGTGGATGCAGGTCTATAGGTTTGCCGCAAAATGGGCATATTCTTCCATCCAATGAATATGGATAAGTCAAAAGGGCGAAACGCTCCCCAAATTGACAACTTTTCTGTGGATGCAGGAAATATTTTATGTTTCTTATACCAAAAATTGGGAATATGAGTAGCATTACTTTATTCAAATTCTAAGCAAGGCAAGGTTCATAACGAACATGCAATTATGTTCAGAGATAGGACAAATGAAAACATTGAAGAGAGAAATATTATTATTTTCCAGCAACTAAAGATACTTGGAAGATATTTATCTGCATTATATTATCAGATATGATAATATTCTTACCCCGAAGGTTATTTATATTGTGTTGTCGAATGAGACGATACCACTACCCGGAGAGTCATTTATATCATATCGTCAAATGAGATGGTACCACTACTCCGAGGGTCATTTTTATTTATATTGTCGACTGAGACGATATCACTACCCGGAGAGTCATTTATATCGTATTGTCAAATGAGATGATACCACTGCTCCAAGGGTCCTTTTTATTTATATTGTCGATTGAGACGATACTGCCGTCCCAGAAGATACCCAGAAGATCACATATGTTGCTCGGTGGAGCATTATCTTCTTTCGGTACTAGGGAGGCATCAAGGAAAAGATTCATGCATCGTGAGAAAAGAGATTCATGCATTGCGAAGAAAAGATTCATGCATCGAGAGAAAATTCATGCATATCAAGAGAAAGAAATCATGCATTGCGAGAGAAAGAAGTCATGCATCGCGCAGAAGTCATGCATAGCAAGAGAAAAGAGTCATGCATTGCAAGAGAAAGAAATCATGCATTGCAAGAGAATGAAGTCATGCATCGCGGAGAAGTCATTGCAAGGAAAAATGTCATGCATTGCGGGATAAATGTCATACATTGCGAGAAAAATGTCATGTATTGCGGGAAAAATGGCATGCATTGCGGGAAAAGGATTCATGCATAGCAAGAGAAGATTCACGCATCGCGAAAAGAGATTCATACATCGCGGGAAAAAGATTCACGTATCGCGAGAAAGATTCGCCCATCAAAAGAGAATCAACATCGACTGCATCATTTTCTTTGCTAATACGACATCAAAAAAACTATCAACATATTACATCTGCCTATTTTATTACTTCGTCATCAAAAGAAGAGTACATTGAATATTATATTACAAATGCAAAATACGAGATTTATTTACTTTACGTCAAACTGGAGGAAGTTGACGTCAAATGTTCAAGTAGAGCAATTAAGTGTCAACACGGTGTGGACGACATCAAAAAGGATGCAGCACAGCGTGGAACTTTTTCTTAGCAGCGAACTGGGACATAGTCTAAAGAGGGGTGTCAAACTCTTAGGACGCGAGCTGAGGAGCGACTTCCACCACAATCAAACCACACCCCTATCAAAAGGCATGTGGGTTTTTCCTTAGATTTCCTGGTTTCAGTTTCGCATCCGGAAATATTTGGTGTCTACCGAAAGCATCTTTCCAATCTGAGTGACAATGCACCAAGAGCTTTGGAAATTATGTCTGTGTAAGTTCTTACTTATGGGTGTGAAGTGCACCACATTCATGGCTAAGAGATTGCAAGCCTCTTTTTCATACTCGACTTACTTGTCACTCCTCTAGAACTAAAGGTTATCTTGCATGATAGAGTTCCTTTCAACCGATCGAGTCGAACTACAAGCAGCCTGATTTCCTGAGTTAAGAGATATGTAGGCGGGATCAATGTTGAAAACTCGGCTGTATTCCAACATCCGCTCTCAGATCTTATTCCCAAGCATTCCGGTCTCTTCATAATCCGATATCAGGATGACCTTTGAATCTTTTCAAATCGTGCGTCAAATGAAGCACATCAAACTACATGTAGCCTGAATTCTCATATAGCCTGAGATATGTAGGAGGCCCATTTTCGGGGTTCGGCCATAACCCCTAAAGTTCGTACCGAAACCTCTTTTCCGGCAGATGAGGATGTGGTCGGTCAAAATTGAATTTGTCAATTTCATTTTTCTCGAATTTCTTGCATCAATCCAAGTAAAATGAGGGACAGTTGTTGACACCCAATTTTGACCCTTCCCAATATAAATTAATCATCGAGCTTCCTAAATTCTAAACGATTTGAAATAATTGGCTTTATAAAATTCAAAATAATTTTCAAGTCATTTTAAGTAGTTTTGTCATTTTTATAAATTTCAAAAAAATAATAAATATGATATTTTATATAGTTATGTGTCTAATTAGTATATTTTATGAATGTTCGAAAATTGCCTCAAAACGATTTTAGTTTTATTTAAATATTTGGCTATTAAATTAATTAATAACTTATATTTCGAGTTAACTAGTTTATAATTAAGTTAATTATTATATAGTTATGTGTCTAATTAGTATATTTTATGATTATTCGAAAATTGTCTCAAAAATAAAAATAAAAATTATATTTTAAATATTAGGGATGGTTATAATTTTGAATTAATAAGTTTATGAAATTCAAAATACTTTCAAGCTATGTTTAAAGTAATTTTATCATTTTTTAAAAATAAATATGTATATTTTTGCAATCACGTTGTTTTATAAATATTTGAAAATCATCACAAAAGATTTTACATTTTGGTTAAATATTTTATTAATTTACTTTAAGTTATAGTTATAATTTTGAGTTAATTAGTTTTGTAATTGAATTAATTAGTTTATAATTAAGTTAATTATTTTTTATTTCGTTAAGATTAAGAAGCTCATCAATTAATTCATATTAATTTATTTTGTTTAAGTCTTAACCAATTCATCGATTAAATTCGATTCGATTACAATCTAGATTTAGTTGAACTTTTATTCCTAAACAATTTTCAGCCGATTTAAAGGCCAAATTTTGGGCCTCTGTTTTTTTTTCTTTTTCAATTCGCAGCCCAGTACTCGAACTGGCCCAATTCCTTCAGCAAAAGAAACCCAGTTCATTATTTCCCTTTTCCAGTAACAATTCCCATTCCTCCCAAATCCTCATCAGCAACCCATTCCAATTTACATCAGCCCATTCCTTTACATTTCAGTACCAAAAAGATCCGATCCAACAATTCCATTCAACATACATCAGCATATACATACACATACCAAACCGACCTAACTTCTTCTTCTCTACGCAAGAACCAAAAGTCAAGAGCTGCAAATCCCAGCAAATCCGGAAAGCAGCAGGCGTCTGCCGCGCCCATACTCTTCGTCGTCCCCTTACCCCCTTTTTCACGGAAATCAGCTTTTGCCCATCCCCTTGACTGTGGTTTCGAAAATAGCAGAGGGGATTGAAATTGCTGTTTGATTTCTAATGGATTTTCCTCTCCAAAACGTTTATTTTCTTCTTCTATATATTCCCTCTTTCAATCAGTGTTTAAAAAACTTTTTTTCTTGGCAAGAACTCAAGAGAAATACACTTTAAATATATATACGCTCTTCCTTTGTTTGTGAACTGCTAGTATTCATAGGAGTTTTCGGAAGTTTGAAGTCGGTGGTCAAGTTGTTACTCCTTGTTCACCCTGTCCCTGTTCGCTGCCCACAACAAGGTAAACAACTCTTGACCTCTTCCCTTCTCCTTTTCGATTCCGACGAGTGTTAAATCAAGAAATATTTGTAGTTGGGTTATGAGCTGATCTTTTATAGTTTGAGCCTAAGTTTTCTCTTCTTCGTAGTCTTTCTGAAACTATTATGTGTATTTCGTACTCAAAATGACTTTATCGCCTGTTTGATCTGCTTTTCTTTGTTTATGGCTCTTCTCTAGTTTTTCTTAGCTGAGTTGTGCTCATTACGATTTCTGTTTGTTTATTCGTTAATCATCTTAATACCACTCCGTCCATACTTGTCGAAATAGAGTCCGTGTTTGCTTGTCATGTGTTTGGAGGATGCAAATAAACCAAGCAGTTATGTTTAGCTATTCTCGAAAATGAATTATCCGAGTTGCGAGTAGTAGTTTTGAATAGGATTGATTCATCACGCTTGGTCCATGCTCGTTCTTAGTTTCTTTTGTAGCGTCAATATTTATGTGATACTTGTTGGAGTCGT
This sequence comes from Solanum verrucosum, assembly GCF_900185275.1. Taxonomy (NCBI): domain Eukaryota; kingdom Viridiplantae; phylum Streptophyta; class Magnoliopsida; order Solanales; family Solanaceae; genus Solanum; species Solanum verrucosum. Next base: position 1,733,650 of record NW_026019996.1, on the reverse strand, counting down.
TCGAATGCGTCTGATAGCAATTGTTTAGGTCTCTGTTTACAACTTGCCTTGCTCCAAGTTTTCTTGTTCTTAACATTACTTCAAAGGGTTGTTTAAATGTTGTGCTTAAATTTCAAATGTGTCCTTAGTCTCTAATTTTTCAAAATTACTACAAAAGGAATCCTAATGCTCCATATTTATTAAAATTTGTAATGCATTTTTTCTTTCTGGGAACGGTGGAAGTATATGTTTTTTTTTTTATCAAAGTTTGTGTTGAATATTATAAGAATATTATACTTGTCCTTTTCAAGATCATTGTGACCATGGCATAAGCATTTATCTAAAGTGATTTTGTTTATTGATGAAGTGTCGGTTGTAGTTAGAATTTGCGTGATAAGTCGCTATTTTTTTTTAGTTTTCTTTGTCAATCTCTTGTAGTCTTTTTTTTTTTGGAAGGTTGTATTGGAACAAGTGTTAAAGTTCTTCATCCTTTTTTTTTTATTTTATTATTTTTATTTTTAAATTTGGATTGTTGGTCTGATATTGTATAAAGGACATAGTGCATGAACATATTATCCTTTACTTCCCCACTTGTCTCAAGAATGAGCCTTAGTAGTAACGTACGACTGCTTCTGCTATTTTTTTTATCCTCTTTAATTTATTGTCGCTCATGAGCAATCACTTCCATATCATTCAAGACAAGAATAGCTTTTCATGTGTCTTTTAATTTAAGATATGGGTTAGTGTAGTATATGTATTATTGCTATATCTTTTAATATGCATGATAATGAATAACTTTGTCCCTTTTTGTGTCCTTTTCTCTCTGTCTTGCCATCTGTAGGCATGCATAGCAGACACATTAATTCCTTAGGCTTAAGTGGCTATTGTGTTCTCCTATTATATTTATTTTATTTTATTCTTCAAATTTGTTGGTGTCCAGTATGCCTCTATGTGATTCCCTTTGGTAGGATTGTTTGTTAGTATATATCTTTCTTGAGTCAAAATATGCATTTTGCAGTAAATTAGTGTGTTCTTCTTGCAATTTTGTTAATTGGATTATATATTAACTCCTTTCCTTTACCTTATTGCATGTGAAATAATGTCCGAGTCCTCCTAGGCTTCAACCCTCCCGTTGCATTTCGATGATTGGGCCATAGGGGCCCGATTTTTCATTTCTTTAAGTCAGCCGGGTCATCCGAATAGGGCAGTACAGGGGCTGGAAATTGAAAACAAGTCTCAGAAAGCTGAAAAAAGGCTGAGATACAGCCTATATACATTGATATATATCGGTATACACTCATATAACAGGTCGAAAAGTGTGAAAATATAGAGCTGAGGCGAAATACGGGTGTTTGGGAGCAAGATATACACGAAAAACACCTATACACACGCCGATATACACTGATATACACCACGTGTATACAAAAACGGGAATTGGGTTAAGCCCAATAATGGCAGCGAATTTGGCCCAAAAAGGGCCCAAATTCATTTCTCCTTTACTTCTAAATTATTTAATTGTCCTTATTTATTGTTTGTTTTTATTATCATTAACTCTAACTTTAGAATTGTTAATTAACTTAATCAAATTCCCCAAAAGACAAACTATTCCTCTATGTTGTTTTATTTTCCAATAAATCTCTTTTTATCAACTTTTGTATTTTCATTTATAATCTTTAGTTTTTTTTTTTATAGTTTTTTTCATAAACCAAAAAATGACTCAAATAAAAACCAACTAATTTAGTTTTCGTTAAAATTCTTATTACTTGTCTCTAAATCAAATATTTCAATTAAGGTCCCATTTTTCCTAAAAGATAAAATCGCTCTTTGTTTAACTATTTTCTCAAAGTTAATCTAATAGTGTAAATAAATAAATAAATACTTACTTAGTTATTTTTTCAAAAAGGTTAGTCAATCAATTCAAAAAATGATTTTTCATACTTTAATTTATTAAATTGGTTTAATATATTTTAAAATGAACTAAATAAATTCTAATTAGTCTAGTTTTTTTTATTTTTTATTTTATTTTCTAATCACTTGCACCTTAATTCAAATATTTTCCTTTTAGGTCTCTTCCTCTAAAAAGATAGAATAAACTGGTTCATTCCTTAGTTATATTTTCAAACTTAATCGAATAGTGTAAATTATTATATATTTTTATATTAAATTATTTTTTCTAAAAATAGTCAAATATATTTTGGTCAAGTCGCAGGTCAACCGCATGTTAGCGGACATTTCAAATGCTTAAACCCTTCTCGAAGTGTAAATTGAACTCCGAACTCTCTCAGGTATTTTCAAATGATTTTTTCTGTTTAAATCTTTGAAAATTATAAGTTTTCTTAATTCCTTTAAAAAATTAAGTGGCGACTCTTCCTAGGTATTTCTCAAATTGTTTTATACTTGGATCATTTCAAAAAGTGATTTTTCTGAATACAGTAAAATTACGGCACGACAATGCTAACATTTTGGGTTCCATCAGAGAACCAATGATTTCATATAATTGTGTATCTTGAGAAATGTGAAATTGTACCTTGTTCGTAAATATTGATAATATTGTATATATTCGATATATGCATGTGGTTATATTGTTGTGATGGCTTATATATATATTACTTAGTGGGATAGCGGTGTGATCCTACCAATATACTGTGGTTGTGTACTGATAATGCACTTGCTCTTTCTTAGTTGAGTACATGGCATCTTCAGGCGGCTATTGATAGACCTCTCTTAGAAGATCAGTGATTGTTCGAATTCAAGGGTGAGCCAATTCTTCTAGGCTGCCATGAGTTCTCCTTTCGTCTATGTCCACATTTCAGACTTATACTTTTCTAGTTAGTTATTAGTTCGTTAGTTTGGGGTTGTATCCCTTCTTGTTTAGACTTGTTGAACTTTAGATGTATTTGTACATTAACTTTTAGGTTCTAGGTATATTTTCCGCATTGTTTAGTTGTTAGATCTTTTGGAAATTTATGGGAACTTCAGTTTTAGATATTATTCCTGTTTTCATATCCTTAATTGCTTTAGTTTTTTGTTTAGTTACTTGGTATGGGTTGTAGTAGTGGTTCTCCTATCGGAGGGTTAGTGTGGGTGCCAATCACGACGATCTGGTTCGTGACAAAGTTGGTATCAGAGCCTAGGTTAGTTGATCTTGATGTATCAAAATGAGTCTAGTAGATTCTTGTGGAACGGTACGGGGACACCTTTACTTTTCTTTGAGAGGCTATAAGACTTTAGGAAATCTCTATGTTTTCTCTTGTCTCCTTCGTGTTATAACTTGATTCCATTTGGTATCTGTCAATTCAAATTGGTATCTAACCTCCTTCACTCTTCTGTCCATAGATGGTTCACACTAGATGCAACGGCGTCAGGCCCGTAGCTCCCGTCAATGCTCCAGCTGAGGAATCTGTAGCGAGAGGTCGCGGTCGAGGCAGGGGTAGAGGAAGAGCTAGAGGTAGAGGCCGAGGAAGAGTGGTGCCTGTTAGAGATGGCGTACTGATCGAAAATGCTCCCCAAAATGAGGCCCCTCTCGTACATCATGAGGAGATAGAGGAAAATATTAAGGTTGAAAATGTTTAGCAGGTTGGAAAAGAAGAAGAGGTGCAGGCTGAGACTAGCGGTGTTCCTCCTATAAACCTAGTATTAGCTCAACAGATCATGTCATTCCTGAAAGGGTTGGTTGGTTCTGGAGTGCTTCCTTCTGCTCAAGCAACTCAAGCTCCTACTAATCCGTATGTTTCTAGCATGCGTCCAAGGTGGGTGGGACTGGAGGTAATGATGTTTTCTTCCGTCCTTTGTTGGGTTCTTTTATGACTGGTAATGAGAAAGAAATGTTGACTAAGTTTTTGAAGCTAAAGCCTTATGTATTTCTTGGTTCTGAGAGTGAGGATGCTTATGAGTTTATCTTAGATTACTATAGGAGGCTTCATAAGTTGGGAATTGTCCATCAGCATGGGGGTTGAGTTCGTGACTTTTCAGCTTCAAGGTGAGGCTAAGCAGTGGTGGAGACCTTCTGTGGAATGTAGATCTTCAACTTTACCCCCACTCGCTTGGACCCAATTTCATGCTCTGTTTTTAGAGAAATATGTGCCTAGGACTTTGAGAGATCGCAAGAAGGATGAGTTCATGACTTTGGAGCAAGGTGGTATGTTTGTGGCTGCTAATGAGACCAAGTTCCATGCTTTGTCTAGATATGGTACTCAATTGGTGACTACTAAGGAGGAGAGGATCCGTTTATTTATTAGGGGACTGAATTTTGAGTTGCAGGTATTATTTGTTCATATGACCTCTGCAGGAGGAGCTTTAATGAGGTAACATACTTTGTGAAGAAAGTGAAGAGGGTGAGGTGAGACGGTCAAGCTAAGGCATTGGCTAAAAGGGCCAAGAACTCGGGTAACTTTCAAGGTTCTTACTCCAAGGGGTCCGAAAGGCCAACGCTTGCAGCCAAGCCAATTCAGTTTGATATGCCCGCCTCTATAGGTAATTACTTGGGAACTCCACCTCATAATTTGATTTAGGAAAGTAAGGGAGTTGCGCCTTCGATGGGCGGTAGATCATCTTTTGATTGTACTTGCTACAATTGTGGAGAACCTGGGCATATGAGGAGAGATTGTCACCACCCATATGTGTTGGATTCCGTGCAGTAGCAGACTAGAGCAGTGGTACCCACAGGAAATGGTAATAATGGTCGAAGGCATCCACAAGGTGGGCGAGAAGGTAATCAGCCAGGCCGTGGAGGTAGAGGAAATGGTAACGCAGGCCGGGGTAACGTGCAACCAGGAAGGGAAGTCGCTCGATATGATGATAGGGCTCAGTGTTACGCCTTTCCGGGCAAGAATGAGGCAGAGGCGTTTGACGCCGTGATCATATGTACTATTCTTGTTTGTGACCGGATGGCTAATGTGTTATTTGATCCGGGTTCTACTTATTCATATGTATCCGTGCGATTTGTCTCAGAATTTGCTATGATTTGTGATATACTCGATGCCACCATCCATGTTTCTACCCAATTGGAAAGTCTGTCATAGTCACCCATGTCTATCGTGCTTGTCCTATTTTGTTTAAGGGTTTTCAGACTTAGGGCTGATTTGGTGATTTTGGATATGACTGGCTTTGACATAATCTTAGGCATGACTTGGTTGTCACCCTATTATGTTGTGCTTAATGGTAATACTAAGTCTGTAACTCTAGAGATTCGGGGAAGGGGAAAATTAGAGTGGGAAGGAGTGTACAAGTGTAAGCAAGCTAAGATCATATCCTTCATTCGGGCTAGTAAATTGGTAGAGCAGGGTTATTTGGCTTATTTGGCTCATATTCGGGATGTTGAGGTTGAGTCTCCATCTATTGAGTCTATTCATGTGGTGTCAGAATTTAGAGAAGTATTTCCTAATGACTTGCCTGATATGCCTCCGGATAGGGATATAGACTTCTACATTGATTTAGAACCTGGTACTCGTCCCATTTATATCCCTCCATATCGCATGGCTCTAGCAGAATTAAGAGAGCTTAAGGCTCAAATCCAAGAGCTTCTTGATAAGGGATTTATTCGTCCTAGTGCTTCCCCATGGGGTGCTCCAATTATATTTGTTAAGAAGAAGGATGGTAGTATGAGAATCTGTATAGATTACCAGCAATTGAATAGGGTCACTATTCGAAACGAGTATCCCTTGCCCCGAATAGATGATCTTTTTGACCAATTGCAAGGGGCATCAGTTTTCTCTAAGATTGATCTAAGGTCTAGCTACCATCAGTTAAAAATTAGGCCTGAGGATGTGCCCAAGATGGCGTATAGAACTTTCTATGGGCACTATGAGTTTTTGGTTATGTCTTTTGGTTTGACCAATGCGCTGTGGATTTCATGAGTCAAACCATTCCTTGATTCATTTGTTATAGTCTTTATTAATGATATTTTGGTCTATTCAAAAAGTGAGAAAGAGCATGCCGACCATCTTCATATTTTTTTGGGTGTTCTTGGGAAATAAAGGTTGTATGCTAAATTTTCTAACTGTGAATTTTGGCTGACTTCAATTTTAGAATGGTCTGAAAAATATGATTAGTAGTAGCTATATATACTACAAGTTTTCTATAGATTGGAAGGAGAAATGAGTCAACTTTGAGTTGTTTCCTACTCACTTACCAAAAGATAATGATAAAGATGTTTGACCAATTGACATAATACATAAATATGCCCTTTTAATCAACTTTATTTTATATTGTCCTCCAACTTTGACAGTGCACAGGTAGACACTTGAACTTGTATAAAATATATAATATGAAATATCATTATTATTTATTAAATTTTAAATAATTACATATTATTGCATTATGATGGGACAATGCACTCTTATTACGTTGTTGAATATTTTGTAATACATAGAGGTCTTAAATTGAACAGACACATCTGTTCATGAAAAAAACATGATTGTTATGAAAAGTCGTTTGTTAATGAAATAACATGACTCAAATGAAAAGTCGTTTGATCATGAAAGAACATGAATCTTATGAAAAGTCATCTCTTAACTTCTATAAATATAAATATTTTCTAGAAATAGTCTAAGAAAAATTTGCATGTATAAACATAGGGCTTTGTTGTATTCTGAAGGGATTTGTTTGTATTTCCCCAATATGTATATATGCAATATCTCTTTAAAGAAGTGATTACACGCCTCAAAGTCTTCTTCTTCAATTTATATCTCCTATTATTTTTTTCTAACAATTACGTTATTGCTCCAAGACATCAATATTTGCTAAACACCTCAAAAATTTCTATGTTAAGATCCTTATAATTCTTCGTAGGTGTATAGATTTATACTGGGTGATTTTGTCACGATCTATAAACTGGACGTGATGACACTTGTCTATCCTTACTAAGACAAATTAGCCTCAACCCAGAAGAATCGAAAAAAATGTAGAAAGATAAAGCAAGAACAAGATAAAAACAGAAAACTTATTCATTTTATTAACACCCCGAAACCCGGTTGTTACGTGTACAAACCACTAATACATAAATTGCAAAATTAAGAAATAAGTACAAGTCTCAAGTCTTTATTTCTCAATTAGAACAAAGCATAAAAAGAAGAAATGGAGGGTCCGCCGGGATGAAAAACAACTACCTCTCAACAGGTCCTTGACAAGCCTTAGAAATGGGAGAGAAAGAGCAATCATGCTATGTTGTGCTCGGAACCTGAACAAGTATAGAAGCAAGGAGTGAGTACCAACAACACGGTACCCAACAAGAAATATAATAAAAAAACAAGCTAGAAATCGAGTACTCCTAACATCCCAACCGAACCTCCTCAAACTACAAAATGCATAGAAATCAGCCCAACCTAACAATTCTACAATACACGACTCACAAGGCTCAATAATCACAGTTCAATAGTCACAATTCAACAATCAACATGTATCAAGTACATTAATCTCAATATCAAGTAGATCGATCACAAATAACAAGTGCATCAATCACAATTAACAAATATGTCAAACATAAGCATCAAATCATAATAATCAAAATCTTTCCGGAATCATTTCCCTTCAGAAAAATATCAGTAATCAGAACCATTTTCCATCGAATTTATAACATATCAGTAGCCAAAACCATTTTTCATTGCCTTTATATCATATCATTAGCTGGAACCATTTCCCGTTGACGTTGTATCACTAATCAGAACCATTTCTCATTGGTTTGTACCACTAACCAGAACAATTTCTCTTCAGCTTTGTATGATTAGCCAGAACCATTTTTCATTGATTTATATCATGTCACTAGCCGAAACCATTTCCCATCGGCTCTATATCATGTGACTAGTCGAAATCATATTCTATCGACTTTATATTGTAAGAGTTAGTGTTTCGATTAATTTTGAAACAAATTCATCCGTTAAAAATTTTGAAATAACAAAATACATGAATGTGATTTGTAACATTCATTTTTATTTTAATTCTACGTTATAGATGTTTTGCAAGACACTTTTTAAAATTTACGTTATGGATTTTTTGAAAGATAAGTTTTATTTTCAATTCATGAACCTATAATAAATACTATTTAATTAAAAGTCTTTTTCTTGCAAAACTTTTGTCTTATAAATTGAGTTCATTTGGTTAAAAGATAAGCACTCAAAAAAACTACTTTCCCTTGAAAAACACTTGTGAGACATTAACCAAAAGGTGAAATCACCAATTCAAGAATAGAAGAGCAACATTCCTGAATGCTACTTGTTTTGTGGCTTAGTTGAATCCCGAAGATAGAGTTGTTATTTATTCTTCCGATTGCTCGTGGGAGAGACTCCAACTATCTTCAAGAAATGTATTAACGTGCCTCTAACCCAGGCAAGTTTTGTTTTGGATTCTTTATATTTTTATCATTCTTATTCAGTTGTTCTAACATATATCACATGCTTTATCACGGTGTACAACAATTAATGCACATAAGCAAATTCACACCATAAGAGAGAGACAACAATTCAAGTTCACATTCATGCCATCAAAGCATTTCATTAATCAATCAAATAGGGGTCACAACAAGGCAATTCACAAAACATTATGATCAACACATAACCTTTTATTTAATCCCCTTTTTATTCATTGAGTTCAATCAAGGGGAACAATGAACCCTTTACCTTACTGCCATTACTCCCACCACACAATAAAGGAAAAATACATGAATCCTACTAAAATACAAGGTTTGGGAGATCACCTACCTTAATTCAACTAACTAGTCACTCCAAGACTTGAGTCTTTCCCTCCTGGTCAATGTCTAAAGCCCCAAAATTTATAACAAACAAGTATTCACAATAAATTTTTGAAAATAATAATACCCACATCATATACTTTGAAAAACAGGTCAATCACCTCAAAACCTTATTCCGAAAATGAAGTTTGAATCTGAAATTCTTTACTGGAAATCATTACCCGTGGCATTGGGAATCCACTAGTGAAAACCATTTCAAAAAAGGACTTAAAATCAGTCACAGTCTCCATTATAGTTTAGAACTCGATTTCTTGAAAATCTTGTCATTTACCAATCAAAATCCCATATTTTTATGTTAAAATCCATAAATAATCAAAGTGAAATGAAGTTTCAGGATCAAAATTTTTTACCCAAAAGATCTAGCACAAGAAATCTCTTCAAAATCACCTTCAAGAGTTTACTAAGCTCAAAAATGAAAAATAGGAGTTAAGCCCCAAAAGTAGCAGGTCAAAATCCCCCTCTGATACCACAAAAACGCCCCTGGGTTTGCAAAAGTGAACCACTTGAAAGTCAGGGTCTTCGCTTTCACGAAGGTCGCGAAAAGTAACCAACCCTACGCGAATGTTATTGTCAGGCCACTTGGCCCTTCGCTTTCATGAAGATCGTGAAAGCGTCCATTCCTTCGGAAACACGAAACATAACAGATTCTAGGCACTAGAAAATTAGCTAACTCTGAAAACATCAAAGGACCCTCGGGATTTGTTTGGAACCCCATACACACAAATTATATAAGAAAATCGATTACTAGACGTTTCAAACTCAATGAAACTAACATGAATATGAGGTCTGCTTAACCCGACATCCGTGAAACCACAAGAAGCTATCATATGCCTAAATAGATCAAAACAAACTCGAAACCTCTCAATAATCAACAAAGACCTCTACTATGCCTAGAATCATCCACCAAATTCAATAAAATTCTCAGAATTTTGATTCAAGCATCCGAACCTTGAATGTTGACCAAAGTTAACCCAAAGGCTAATTTCTCAACAATTTCCAATTTAGGATCTCAAAACTTCAAAAAAACTTCAAATTTGAAACTGAAGACTCTCACATATCATATTCTACATTTCGGTACTAATGCAATTGACAAAATTATATTCCGACACTTGAAACTCCAAAAGACACAAAAAATCACTTTTTCTTGTATCAGACTTTTCAGCAGAATCAAGTTGTATCCCGCAGTCTCTTTTGTCTTTGAGTTATACTCCTCATTTTATCATATTTCTTTTTTTGTCAGTGTTGCTGTTGAACTATAACTCTTCTTTCCGATTTTTACTTGTTTCTTGATTTTGTCGGAATCATCCTTGATCTATTTCTTATTCTTGCATTTATGTCTATACTTATTTTGTATACATGTGTAGATTTCATCTTCTTGTGACAATGCACCTTTTGAACCATACTGATTGACTTGTTTCTTCAATATTTATAATTCATCAAAACTTCATAAACCAAACAAATTACCTCTTTTTGATGATGACAAACAATGTTACATCAATTTTTACATATTTAGAAACTAAGCATACCACTACTAAGATTAAACAAGTTAGTCAATGGGCAATAAATTTCACACCCCTTATTTTTCTCCTTTTGACATCATTGAAAAGATGATGTTCCCTTTATAGATTGACGAGCATAGATCCTGATCAAACAAGTCATGATGTAGCACCTTTTAACTGTACTTTTGGAATTCAAATCGTTCGTCTTAAGTATATTATCTTGAATTGGGTGATGTATTACTTGCTCATTTGTTTTAATGTCCTTTAGCAAGTGTAGCTAGGGTATCATAAGTGATTTGGGGTTATAAGGGACCTCTAACACTAAGTCAGGTTTAGAACTTTTCTACCGGCTAAGTTTTTAGCATTAGTTCAGGCAAGGGTCAACTTTAAATGACCATATATTTATACATATAAAGAACTACGTAGACCATATATAATCTATCAAATTAAAGGTCTATGACTCTTCTTTCCAATGCCACCAAGTTTGCATTAATTGGAGTTTGGAGTAAAAGTTTATGCCCACTTTACTGGACACTAACTTGCCGCGTGACTAAGGAAATATCCATGCGCTAGTGCACTGAGGCAACAACTATTGGCTTCTTGCGTGGTTGGCTGCGCGCCTGAGATATTTTACGCATGGGCACATGCATCTGGAGTCTTTTAATAACCCCCCAAAGATGTAGTTCACCTCCTTAGTTCATTAATTTACTCTAGAAAGAGAAGTTCTTAAGAAACTAACTTCCTCCAAGGTTCATTCATTATCCAGAGTAAGATTTGACCATGGAATTTTATAATATCTACATCTTAACACCAATTAACATCTTTTTATTCATGTAATCCATAGACTTTCAAGAAAATCTTCCTCTAAGGCTCATGTAACATCCCAGATTCAAAATAGAGGATAGCATGTTAGAACTTCAAGCTGCCACCCCACAAGGACCAACCATGGGTCAATGAGGAAGCACCATGAAAACTGCACAAAAATAGTGAACTACGCCAGGACCCACGGCCCGTGGATGGGTCCATGACTCATGGCTGGGGAGTCATGAATGGCTCATAAATCTCTAACCACGAACGATGCTTGACCAGGATGAACCGTAGGTCTATCCACGGTTCTTAGTCAGAGTTTCGTGGGTCAGGCCTTGACAGTTAAAGTAGGGACTCACGGGTCTTTTCTGGTTTTAATTAAATCAATGTGGTCTCATTTTTCCTAAGTATAGACCACATATATAAGTATTTTTAACCCCCAAAATGCCTCATTCAAGTCATTTTCTCAAATCCTAAAACAAAACCCAAAACTCCTTTAAAAAATTCTCTCTCTAGAAGTAGGAAGAAGAAGGAAGAAATTGGAGCTAGGTCAAGATCAAGTCTCCCAATCTTCAAGCTTTTTAGGGCATTGTAATCAAAGTATTATGGATTTTCATCCATGGATTCTTCCATCCATGGAGTCCCCTGAAGAATTCCTCAATTCTAGTTAGGGTTTCTTCCAATGTTGTGGATTATGCTGATTGTTGATCCAATTAGGTGGATTGTGATTGTTTGTGATAGAATTACTAGAATTAAATGTTTTTAGAGTTCAATTACATGTACCCATGCCTATTCCATGATTCTAACCTAGAATTGATATAATTTTGGGTTGATGTCATGAAGGGAAACTTTGTGGGTTTAGGCTTGTCCTTATACAATTGAGGAATTATGATTAGAATTGCTTTAGAATGAAGCTTAGATGATGATCATGAGATCTAGGGCTTTGACAGTAAATCTGATGATAGGAATTGTTGGTAGTTGATGTTATTGTTGAGAAATGCATACTTCCCACATGAATTGCTTAATTATGAATGTATGAATGTGAAAGGTTTACTCACATGAATGATTCTAGGTAGAAAGGATTGCTCACCTAAAATGAATCTAGACTAAAAGATTATGTAATTGATGAGGCTAGAGGCGATTACCCTTGACCTCAATAAGTAAGGATATGACATAATTCACATACTCCTTAGAATTGAACAAGAGGTGAGTCCCCATGTTCTTACTATGATAAATGGACATAGAGGCGAGTACCTATGCTCCTTATGAAATGATGTGGAGGTGAGTTCCCGTGTCATATGATGAGATTGTGGAGGCGAGTACTCGCGATCTAAAAGTAAGTAAGGCAAGAGGAGAATACCCATTAGCCTTTAGAAGTTAGGCAAAGAGACGAATCCCCATGCCTTCAAAAGTAAGTATGAACGATATGATTATGTTTTGAAGAATGAATAGCTTGGATTGTTGTTTGATTTGCCTTCCACGAGGTAAGTTGACTAGATGTGGATGACCCAAGTGTTGACTAAGGCTATGTAAGGTTGCTTGAGAAGTAATCCTTTCTTATTATTATGTTGATTTATGTACATTGATTATGCTTATGGTTTGTATTGACTAACCTTGATGTTTATGTTATTTATGCTAACTATCATATTTAGTATATTTTTGTACTAACGCATACTCTTGCCTACATTCTTATCAAATGTAGGGTTCGGCGTTCCCGATTCACACATTTGTGGCTAGGTTCTTAGTTGAACAAGGAAGTGAAGCTTTGGTGAGTCCTCATTGTATTAGATGATTGGATCACCTCTTTATCTCTTCTATGTCTTTCTTTTTATGTTGGACTATTGTATGGGCTGCGTCCCAAGATTTTTATCTTTTATGTTAGATGGATTGAGACAATGATGTTAGACGTCTGCTCATTTTATAAAAGACTTCGATTGTGTTGAAAAGTTTTAAATGTCCACACCTTTTATGGTGTTCATGTAGATGTGTTCACAGACCATAAGAGCCTCCAATATGTATTCACCTAGAAATAGTTGAATCTTCGCCAGAGAAGGTGGCTTGAGTTCCTCAAAGATTATGATATGAGCGTGCATTACCATTCGGGTAAGGCAAATATAGTAGCAAATGCTCTTAGAAGATTATCCATGGGTAGTGTAGTACATGTTGAGGAAGAAAAAAAAGAGCTAGCAAAGGATGTTCACAGACTTGCTTGCCTAGGAGTTCGTCTTATGAGCATATCAAATGGTGGTGTAACAGTTCAAAATGGGGCAGAATCTTCTTTGGTAGTGAAAGTTAAGGAAAAGCAAGACAACGATCCGATATTACTCGAACTCAAGGGGGCAGTCCACCAACATAGAGTTGAGGTTTTCTCCCAAGGCGGAGATGGTGTGCTTCGCTACTAAGGTCGATTATGTGTTCCTAATGTGGGTGAGTTGAGACAACATATTCTTGCAGAGGCCCATAACTCTAGATATTCTATTCATCCAGGTGCAACTAAGATGAACCGTGATCTGCGGGAAGTCTATTGGTGGAATGGTATGAACAGAGATATAACAGACTTTGTGGCTAAGTTCTCCAATTGCCAGCAAGTCAAGGTAGAACATCAGAAACCAGGGGGTATGACTCAAGAGATTGAAATTCCTACTTGGAAGTGGGAAGTGATCAACATGGACTTCATCACAGGTTTACCTCGTACTCGCAGACATCATGACTCAATTTGGGTGATTATTGATAGAGTTACTAAGTCTTCTCGCTTTTTGGCGGTCAAGACTACAGATTCGGTGGAGGATTATGCCAAGCTTTACATTAATGAGATTGTGAGGTTGCATGGGGTTCCTTTGTCTATCATCTCAGATAGAGGTTCTCAGTTTAGCTCTCATTTCTGGAAGTCATTTCAAAAGCGTCTTGGTACTCAGGTTAACCTTAGCACAACATTTCATCCACAGACGGATGGTCAGGCAGAGCGTACCATTCAGACCTTAGAGAACATGTTGAGAGCTTATGTGATCGACTTCAAGGGTAATTGGGATGATCACCTTTCTCTTATTGAGTTTGCCTACAACAATAGTTACCATTCCAGCATTCAGATGGCCCCTTATGAGGCATTGTATAGGCGTAGATGTAGATCTCCTATGGGCTGGTTTGAAGTAGGTGAAACAGCCTTGATAGGGCCAGATTCAGTCCATTATGCTATGGAGAAACTACAACTCATCAGAGATAGACTTAAGATAGCCCAGAGTCGCCAGAAGTCTTATGCAGATGTAAGGTGAAGGGAAGTAGAGTTCCAATTTGATGATTGGGTTTGCTGAAGGTGTCACCTATGAAGGGGGTGATGAGGTTTGGCAAGAAAGGGAAGCTCAGTCCCATATATGTAGGCCCTTACCGGATCTCGAAAAGGATTGGTAAAATGACTTATGAGTTAGAGTTGCTAGCAGATTTGGCAGCAGTGCATCTAGTCTTCCACATTTCACTATTGAACAAGTGTATGGGTGATCCAGCATCCGTAATGCCATTAGAGAGTGTGGCTGTGAAAGATAGTCTCTCGTATGAGGATGTACCAGTCGAGATTCTCTATCGTTAGGTTAGAAGGTTGAGAAACAAAGAAGTCGCTTCAGTTAAGGTTTTGTGGAGGAGTTAGTCCGTAGAGGGAACTACTTGGGAAGCAGAAGCAACCATGAAGTCCAAGTATTCTCACCTCTTTCCTTCTGATTCCATTCCAGCTTGAGGTAATAGTTCCTCTTCAGTTTTTCAGTCATTCATGTGCTAATTCAGTCTTAGTATTTTGTTCCTTCAGTTAGCCTTGCATTTTCAGCGTATTTGCATGTTCTTGGAACTCAGTTCAGTCAGAAATCAGTTTCTTGTACTTAGTGTTAGGGATTGCCCTTCCCTCCATACTCAGCTAGTTTAGTCTTCATTCGAGGACAAATGGTCCCAAGGGAGAGATAATGTAACACCCAATATCTGAGAGCAGACCAGATTTCAGATTTTCAAAAGTTACAGGTGCAACATATGGTCGCCACTCACGGACCGTGGTCTTACCCACGACCTATGTTGTGGGTCCGTGGTTCACCACTACAATCCCTCCCAAAACCCAACTTAGAAAATGGGTTAAGTCTCGACCTACAGATAGACCTACGATCCGTAGGCCAGACCACGGTCCATGGTATGTGTCTGTGGATCGAGGCCCCCTTTACCCAGCCTCTGATGTGAGCGAAGGCCATCCAACACACACCATCATTGGATCCACGGTCCGTGGGTCTGATCGTTGGTGAAAGTCAACAACCAGTTAGGGGGAAATTACTGATTGGGTCAACTTCAAATGGTCATCACTCTTAGCACAAAAGGAATTAGGTGTCCCATGACCTACTATATGGTAGATAATTAAATTCTCTTTCCAAATCCACCGAGTTTTCTAAAATCCCATCTCCGAGTAAACAATTATGCTCGTTTTAGTGAAGCCCTATCGAGCAAACTTGACCTACGATCCCAACCTACGGATAGTAGGTTGACCTACGGCTAGTAGGTCCCCTTCGTCAGTCACTCCGACAATAGTTACATTGTCTAGACCCTAAATTATGAGGTTTTAGTCAGTTTCTGCCTAGAAACATAACTAGAACTTACGTAAGTCAAATCATTAATCAAAACTTAGAAAAATTATAGCGTAAGTGGAGAAGAGAAGTCAAGAACCCTAGTTCAAGAACGCAACAAGGTTCCATCAGTTCCTGCCCCGAAATCTAAAGATTTCTCCATGGAATTCGTCACCAGGTATGTGGGATTTCACTAGTGGGTTCTTTCACCCACAAGGTCTCTAGTTTTCAGTTAGTTTCTTGATTCCCTTATTATGACTAGACCTAGGGTTTCTTGAATGTTAGAATTATTGGGTTCTTAGCTGTTAGAATGATCCAAATCAGATTAGTATGTTAATATTCAGTTTATTGAATGAATTCTAGAACCCTAGCTATGTATTTATTTAGTTCTTGAATTACACATGCTAGGTAATATATCTTAGTTATTCAGTTATAGATGCCTAAGTTATTAATGCATCAATATCAGTTTAATTGTTGCATACTCAGTTTGCATGTTCAGTTTGAGCTATCCACTAACTTACAGAAATTCAGTCATAATGTGTTAATTACTTAATCCATTCAGAGTAGCATCATACCAAGTTGGACTAGGGTTCAGCGTACCCAAATAGTCCTAGAACTACTAGCCATGTAGGTTGTAAGTCCCCTCTGTGGGCATCATTTCAGTGATCATGCCAGCATGGCTCTATACCTCTGGCAGGGTATATTGGGTCATCTCAATGGGGCGTATACATCAGACTCCACATTTATCTCATATGGTTTTATTATCGGTTATTAGTAGCTCCCATAGTTCAGTCATATTCTATTGCATTGACCATTTATCAGTATATCCAATATTCAGTTTCAACATGTTATAAATTGGTCACTGTATTCAGTTAGCTCAACATTTAATATCTATATCATATTCAGATTATATCATTGCTTATTTTCTTTGTTCAATTATATGTTATTTCTGCTTTATTCTATCCTGCATGCTCAGTACCTTTCAAGTACTGACGCATACTCTGTGCTACATCTTCTCGTGATGTAGGTTCAGGTTCCAGCATCCAGATCACACTTAGATCACTTCTCGATCATCATTTCAGCAATATCAGTGGTGAGTCCTCATTCTTCGAGGACCAGTGACATGTTTATCTTTTGAGTACTTTTAGTCCTTTAGTTTTAGTTTTTCTAGATCTAGTTGGGGCATGTCCCAACATTTCTAGTTAGTTAAGAGGCTTCTTTTAGACAGTTAGATTCAACTTAGAATGAGTTAATATCTTCTTTGTATTAAACTCATCAGTTTTCATATATCTTAGTTATAGTATATGAGTATTCCCCATTTTTTTTCATTTTATTTATGATTATAGCTTCCACATGAGTTTATTATTCAACTTTTCGTTAGTATGCTCATGATCATGCCAGTAGGGTTAGCTTGGGATCACTTGTGGTCCTAGGTCCTGTGTCTGCGTCTCGGGGGTAGTCTCGGAGCATGACAGTCTGCATGTGGATGTTTCCACTGACCACAAAAGTATTCAATATGTGTTTACCCAAAAAGATCTAAATCTTCACCAAAGAAGGTGGCTTGAGTTATTGAAAGATTATATATGAGTTTTCTCTATCACCCTGGTAAAGCAAATGTGGTGGCGGATGCATTTAGTCAGCTATCCATGGATAGTGTTGCACATGTTGATGATGAGAGAAAATAGTTGGTTTGAGATGTTCACAGGTTGGCCCGATTGGGAGTTTAACTAGTTGATTCCACCAAGGGTGGTGTTATGGTCCATAATGGGTCCGAATCATCTTTTGTAGCCGATGTTAAGGCAAAGAAATGTCTTGATCCGACTTTGGTAGAATTGAAAGAAACGGTACTTAAAAACTCCGTTGAAGCTTTTTCCCAAGGGGGAGATGGTATCCTAAGGTACCAAAGTCATTTGTGTGTCCGAATGTTGATGAACTATGGGAACAAATCTTATCAGAAGCCTAGATTTCTTGGTATTCTATTTACCTAAGAGCCACCAAGATGTACTCTGATTTGTGGGAGATCTATTGGTTGAATAGGATAAAGAAGGATATTGCGGGATTTGTTGCTAAGTGTCCTAATTGCCAACAAGTTAAGGTTGATCATTAGAAACTGGGAAATTTATCCCAATATATTAGCATTCCTACTTGGTATTGGGAATATTTGAATATGGACTTCATAGTTGGGTTGCCACGAACTCGGCAACAATATGATTTGATTTGGGTTATAGTAGACCGAATGACGAAGTTGACCCATTTCATTCTCGTCAAGGTTTCCTATACGGCGGAAGATTATGCTAAGCTATATTTGAGAGAGAGAGATGGTAAGGTTGCATGGAGTGCCCTTGTCCATTATCTCTGATAGAGGTACTCATATTTCTTCATAATTTTGGAGGTCCTTCCAAAAGGGTCTTGGCACGAAAATTAAGCTTACCACAACTTTTTATCTCCAAACCGATGGGCAAGTAGAACGAATAATCCAAACATTGGAAAACATGTTAAGGGCTTGCGTGATAAAGTTCAAGGGAGATTGGGATGACCATTTTCCCTTGATAGGATTTGCCTATAATAATAGCTACCAGTCGAGTATTGGTATGATTCCGTTTGAGTCTCTTTATGGTAAGAGGTGTAGATCTCCTATTGGATGGTTTGAGGTGTGTGATGTTTCTTTGATAGGACCCGAGTTATTTCATGAGGCTATTGAAAAGGTTTGACTCATTAGGGAGAGGTTAAGAATGGCCCAAAGTCGACAAAATTCCTATGCGAATGTTAGAAGGAGAGACCTTGTATTTGATATGCTTGATTGGGTTTACTTGAAAATCTCATCCATGAGGGGTGTCTAGAACGTCATTTGAGAATGAATGAACCCAAGGGGGATATAATGTCACATCCCAGATTCAAAATAGAGGATATCATGTTAGAACTTCAAGGTGCCACCCCACAAAGACCAACCATGGGTCAATGGGGAAGCACATAGAAAACTGCACAAAACCTGTGAACCACGCTAGGACCCACGCCCCGTGGATAGGTCCATGACTTCTGGTTGAGAGAGTCATGGATGGCTCAGAACTCTCTGACCACGAACGACGCTTGACTAGGATGGACCATAGGTCCATCCACGGTCTGTTAGTCGGAGTCTTGTGAGTCAGGCCTGGACAGTTAAATTAGGGACTTATGGGTCTTTTTTGGTTTTAATTAACTCACTGTAGGGTCGTTTTGCCCAAGTCTAGACCACCTATAGATGTATTTTTAACCCCCAAAACCCCTCATTCAAGTCATTCCCTCAAATCCCAAAAGAAAACCCTAAACTCCACTAAAAAAATCTCTCTCTAGAAGTTGGAAGAAAAAGGAAGAAATTGGAGCTAGGTCAAGATCAAGTCTCCCAATGTTCAAGCTTTTGAGAGCATTGTAATCAAAGCTATGATGACTTTTCATACATGGATTCTTCCATCCATGGAGTCCACTAGAATTTCCCCAATTTAATGAAGAATTCCCCAATTCTAGTCAGAGCTTCTTCCAATGTTGTGGATATGATGATTGTTGATCCAATTGAGTGGATTGTGATTGTTTGTGATAGAATTAGTAGAATTACAAGTTTTTAGAGTTAAATTACATTTACCCATGCCTATTCCATAATTCTAACCTAGAATAGATATAATTGGGTTGATGCCATGAAGGGAAACTTTGTGGGTTTAGGCATGTCCTTATATGGTTGAGGAATTATGATTAGAATTGCTTTAAAATGAAGCTTAGATGATGATCATGAAATATAGGGCATTGAGAGTAAAGTTGATGATATAAATTGTTGGTAGTTGATGTTATTGTTGAGGAAGGGATACTTCCCACATGAATTTCTTAATTATGAATGTATGTATATGAAAGGTTTACTCACATGAATGATTCTAGGTTGAAAGGATTGCTCACCTAAAATGAATCTAGACTAAAATCTTATAAAATTGATGAGGATAGAGGCCATAACCCTTGACCTCCATAAGTAAGGATATGAGGTGATTCCCATACTCAGAATTAAACAAGAGTTGAGTCCCCACATTCTTACTATGATGAATGGACATGGAGGAGAGTATCCATGCTCCTTATGAAATGATGTGGAGGTGAGTACCCCTGTCATATGATGAGATTGTGGAGGCGAGTACTTGCGATCTAATAGTAAGTAAGGCAAGAGGCGAATACCCATTAGCCTTTGTAAGTTAGGCAACGAGGCGAATCCCTATGTCTTTAAAAGTAAATATGAACGATATGATTATGTTGTGAAGAATGAATAGCTTGCATTGTTGCTTGATATGCCTTCTATAAGGTAAGTTGACTAGAGGCGGATGACCCAAGTCTTGACTAAGGCTAAGTAAAGTTGCTTGAGAAGTACTCCTTTCTTATTACTATGTTGATATATGCACATTGATTACTCTTATGGTTTGTATTGAATAACCATGATGTTTATGTTAGCTATCATATTTAGTACATTCTTGTACTAATGCATACTCTTGCCTACATTCTTATCAAATGTAGGATTTGGCGTTCCCGATTCACACACTTGTGGCAAGGTTCTTAGTTGATCAAGGAAGTGAAGCTTTGGTGAGTCATCATTGTATTCGAGGATTGGATCACCCCTTTGTCTCTTTTATTTCTTTCTTTTCATGTTGGACTATTAAATGGGTTGCGTCCCAAAATTTTTATCTTTTATGTTAGATGGTTTGAGGCAATGATGTTAGACTTTCGCTCATTTTATAAAAGAATTTTATTGTGTTGAAAAGTTTTAAATTTTCGTACCTTTCCTATTACTTTATGTTATGGTATGCTAAGTGGATTGTATAAGGCCTCTCGGGGTCTTATACACCATGTTAGATATAGAGGGTATTCTAACCTAGAATTGGTATAATTGGGTTGATGCCATGAAGGGAAACATTGTGGGTTTAGGCTTGTCCTTATAGGATTGAGGAATTATGATTAGAATTGCTTTAGAATGAAGCTTAGATGATGATCATGAGATCTAGGGCTTTAAGAGAAAAGCTTATGATATGAATTGTTGGTAGTTGATGTTATTATTGAGGAAGGGATACTTCCCACATGAATTGATTAATTATGTATGTATGAATGTGAAAGGTTTACTCACATGAATGATTCTAGGTTGAAAGGATTGCTCACCTAAAATGAATCTAGATTAAAAGCTTATGTAATTGATGAGGCTAGAGGCGATTACCCTTGACCTCCATAAGTAAGGATATTAGGTAATTCCCGTACTCCTTAGAATTAAACAAGAGGTGAATCCCCACGTTCTTGCTATGATGAGTGGAAATGGAGGCGAGTACCCATGATCCTTATGAAATGATGCAGAGGCGAGTACCCGTGTCATATGGTGAGATTCTGGAGGCGAGTACGCACGATCTAAAAGTAAGTAAGGCAAGAGGCGAATCCATTAGCCTTTGTAAGTTAGGCAAAAAGTGAATTCCCATGTCTTTAAAAGTAAGTATGAATGATATCATTATGTTGTGGAGAATAAATAGCTTGGATTGTTGCTTGATATGCCTTGAATGAGGTAAGTTGGCTAGATGCGGATGAACCAAGTCTTGACTAAGGCTAAGTAAGGTTGCTTGAGAAGTACTCCTCTCTTATTATTATGTTGATTTATGCACATTGATTATGCTTATCATTTGTATTGACTAACCATAATGTTTATGTTATTTATACTAGCTATCATATTTAGTACATTCTTGTACTAACTCATACTCTTGCCTACATTTTTATCAAACATAGGGTCTGGTGTTCCCGATTCACACACTTGTGGCTAGGTTCTTAGTTGATAAAGGAAGTTAAGCTTTGTTGAGTCCTCATTGTATTTGAGGATTGGATCACCCCTTTATATCTTTTATGTTTTCTTTTCATGTTGGACTATTGTATGGGCTGCGTCCCAAGATTTTTATCTTTTATGTTAGATGGTTTGAGACAATGATGTTAGACTTCCGCTCGTTCTCTAAAAGACTTTAATTGTATTGAAAAGTTTTAAAGTTATGCACTTTTCTATTACTTTATGTTATGGTATGCTAAGTGGATTGTATAAGGTCTCTTGGGGGTCTTATACACCTTGTTACATTTAGGGGTTACCCATGGGTCGTGATGGCTCAAGAACAAGTTCTTGATGTCTTTTTCTCCAAATATTCTCAAGAATTTTGAGCGTTCAACGTATGTAAGACTAATCATAGTGTTGGACTATAAGTTTGTGCTCATGCACTACATCTCAATTCAGTTAGTAAAAGTTTAATCTATGGTTCTACCCTCAGTTTCAGATAATTCTTGATATAAGTTATGTTTTTGTTCCGATATTTTAAATCCTTATATTATAAGATTGCAATATTTTACGCATTGATATTCTTGAGTTGTTGTTCATGCTTGAATTTCCACATGAACTCTATTTGTTGAAGTTTTTAAAAATAGTCTTCAAACCAGTTTCTTCCTTAAATTGATTTTGGAAACTAAAGCAAGTTTAAGAGAAAGTTTAAAGCCTAATTTGTTTGAACAATTTAAGGGAACTTAAATGGTCCCAAATGTATTATTTTCCCATTGAAAAAGAGAACACCATTTTTAGAAAAGTATAAAGAGTTTTCAGACAACTTCAATACCGTTCAGTTACCTCTTACATATGCACTTTTTTGAGTAATTATCTCATCCCAGTGATTATTTTACATGAACATTTAACCATATATTTTGGGAGTAGTATTGAGCATCGATTTAGATGATAGTTCAGATAACTCCTAACCCAATAAACCGCGTACCCAGTGTGGGAGATGATCACACTGACATTTGGGTGACTCCTCACTACCTCTTGAGAAAGCTTTTATATGGATCCATGAGATGAGTTTTGTTCTATACTTCGGTAAGGTATATGATGGTTCTGGCAACGTAAGTGAGATGTTGTATCATCATGAGGCTCATTGTGATGGTTGTCCGTTAGAGAAACTCCCTTGTAAAGTAAAGAGTAATTATATATGTATATTTTCAGTTCTGTCCAGTATCTAATACTATTGCATTATATTTGTGAAGCATAAATGATTTTATCTCATGTTTCTGCTTTGCTCTGTTGAGTTGTATTTCAGCTTTTCACTTCATTTATTGTTTCACTTAGTCTTATTACATACCATACATTCAATTTACTGATGTCATTCGACTTTGTGTTGTAATTGTATGTTATTTGTTGGAAAAAGGTAGAAGTACCTCCCTAGACTATGACCCAAATTCCAGAGACACACCTTAACTAAACTAAGGTCCTATTACCCCCTTGAACTCATTTTTTTTGTAATTTTGTACACCTTTTTGGCTTACGTGGCATCCAATTATCTCTCACATGCCTCAACTGCGTGGAGTCACATGGTGTGCCACATAAGCCAAAAGGTGTACAATATTATATATAAAATGAGTTCAAGGAGGTAGGACCTTAGTTTTGTTAAGGTGTGTCTCTAAGATTTCGGTCATAGTCTAGGGGGGTACTTGTGCCTTCTCCCTTATTTGTTTTATTAAGTAGTGGTTGTTTGCTCATATCTCATATATCTGGAACTAGCTAATGGTCCCACCATTACATAATGATTGTGTACTGATATTGCACTCTCTTTCTTTGTTTAGTACATGGCATATTAAGGCGGTTTCTTTGAGACATCAACTATGATCCTAGCGCTATCTGAATTCAAGGGTGGGCACACTTGTCCAGGCTGTCATGAATTCGTCTCTCTTTTCTATTCCATTTTCCGGAATTAGACTCTTTTTAGTCATTTGGTTTTGGGTTGCATCCCCGTATTCTAAACAAAGAATAAATGTTTTGGGGCCACTATTTTCAGTTTTTAGGGGTGGTTATTTCCGCATTCGTGTTATGAATTTATTGTTTCTTTATGAAAGTTGTTTTAAGAAATTAAAAATTGATTTGTTTATATAAATTGTTGGTCTGAGGTTGATTAATTATTGGTGTGTTAGTAGATAGTTGATTCTCCCAGCAGAGGTTAGTGTGGCTGTCACTCACGACAGGTAAGAGTGGTGACAATTCATTGTTGAAAAATAATAGGAAACTCCACTATTTCTAGCCAACAAAAGGTAGTACCAATAGATGTTTATTTGTTCCTTATTAGAAAAGTCATAACTCTTCCAAAAAAGTCACAATCCTTCGAAAAAGTCACAACCCTTTGGAAAATCAAAACTTTTTGGAAAAGTTACAACCGTTCAAAAAAGTCACAACACTTCGATGTGAAAATGTGCTATTCAAATTGCATGTTTTCTCTTTGTATCTTTTTGAAAAAACAAAACACATATTTTTCATTCACACCTTCTAAAACCCAAAACATCAATATGATGTAGTTGAGTTATGCTTTGACCCTACACTCTAGAAGTTCCATCATCTCTAGTTGTTGGGCAGGAAAAAAACCTCGATGTTTCATCCATGCTCATATCCTAGTTTTCTGTGTCATTTCTTCGGCCTTCATTTTCAGAATCGTCAATTTCATTGGGAACTCTTTCTATTGAATTGCGCAATTTAGATTCCTAGTTTGGCACTCAACCATGTGTTAGGATCGAAATAAGCAGGTGTAATGTGGAAGCTAGCAAAGCAAACCTCGAAAGACCACGAGTAAGAAGACAAACGAGAAACACACCAAAAGAGACAGATTTAACGTGGTTCGGTCAATCGACCTACGTCCACAAAGGAGATGAGCAATCCACTATCCACTATAAATATGAGAGTACAAAATATAGAGAGAAACAACCTCAACCAATTCACTCGGAATACAAGGAGGTACACAAAATTCTCCTCTATAACCGCGACTCTCAAAACCCTAGGACTACATTGTGAATGCTAATTAAGTTAGAAAGAACAAGCCTATATTTATAGAGTCCTAAAACCTTTCCTACAAGAAAATGACTAGTCAAAATATTAAAACCTTTTCCTAAAAGGAAAACTTATTTATGGTAAGAAATCAGGGCAAATAACCCCAACACCATGTTTGTTACAAGTTGGGATTTGTTCTTCAAGCGAAAGTTTTCATCATGGCCTACTCATTGTTCTGGGTAGACCATAGTTACCCTAGTTTTCATTCATTTTTGGTTATGATGTATGTTGCAATGCTGGAATTTCTTTGCAAATCAAATTCTAACAGGTTAGCAAATAAACAAGTAAATTATCAAAACAATACCACAATTTCCCTAACCCCATGGTGGGCGTCATGCTATTTACCTAGAAAATAATACAATTGAGTTTATTAATTATTTTAAGGGTAAGTGAGTTAGATTTATCTTGTCAATAAAATAATAAGTTATCATTCGGAGGGTTGATTTAGGCTAATAGTGACATTTGTTCAACAAAGAAGACGTAAGTCATCTCTCAATAAAGTTATCCTTGGACATGTGACATGACTTACAAGAAAAGTTCTAGATTTTACTTGTAAACACATAAATAGTAAAATTTACACACACAATGACATAGGACTATATTAAGATATTATAATTTAACTCCCAAACTTCTACTCTAAGCATTTAGCAATTTATTTTATGTCATAAAACGAGATATACATGCCAATACATGTAATAGAAGTTTATGCAATTATTTTTTGGAGAGGTACATTTTTCTAACAAAACAAGTTTCATGCCCTAAGTAGACAACTATGACCATATAAGTTAAAACTTACTCTGCTCTACTTAAACAAGTAATAGGACCTATTCTCTTAAGAAAGTGCATATGAATCTATCATTGGGTTAATGTCTGACTCTAGAGTCAAAAACTCAAAAGCAAAAAGATTTTTCTTAGTTCATCACTAAAATAAACTCTCGGAAAATCTTCTTGTATAAGAAAACCTAAAACACATGTCAAGGACATACTACTGGAGGTGACTCAATTAAACTAACTCCTAATTTCTTATTTACGATAAACAACATGGAAAGCCTCATGATTGATCGAGTTTTTTCATTCACACTAGTACTACTATCCATCCCTGAACAATAGATATTGCATTGTCCTCAATGCATCTATGGGATAGGTAGTTGGGATCTTTCATTTTGTGTGTTTAATTCTAGTTTTTTGTGCTGATCGATTACTACATTATCATTAAAATATTAAGCAAAGTAAAAAAAACACTAAATTTAGGGGAAAATACTAAATAATAGTGAAATGTTTCACAACAATAATAACATATAATGATTAGAAAGAAAAAAAGTAATCAAGTCGTGTATATGATCCTTAAAATTGGTCCTTCGAACCTTAAGTACAGTGTATCTGGAGTGAATTCAAATTTCAAAGCTAAGAGAATTTGTTTAAAGAAAATATGTATGTCTAAACAAGTGTATGAATTCAAAATCAAGAGTGCCCCTATCATTGATGCCTAATGGTTTGTTTATAGAGAATAATATATATAATCAATTTTGTATGGTCCAGATCTCTCATAGTCTTCCCATGTGAGCACTAATTCTTCAGTTGAATACTAGACGATGTGAATGTTAGCCTTCTCCTGTTATTCTTGGGATGACTGGATTACATTATACCTTGTAATGTAATCCAGATTCTTGGGCCCAAACATTTCTCATTCAAAGCACTAATTCCGGCGATAAGGTTATCAGACTCTTCTAAATTGGACTTCACTACCAGATTCGATCATCATCGGTGGGGTTTGCTCAATGTTTTTTGATTGTCCCTTAATAGACAAATTCTTGTGCCATATGCCGTCATAACATTCATCCATTTAGACAAGATTGGGTTTACCCCATACAATGTGTACATTTGGAATTGAAAATGTAATATTGTATCTTCTAAACTATTATAAATTTG
The DNA here is from genome assembly GCF_900185275.1 of Solanum verrucosum. Classification (NCBI taxonomy): domain Eukaryota; kingdom Viridiplantae; phylum Streptophyta; class Magnoliopsida; order Solanales; family Solanaceae; genus Solanum; species Solanum verrucosum. Next base: position 1,707,232 of record NW_026019996.1, on the reverse strand, counting down.
TATTTTTTTTTTATTATATGAAGGTAAAACACAATAATTTTTCTTTTTTGCACTTGTTTATTTAGGATCGAAAATGTAAATTTGATATCCTCTCAATCGTCTATAGTTATCATTTTATTTAGAAAATAAACATAATTATCCCCACAAACTATAATTGAAGTTTCGAGGACACTCTTTTACTTTATGGGGGTTCTATTACCCCGCACAATATTTTAAACTGAAGAGAGAAGACATAAAGTGATACCTGAAGTTGTCTCGAATTTTCAAAAAGACACCTTAACTATGTGGGTGTCCTATTACCCTCTAAACAATTCTGAACATATATTTTCACATCATTTTTCGATCCATTCCAGATTTTAAATAACAAGTGTTATAACACACCAATTATTGTGTGACACGTGTTAATTTAATTTGAAATATTACTCTTTTCATTTTAAGTTTTTATTTCTTTCTCTATCTTACTTTTTGACTTATTTTAATTTTATTACTTTAATTTTAATTTCATTTTAAATTCTACTTCATCTTCTACCCCTACTTTCAAGCTACCCCTCCCTCCATTTTCATTCTTTCTTCTTCTTCACCTCCCACCCTCTCCTCACCCCACTCCCATGTCAAGTTGATCCCCTCCATTTTATTTCTTTTTTCTTCTTCTTCTTAGGTCAAATTCCTTTCTTTCCAAAATTATACTATTTTCTAGACTTTGTTGAGTTATTGATAACAAAACTAATTATTTTTCTAAGAAAATCAAAATTTTGAAGGTATCATCAATTAATTTATCTCATTTTCATATAACTTCAAAACTAGAAATGATAATTTTGAAAGAGTCAGAATTCTACGAAAATTGAATAAGTTTAATTGAAATTTGGATTAAAAAAAAACTAAATAATACCTACTAGTCATCTTGAAATCTAATAGGTTTATCAAATTGTTCGAAATGCAATAAAATATTTAGATATAATTTTAAAGTTGAAGAGAGTTAAACTAATAGTAGTAAAAAAGGGAGGTGGAGTTGTGGTAAAAAGTGACATTGAAAATGAGAAGCTTCAATGAAGATGACAATGAATTTTTGAGGAAGGAAGAAAGAAAAAGAAAAAAAAATAATAAGGAGAAAATGTTAAAATAATAAGAAAATAGCATTAATGAGTGCACAGATGCCCGTGGATACATGCATACTATTTATATATGCCAAAATAGCAACGCAGCCAAATTCTATGTCACAATTATTTGGTTCTTCAAAATTGGCTAACATATGCCTACTATGTCGTTGGTAGCCATTTGAAACTTCATAGTTACTGTTACAGTGTCGTGTTTGACAAAATACATGTCGACTCTGTTGTTGACGATCATTTACTTGTTCACAGTTTTCATTGTATTGTCGTGTGACGCCATGCTTGACAAATACCTGTACAGACATTAATAATGAGTTGCTTGTTAATTATAGTAGAAGTGTTTAAATAATGAAGGTAGAGAAGGTAGTAGCAGTAGAATTGAGCTAGGTGGGCGACGTACCTTTTAAGGTATCAAGCGTGTAGCATATATTCTTGATTTTCTTCAATATGGATTTTCAAAAGTACAACGCAATGTGGCAGAAAGAAAGCAGTTTGAGGTCTTCTTTGCTTCAAAACCCCTCAGGAAAATCAAATGATAAAATAAAATGTTAAGTAAATAAAACTAATTAAGACAACTATCTTTCAACCTCAGTGGCAGAATCTTTGTTCTATTTGCAACGGTTCAACTAATTAGAAATAATAAATGTGAACATGAAGCTCAAAGAAATGCAAATATTATTTAGTTGAATTTATTTATCAATTTGAGTAAGCTTACTGTAACACCTCGGAACCCAGACTTAAAAAATGCAGTAGAAAATCACCAGAATCAGTGAACCATGGTAGTGTTCACGGACCGTGATAGGGTCCACGGTCTGTTGACCTGCCCGTGGACTCCATTACCTTCCAGTCGGGGTGGACCACGGAGCCCTTCATGAGCCGTGGACCACCTCACGAGCTGTGCTGGTACTCTTGGAAGTCAAACCGAATCCATTGAGATCAGTCATCAGACCATGGGGCTCCTCACGGGTCGTGGTCTTGATGACAAGCCGTGGTGGCTTCCGTGAAGTCGAGCCAGTGTAGCCTTTAGCCCAGGTGAAGGACCACGAGGACCTTCACGGTCTGTAATCCTTCACACGGTCTGTGAAGTAGACCATAGTAGGGAGTCCCGTAATCAGTAGCTACTGGACCAAGGTCCACTGTCGGCACTGGACCAAGGTCCCGAAACTACGTGGTTTTGGTCAGTTTTAGCCTAGTAAACTAATTAGAACTTACCCTAATCAATTATTCACCTAAATCAAGAAAAAATTAGAGAAAATATCAGAGGAAAAGACGAGCAGCCCTAGTTCAAGAACACAACGAGTTTTAATCAGTTCCAACCCTGAAAGTGAAAGATTTCTCTGTGGAATTTGACACCAAGTATGTGGGATTTCACTAGTGGGTTCCTTTCACCCATTAGGTCCCTAGATTTCAGTCAGAATCTTGATTCCCTTAATATTATCTAGACCTAGGGTTGTTTTAATGTTAGAAATTATTAGGTTTTTAGCTGTTAGAATGATCCAAATTAGATTATCATGATTTTAGTATTGTTTTGCATAGATTCCTTCATAAATTCAGAACCCTAGCTATATAGTTCTTTTAGATCATGAATTGCACGTGCTAGGCCAGTTATTTCATTTATACATGCCTTAGATTCGAATGTTTCATTATTAGTACATTAATGTTGCATTTTCAGTTAGCGTGTCAGTACAATGAGCTATTCAGTATTACAAGAAATCAGTCATAAATTGTTAATTACATATTCAATTGGGAGTAGCTTAATACCGAGTGTACTTGGGTTCAACGTACCCGAATATTCCCAGAACTACGTGCCCAGTAGGTTTATTAGTACCCTATGTGGGCATTACATTTTAGTGATCATGCCAGTCATGCCTCTATACCTCTAGTAGAGTAAATTGGGTCCTCTCGGTGGGGAATATAAATCGGACTCCACATTTAGCTTATGTAGTGTTATGTCGGTTATTAGTAGCACCCTTATAGTCAAAATCTATTGCATTGACTATGTTATCAATTACAGTCATATTTCAGTGTCAGCATGTTATAAACTACGTCATTGCATTTAATCATTTCATGTTCAGTATTTTCAGTATAGCATCATGCTTATCTCATATCATTGCTCAGTTATATTCTTTGTTCAGTTATGTATGTTGTTCAGCTTTATTCTATCCTGCATACTCAATACCTTTCAAGTACTGACGCATACTTTGTGCTACATCTTCTCGTGATATAGGTTTAGGTTCTCAACTTCTAGATCAAGCACAGATCAGTTCCCGATCTTCAGCTCAGAAATATCCAAAAATGTGACTGTCGACAGTTTGACCCTTAGAAATATTGATCATTCATTTCATGGGATAAGTATTGGACAAGACATTCCACTGGCTCCTTATTTGTTCATTAGTGAGGAATTTGAACAAACGCTGGTGTTTCACTGGTAACCAGATTGTCTTTGTAGCACTTAACACCATACCAGTCGATTCACCAAGGTCACTAATATTCGTCCTCATTATTAATTTGGAATTTTCTTCATTTGCTAGTTGAATTATTTCCCAATAGTGAGCGGTTGCACAAACCCCCGCACAAAAATTATGCGTCATGCGTTGAGCCAACATCCTTATACCTCTCTCACCACTTAAATCAACTGCCACAAATAAAGCTACATAAGAATCAATTCATTTTAATATTCAAAAGTATAAAAAAATAAATGTCACAATAATTGAACCTCTATGCATGATTACCTATGGGATCAATAATTGACTTCATCACTTTCAAGAACTAATATTGTCTTTGCAAAGTAGCCATCCACCTTTGAGCACCAATCCCAGACCAGTCTTTATCAAAGGGCAATACCAATCATGGACAAGATTTTCATTATATTCCATGTGCTCAATCCATGTAACCTGAAAATATTTCATCAATATTACAAAATCACTAGAGAGAAAAATATGAGCTTGCATGAAATATTAATTTAATTATTAATTAAAATAAAATGGCCATTATTGGAGACAACTTAGAAAATTCAGCCATTAAATAAAATAGTCAATTACAAGGAATGTATCCTCAAAAAAGATTTCTAGTGGTCTTGCCAATAAATATGGAAGGAGGGAGTGTGCAAAATATTTAGGTCTTGCATTTGGTATGATGCGAGGATACCAAAAAATTGCAGAAAAATTAATGCATCTAAATATATTAATTTGAAAGTGAGCATAAAAAAATTAGACAATTAGAATTTTATTGCATGGTTAGAAGGTGAAAAATAATAAAAAGAAATTCTTTATCAAGAAAGAATATAGAATGTTTCAACCAATTACTAAATAGTTGCATTACTCAAAGCTAGAAGAAAATTGATCTTTCTCATTCCGAATAAATAAAGAAAAATTCAGATAGAGAACAAAGCACTACAATGAATAGATAAATTGTATTATAAAAAAATCAATAAAAATAAATCAACAAGAATAAAATTAATAAAATATGAGCAATCTAGCTCATTGAATTTTAAAAAATATAAACGCCTATGAAATGCAAAATAAAAAGACAATTTATTTTGAATTACCTGGCAATAACCATTTGGCATATCTTGTAAAATACAGCCAGATGGGAGCCTTCGACCATTTTCAATTTCGATCTCTTGTGAACCTTCTTGAATTGTGTAAATAGACACATCGACAATAGCTCAGACACCTTCAACATGTTTCTTACAGAATCGGAGAAATTGTACTTCGCGAACAGATACTAGGTTAGAAATGATTTGCAATTCGGTTTTAATCTGCAAATCATTACTTTCAAGTTGTTAGTGCATGTAATAATAAAATAAATACGATATGTAATTTTCATCAAAATAGTAAGTAAATAGAAATACCAATAACAGAGAACCGCTCTTATTTCCACCTATGCCAGTGGAAATCACATCAGTAGTATATGTTTTTCCAACAATGCATGGAAACATCTCTACCCACTGCCTCTGCATATATACAATACAGTACATAACAAAAAATAAAAATATAACATGTCAACACATACTTGTCTTCATCACTTGAAGTTAAATTTGATTGATTAAAATAATATGTAACAACTAATTGAAGCACCACTAAAAAAAACTAATAAAAAGATATGTCAAATATATTAAAAGTAAGAGTACAACTAATTAAAAAGAATAAAAATAAAAAGAACTAATTATTTACGTTAAATAAGGGTTAGGTGGTAAGGAGATGATAGTTCTTAAAATGAGACAGAGGAAAACATTGAATTTAAAATGTAGAGCCTACGTATCTTATCCATAAGTGTATTCACCAATGCCAAACTGGTGTCAGCCACTGTACCCGATGCCCTTGTGGCTTCCGTTGTGAAATGCTCAAGTTTTGTGCCAATTAATGGGGTAAACAATCGAGCATATTTTTTAATATTTAATGTTTCTCCACCTCCATCCAAACTGCTTACCCAAAGAGGTTTATCATTCTCATACAGCCTAGAAAGCTCATTCAAGGCATCCATAGCAAGATTCAATAACACCATCTTATCCTGCACTACATCTTTATTAAATAAGCTTAATTTGTACGCTTGGGCGGTAAGCCTTTTAACTTCATCTTCCAATTGGTCATGCTCAGTCTTTATTTGATTCTCATCAATGTTTTCTTTACAATTGTCACGAATTGAATTTTCCAGGGCATCCTTCATTACAATATTCTCTATGCGAAGCTTGTCATTTTCTTGCTTCAGAGTCTTATTTTCGTACAATTCCAATTGCAACTGATAAAATAACACAATTCATTTTTATAATCAATTATACAAATTTCACATAAGAAAAACATAAATTAAAGGAAAGAAGTGTGATATGCGTCACCTTCATTTGGGTTCTTTTATTCTGGAACCAATTTTGCACCTGGTTGATGTCCATGGATAATTTTGTTGCAAATTCTAGTTGTACTTTTTTGTTAGAAAGTGAATTCTTTTTGAAAAACCTATTCCCAATGGTATAAAATAAACAATGATCAAAAAATCAAAATTAACATAAGCAAATAAACAAGTACAAAATAAATTAGAATTATACTTACGTTTCAAGCTCTTGAATCTGATCGGCATTATGCCTAATGGGTTTCTTCCTCTTCGGTGATGATTCACCAGGTTCATCTACAGATACACCACCAGTTATGTTGTCACCGATAGAACTTCTCTCTATTTCTTCCTCTCCTAATCCGCCTATCACAACATTAATCAAACTTTCTTTTCTCTCATGCATGTCACTATGACCTTTCATCTTTTATTTCTGAACAAATTTAAGATTGTATCAGTTCAACTCATCATCATGCATATGTGATCATATAATACCAGAATTAAAAAATTATTTGGTTCCAAGTAATTGTAAATGAAAAGAAACAACATATCAAGATACTAGAACAAGAGAATTATTTGGTTCCAATTATATTGCATAAGTGAAAAACATATTTTATTGAAGCAATATATATTCAGAAAGAGTTAAACTCATATAGTAACATAAATGGAGCGTCTAGTTATCGTGAAAGGTGGTAGTAGTTAGTAATTACGAATCTATAGACTAACTCCATTTCCATTACTATATTTTTTTTTACCAATAAAGACTTAAAAAATTATTTAAAAAATACAAATCAAACTCAATTCACCTATCCACATCTGTCATTATAACAAATTTAAGTTAGGTCTTATTCTTTTTAGGAGTGTCTTAAGTCATATCTAAAACATCTAATGCGACGTAAAATATAGAAAAAAATATATCGTATTAGTTAATTATCTATGTTGAGCTTATACCAAATAGCAAAATTAGAGAATATTCACGTAGTCAATTGAAATTTATCTAGGGTTAACACATAGTTGTTATTATTGCTTGTCCACAAGAGACAAATTCATTTGAGGCCTATGGATAACAAAAAGGAGAGAGAAAAGGGTGATAAAATAAATCGTAAATGGAAATTTTTCAAGAAAAGGATGGTAGAAAATTCTATTCTAAATTCACACCAAATGATATTTTAAAAACAGAAAACACTTTTTTATCAAAATATTCGTTTTTTCATGAAACCTAAAATTTGAAACCCCATATATTTCAATTTATATTTCATCGTGTCCCTAAATAAATTTCAAATATCTTTGACTAAAGATGAAAAAGAATTTCAAAGATCTAATTAAAGATGAAAAATAATTTCAAAGATCTAATTAAAGATGAAAAAGAATTTCAAAGATCTCGAAAAAACTCTTTATTTTCGCATCTTAAACTCATGTTGAACTATTTATTATTTTATAAGATGTTCCCCAAAAATATTCCATATATCACAAAAGTTACATTGATAACTTATAAGATCTATAAACCAACAAAAAACAACCTTGTTTACTCTCCACTAAATAAAAAGCATTAGACTTGGAGATCATTAAAAGCTGATGTTTAGAATGCAGACATACAAGGTATATATGGGGTATTTAATTTAATGAATTTACAAAAATCTTGCAAAATAGGAACAAAAAAGGTAGAAAAGAAATGAAGAATTAATTAGCATATAAATTACTTACATAGAATGACAACACGACTAGCTTAGTACTTGAAGAAATCAATGGGAAGACTCAAGAATACAACTACTTGATTAACTTAGTGAAGCAATTTTAGAATGGTCTGAAAAATATGATTAGTAATAGTTATATATAGTTCAAGTTTTCTCTAGATTGGAAGGAGAAATGAGTCAACTTTGAGTTGTTTCCTACTCACTTACCAAAAGATAATGATATAGATGTTTGACCAATTGACATAATACATAAATATGCACATTTAATTAACTTTATTTTATATTTATGTCCTTCAACTTTGACTGTGAACAAGTAGACACTCGAACTTGTATAGAATATATAATATGGAATATCATACTAGTTATTAAATATTAAATAATTACATATTATTGCATTATGATGGGACGATGCATTGTTATTTTTTCATGAAAAAAATATGATTGTTGTGAAAAGTCATTTGTTCATGAAAGAACATGACTCATATGAAAAGTTATTTGATCATGAAAGAACATGAATCTTATGAAAAGTCATCTCTTAACTTCTATAAATATAAATATTCTCTAGAAATAGCCTAAGAAAAATTTGCATGTATAAACATAGGGCTTTGTTATATTCTGAAGGGATTTGTTTGTATTTTTCCCAATATGTATACATGCAATATCTCTTTAAAGAAAGTTATTACACGCCTCAAAGTTTTCTTCTTCTTCAATTTTTATTTCCTATTATTTTTTTCTAACAATTACGTTATTGCTCCAAGACATCAATATTTGCTAAACACCTCAAAAATTTCTATATTAAGATCCTTATAATTCTTCGTAGGTGTATATATTTATACTGGGTGATTTTGTCACAATCTAAAAAATGAACGTGATGACACTTGTCTATCCTTACTAAGACAAATTAGCCTCAACCCAAAAGAATCAAAAGAAATGTAGAAAGATAAAGCAAGAACAACATAAAAGTAGAAAACTTATTCATTTTATTAACACCCCAAAACCTGGTTGTTACATGTACAAACCACTAATACATAGAGTGCAAAATTAAGAAATAAGTACAACTCTCAAGTCTTTATTTCTCAATTAGAACAAAGCATTAAAAGATGAAATGGAGGGTCCGTTGGGATGACAAGCAACTACCTCTCAACAGGTCCTTGACAAGCCTTGGAAATGGGAGAGAAAGAACAATCATGCTATACTGGGCTCGCAACCTGAACAAGTGTAGAAGCAAGGAGTGAGTACCAACAACACGGTACCCAACAACAAATCTAATAAAAAACAAATTATAAATCGAGTACTCCATTAATCCCAACTGAACCTCCTGAAACTAAAATATGCATAGAAATCAGCCCAACCTAAAAGTTCTACAATACACAACTCACAAGGCTCAATAATCACAATTCAACAATCAACACGTATCAAGTACATTAATCTCAATATCAAGTAGATCGATCACAAGTAACTAGTGCATCAATCACAGTTAACAATATGTCAAACATAAGCATCAAATCATAATAATCAAACTCTTGCCGGAATCATTTCCCTTCGAAACAATATCATTAATCAGAACCATTTTCCATCGGCTTTATAACCTATCACTAGCCAAAACCATTTTTCATCGTCTTTATATCATATCATTAGCTAGAACCATTTCCCATTGGCGTTGTATCACTAGTCGGAATCATTTCTCATTGGTTTTGTACCACTAGCCGAAACAATTTCTCTTCAGTTTTGTATCACTAGCCAGAACCATTTTTCATTGATTTATATCATATCACTAGCCGAAACCATTTTCCATCGGCTCTATATCATGTGACTAGTCGAAATCATATTCCATTGACTTTATATCACACGCCTCATCGCGGTGTAAAACAATCAATGCACATAAGCAAATTATGTAGCGACCCAAACCGTTGTTATTTAGGAGAACAAAAATCTGGGAAAATTCTGGGCCATTGTCCCGCTAGGGCGAGCCAGATGCCTCTAGGGCGGTGACGCTAGGAAGGGATAAGTTGGCGCCAGAGTAGAATAGGTGAGACAAAATGCAAATAATGCAAAATCCTATTTTCCCTTCTTCCTAAAATACCTAATTTAGTCGTAAAAACACCCTAGAAACCCCCAAAAAGCTGTTGCAAGCCTGGGAAGAAGGAAGAGAGAGATTCCTAGCATGAAGATGTCAATGGATTGCAAATTTCTTATCAAGATCATCGTCATAAGCCCCGAAAACAAGAATCGAAGACCAAAACTCCGTGCAGCTGCTTGGAGCCCAGGTAGGCTAGGTTTTATAAATTGAGTAGTTAAAATCTGTGTTCATTGCGTAATATGTGTAAATGAATGGTAGGATTCATGTGTAGGCCTTCGTGCACCAAAATTATTGTGGTTATATCCTAGAAAGAAGCCTTAGATGATGATCTAGGGTTAGGTGATTGTTGTGATTCTATAATTGTGTGATGTATGTTTGTTCTTGCTTCATTATGATACATGTAAGTGTATGAATATTGCATTATTGATCACACTTGTTGTAAATGAGATAGATGAATGCCAAGAATTATGACTAATTTATTTGAACTTGAAAATATACTTATGATTGTGATTGTGGTGTGTTGATTGGATCGGTTGACACGTTCCGACATAACTAACTTGGATCGGTTGCCACGTTGCGGCATAACTAACTTGGATCGATTGCCACGTTCCGACATAATTATGGGATAGGTTGCCACATTCTGGCGTAATTTTTGAATGGGGTACCATGTTCTGGTATGCTAACTGTTTGAGTTTGGGTCCCATGAGAGGACCAATGATTTGATGTAATTGTATGCCTTGAGGTTTGTGAAATTGTACCTTGTTCGTAATGATAATTGATGTTGCATTTGTCAGAGTTGTTGTATGGTTATGAGGGCTTATGTTGATTGTTCTCCTATGTGAGCAAACATGATATGTACCTTGATGAAAAGTGAACCGGAAAGAGCATACCCAACCGGGAGGAGATACGGTAGGAGGGAAGTCAATGTTTCAAGAATGGTTAATATTCGAGAAAAGGGGGTTGTGTGTTGTAATGGCAAGGAAGTGGGGTAGTGTACGTGATGAAAATGCTTAGATGGATTTCACCTTGGAGAAAGGGATTTGTGTTAGTGGTTAGAAAGCTTGACGTAATGTGCTATGCGACCTTGGTGGGTGATATGAAGAGGAAGTAAGGGTATGACGTGAGCAGTTAGTGGGAATGCTTATAGTGTATTTGGTGGACTTCTCAATGTGTTAGAACGGTTAGGCTATGATCAAGAACCTAGTAGTAGGTTGATCGAGAAGGTGGTTTGTAGTTATAGTAAGGGTGCTACTGTAATTTTGAGGTATTCAAGAGAGGATAAGGGTGGAGAAGCGAGTGGTTTATTGTATGTTTCTGCTAGTTGATTTCTTATTTTATGCAGTGGGTGTTGGGTTGACCAATGATGCCTACCAGTACGCGTGTTTTGTACTGATACTACTCTTGCTATGTCTTTTGACATATTCTGGATGCAGGTTGGTGATGTTTCATTAGGTAAAGACGAAGAAATTCTCCAGCAGCTTCTATTTTCCTTTCGCATGGTGGGAGTTGTGTCTCCTTGGGGGTGTTAATTACTTACAAGCCTTAAAATGATTTTGTTTTAATAGTTCTTATTTATAAAATTTCGTTAGCACATTATACTTCTGTTTTATTTAATTTACGCATATTGTAGCTATTGGGATGAGAGGGTTCTCCTACTTAGGTGGTAGTATGTAGGTACCTGCACGGCCTGGTGTGTTGGGTCATGACAAATTCACACCATAAGAAAGAGACAATAGTTCAAACAATTCAAGTTCACATTCATGCCATCAAAGCTTCTCATTAATCAATCAAATAGGGGTCACAACAAGGAAATTCACAAAACAGTATGACCAACACATAGCCTTTTATTTAATCCCCTTTTTATTTATTAAGTTCAATCAAGGGGAACAATGAATTCTTTACGTCATCCCCATTACTCCCAACACACAATCAGAACTCAAAACCTGATTCTGAAAATGAAGTTTGAATATGAAATTCTTTACTTGAAATCATTACCCATGGCATTTGGAATACACTAGTGAAAACCATTTCAGCAAAAGGACTTAAAATCAATTTGCAATCTCAATTTTAGTTTAGAACTCGAGTTCTTGAAAATCTTGTCATTTACCAATCAGAATCCCAAATTTTGAAATTAAAATCCATAAATAATCAAAGAGAAATGAAGTTTTAGGATAAATTTTTTTTACACAAAAGATCTAGCATAAGAAATCTCTTCAAAATCACATTCAAGAGTTTACGAAGCTCAAAAATAAAAAATAGGACTTAAGCTCCAAAAATAGCAGGTCAAAATCCCCCCTCTGATATCACAAAAATGCCCTTGGGTTTGCAAAATTGAACCCCTTGAAAGTCAAGGTCTTCGCTTTTACGAAGGTCGCAAAAGCGACCAACCATTTGCGATCGTTATGGTCAGGCCACCTGGCCTTTCGCTTTCGCAATCAGACCTTCGCTTTCATGAAGATCGTGAAAGATGCCATTCCTTCACAAACGCGAAACACAATAGATTCTAGGCAACAGAAAATCATCCAACTCTGAAAACATCAAATGATCCTTTGGATTTGTTTGGAACCTCCTACACACAAATTATATAAGCAAATCGATTGCTCGACGTTTCAAACTCAATGAAACTGTCAAAAGATGAATATGAGGTCTCCTTAATCCAACATCCGCGAAACCACGACAAACTAACATATGCCTAAAAAGACCAAAACAAACTCGAAATCTCTCAAAAATGAACGAAGACCTCTCCTATGCCTAACATCATCCACTGAATTCAATAAAATTTTCAGAATTTTGATCCAAGCATTCGAACCCTGAATGTTGACCAAAGTCAATCCAAAGGCTAAATTCTCAACAATTTCCAACTTACGATCTTAAATCCTCAAAAAGATTTCGAATTTGAAAACCGACGACTCTCACAAACCATACTCTACATTTTGGAACTGATGGAATTGACAAAATTATATTCCGACACTTGACACTCCAAAATACACTAAAAATGACTTTTACTTGTATCAGACTTTTGAGAAGAATCAAGTTCTTATATCTCACAGTCTCTTCTGTCTCCGAGTTATACTTTGAGTCAGACTCCTCCTTTCATCATGCTTCTTTTTTTGTCAGTGTTGCTATTGAACTATAACTCTTCTTCTCGCTTTTTACTTGTTTTCTTGATTTTGTCGGAATCATCCTTGATCCATTTCTTTATTCTTGCATTTATGTCCAAAATTATTTTGGATACATGTGTAGAATTCAACTTCTTGTGGTAATGCACCTTTGAACCATACTTACTGACTTGTTTCTTCAATCTTTGTAATTCATCAAAACTTCATAAACCCAAAAAATTCCCTCTTTTTGATGATGGCAATCAGGGCCGACTCAACAAGATTGGGGGCCTAAAGACAAACCTTAAAGAGGGGCCCTAATATTTTTTTAATTTTTTTTCAAAATAATAATAATCATGTATATATTTATTTGAAATATATTCTTCTAGCCTTGTTAGATGTGAAGTCATTGATTACTGTTTTCTAATCATTTATCTTAGTAATTCATTTTCAATTGATAATGTAGCTAATGTATTAAATCTCATAATTTTGATCTTAGATAAGATTTTATCAATTTTAGTTTCGAAAAACTTCTTTCGGTAGAGGCAATAGTTACAAAAATTGTTAGCATTATTCTATAAGAAATATATGCATTAGGAAAAAAATCAAGTCTTTTTATTTGATTGAGTATTTCTATTAAATCATTATCGTCTACTTATATTATTTCTCTTAATAATAACTAAAACGAGAATATATATATACTTACTAACTAAGAATATCAACAATAACAAAAGTTCAGGAAAACTATAAAATAAAGTTAGAATAATAAAACCTGGCTCATGAATTTGATAAGTTGATAAAACAATATTGCAATAGTGTTGCGTTCCTTCAATATAATGATTGCTTGTTGCACTTCTTAAGATTTTGAAGAAGACACTCAAAAGCAAATTTTGTTATTTTTTTAACTTTTAAGCAACAGTAAATCATTTTTTTAGGAGAGAGTTCAATATTGAGGATAAAAATAATAACATAGAGAACAAAAAAGATGAGTATAAGGTAAATAATAATATAAGGTCAAATTTTTAGGAGATAAATATGGAAACAAAATTTCCCGCTTAAGGAAATTATTTTCAAAAAATGTTTCATTCCCTTAGAAAAGTGGGGAAAACTAATGGTTATTTTGTTTTTTTTTTTTATACTTCTTACATGTTTTTTTCAATCTAAAAATACATATAATTTTAAGTAATTTGTATAGTATTTTTTTTAAAAATTGGGGGCCCCCAAAAATATGGGACCCCAACAGATGGCCTAACTGGCCTAATGGTTAAGATGACCCTGATGACAAACAATGTTACATCCATTTTTACCTGTAGAAACTAAGCATACCACTACTAAGATTAAACACGTTAGTCAATGGGTTATAAATTTCACACCTCTTATTTATCTCCTTTGTCATCATTAACAAGATGATGTATCCATTATAGATTGACAAACATAGATCCTGGTCAAACAAGTCATGGTGTAGATCCTTTCAAATGTACCTTTTAAATTCAAATCGTTCGTCTTAAGTATATTAGCTTGAACTGGGTGATGTATTACTTGCTCATGTGTTTTAATGTCCTTCAGCAAGTGTAGTCAGGGTATCATAAGTGATTTAGGGTTATAAGAGACCTCTAACACTAAGTCAAGTTCAAAACTTTTCTACCAGCTAAGTTTTTCGCATTAGTTCATGCAAGGGTCAACTTCAAATGACCATATATTTATCCATATAAAGAACTGCATGGATCATATATAATCTATCAAATTAAAGGTCTATGAGTCTTCTTTCCAATGCCACCAAGTTTGCATTAATATGAGTTTGGTGTGTGACTAAGGCAATTTCCCCGTGCTAGCGCACTGAGGCAACATCTATTGCCTTCTTGTGTGGTTGGCTGCGTGCCTGGGATGTTTTACACATGGGTGCATGCATCTGAAGTCTTTTAATAACCCTCCAAAGACGTAGTTCACCACCTTAGTTCATAAATTTACTCTAGAGAGAGAAATTTTTAAGAAACTAACTTCCTCCAAGGTTCATTCATTATCTAAAGTAATATTTGACCATGGAATTTCATAATTCTTCATCTTTCCACCAATTAACATCTTTTTACTCATGTAATCCACATGCTTTCAAGAAAATCTGCCTCTAACGCTCATGTAACATCCCGGATTCAAAATAGAGGATAGCATGTTATAACTTCAAGGTTCCACCCCACAAGGACCAACCATGGGTCAATGGGGAAGCACCAAAGAAACTACACAAAAATAGTGAACCACGCTAGGACCCATGCCCCGTGGATAGGTCCACAACTCGTGGTTGGGGGAGTCGTGGATGGATCAGAACACTCTGACCATGAATGACTCTTGACCAGGAAGGACCGTAGGTCCATCCATGGTCCATCAGTTGGAGTCTCGTGGGTCAGGCCTATATAGTTAAATTAGGAACTTATAGGTCTTTTCCGATTTTAATTAAATCAATGTGTTGTTGTTTTGCCTAAGTCTAGACCACATATATAAGTATTTTTAACCCCAAAAACCCCTCATTCAAGTCATTTCCTCAAATCCCAAAAGAAAACCCAAAACTCCTATAAAAAATTCTCTATCTAGAAGTTGGAAGAACAAGGAAGAAATTGGAGCTAGGTTAAGATCAAGTCCGCCAATCTTCAAGCTTTGGAGGGCATTGTAATCAAGGGATGATGGATTTTCATCCATGGAGTCCCTTATAATTTCCCCAATTTAATGAATAATTCCCCAATTCTAGTTAGGGTTTCTTCAAATGCTGTGGATTATGATGATTGTTGATCCAATTGAGTGTATTATGGTTGTTTATGATAGAATTAGTAGAATTACATATTTTTAGAGTTAAATTACATGTAGCCATGCCTATTCTATAATTCTAACCTAAAATTGATATAATTGGGTTGATGCCATTAAGGAAAGCTTTATGGGTTTAGGCTTGTCCCTATAGGATTGAGGAATTATGATTAGAATTTCTTTAGAATGAAGCTTAGATTATGATCATGAGATATAGGGCTTTGAGATTAAATCTTATAATATGAATTGTTGGTAGTTGATGTTCTTGTTGAGGAAGAAATACTTTCCATATGAATTGCTTAATTATGAATCCAGGAATGTGAAAGGTTTACTCACATGAATGATTCTAGGTTGAAAGGATTGCTCACCTAAAATGAATCTAGACTAAAAGCTTATGTAATTGATGAGGCTAGAGGCAATTAGCCTTGACCTCCATAAGTAAGGATATGAGGTGATTCCAATACTGCTTAGAATTGAACAAGAGGTGAGTCCCCACGTTCTTACTATGATGAATGGACATGGAGGCGAGTACCCATGCTCCTTATGAAATGATGTAGAGGCTAGTACCAGTATCATTTGATGAAATTGTTGAGGCGAGTACCCGCGATGTAAAAGTAAGTCAGGTAAGAGGCGAATACCCATTAACCTTTATAAGATAGTCAAAGAGGCGAATCCCCATTATCCTTTGTAAGTTAGTCAAAGAGGTGAATCCCCATTATCCTTTGTAAGTTAGTAAAAGAGGTGAATCCCTATGTCTTTAAAAGTAAGTATGAACGATATGATTATGTTGTGAAGAATGAATATCTTGGATTTTTGCGTGCTTGATATACCTTCCATGAGGTAAGCTAACTAGAGGCGGATGACCCAAGTCTTGACTAAGGCTATGTAAGGTTTCTTGAGAAGTACTCCTCTCTTATTATTATGTTGATTTATGTACATTGATTATGCTTATGGTTTGTATTGACTGACCATGATGTTTATGTTATTTATGCTAGCTATCATATTTAGTACATTCTTGTACTAACTCATACTCTTGCCTACATTCTTATCAAATGCAGGGTCCAACGTTCCCGATTCACACACTTGTGGCTACATTCTTAGTTGATCAAGGAAGTGAAGCTTTGGTGAGTCCTCATTGTATTCGAGGATTGGGTCACCCCTTTATTTCTTTTATGTCTTTCTTTTCATGTTGGACTATTGTATGGGCTGCATCCCAAGATTTTTATCTTATATGTTAGATGGTTTAAGACAATGATGTTTGACTTCCCCTCGTTTTATAAAAGACTTTAATTGTGTTGAAAAGTTATAAATTTCCGCACCTTTTCTATTACTTTATGTTATGGTATGCTAAGTGGCGTGTATGAGGCCTCTCAGGGTCTTATACGCCTTGTTACATCTAGTGGTACTCCTGGGTCGTGACAAACTTTGTAATCAGAGCACAAGGTTTAGAATGGTTCTAGGATATCTCAAGCCACGTCTAGTAGAGTCTTGTTCATAAGTGTGATGTGCGCCACATTTATGAATAAGAGGCTATTAGATGTTTAGGAAACTTTACTTCTTCATTTCTCTATTTCGTTCCATGGAGTTTAACTCTATAATTTCTTCTCCTAATCTGTGCTCGATGGTTTTTAGGATTTGACTTATAGAAGGGCACCAAAAAGGATGGAGGGAGACAATGTTGATCAAGAGGTTCCTCTTCAAGTTCCTCCCAAAGCTCATCCTCATGCACCGATTACCAAGGTTGAGGAAGACCCTCAAGAGTTTATCGACGAGGTCTACAAGGTACTTGCTATTATGGGTGTGACTTTGGCAGAGAAGGCGGAACTAGCCGCTTACCATCTCAAAGGGGTTGCTCAGATTTGGTTCAATCAGTGAAAAGAGGCAAGTCTAGTGGAAGCAGGTCGCATATAATGGGAAAGGTTCGAAAGTGCTTTTCTTGACAGATTCTCCCCTCTAGATATGAGAGAGGCCATGGTACTTGAGTTCATAAACCTTAGGAAAGGAAATATGAGTATAAAGGAATATGCCTTGAGGTTCACTCAACTCTCCAAGTATGCTCCTTCCATTGTGGCTGATTGTAGGGCCAAGATGAGTAAGTTTGTGTCAGAAGTTTCTGACATGGTAGTCAAAGAGTGCCGAACTGCTATGTTTGTCCATGACATGGACATTTCTCGCCTTATGGTGCATGTCCAATAAATTGAGGAAGAAAAGCTCAAAGAAAGATCTAGAGAGGCAAAGAGAGAAAGAGTGGATGATGGTAATAATTCATATTCTAGGTCTGGTGGACGGGGTCATTCAAGGTTTTGGCAAAAGTTCTCTGGTCAAGGTTCTACCAGTGCTCCTTCAAGGCCGAATAATGAGAGGGTGTCTAACCCAAAACCTCAAGGAGATGGTAATAGGTCTTCAATTCCTACTTGTGCTAAATGTGGGATAAATCATGAAGGGAAGTACTTAGCGGGGTCCAATGCTTGCTTTGGTTGTGGGAAGTCAGATCACAAAATAAGGAATTGTCCTTCATTTGCTAAGAATGATGGAGATGTTCATCATAGAGCTCAACCCTACCCTTCATCCGGTCCAAGTGGTTCGGGTGCAAGTGCTCCTACGAAAAACTGTTTCTATGCTCTCCAAACTAGAGGTGATCAAGAAAGTTCCCCGGATGTGGTGACTGGTATGTTAGAAGTTTTCTATATAGATGTGTATGTTTTACTTGATCTGGGTGCTACTATGTCCTTTGTGACCCCTTATGTAGCTATGAGATTTGATATGCTTCCCGATGTGTTGTTGGGACCTTTTTTCTTTCTCTACCCCTATTGGTGATTCGGTGGTGGCAAATATGGTTTATAGGAGATATATCGTTTCCTTATCCCATAGAGTTACTCTTGTTGATTTGAAAGAGCTTGACATGATAGATTTCAATGTTATCTTCGGTAGGGATTGGTTGCATTATTGTTACGCCTCTATTGATTGTATGACTAGAGTAGTCAAATTTCAGTTTCCAAATGAGCCTATCCTTGAGTGAAATGGGGGGAATTCTATGCCAAGAGGTCAATTTGTTTCTTACATAAAAGTTAGGAAAATGATTTCGAAGGGTTGTGTCTACCATATAGTGAGGGTGAGGGATGTGGAGTCTGAAATTCCTATTCTTTAGTCGGTCCCAGTTGTATAAGAGTTTCTGGAAGTCTTCCCCGATTATTTTCCTGGTATTCCTCTTGAATGAGATATAGATTTTGGGATGGAACATCTCCCAGATAACCAACCTATCTATATTCCTCCTTATAGAATGGCTCTGGCAGAGCTTAAGGAGTTGAAGGATCAGTCAAAGGACTTATTGGATAAGGGTTTCATCCGTCTGAGCATCTCTCCATGGGGTTCTCCGGTGTTGTTTGTTAGGAAGAAAGATGGATCGCTCCATATGTGTATTGATTATCGGCAGTTGAACAAGGTAACCATCAAGAACAAATATCCTCTCCCAAGAATAAATGACTTATTTGATCAACTTCAAGGGGAAAGTTATTTCTCAAAAATTGATCTCTGATCGGTTTATCACCAATTGAGGGTGATTTTAAAAAGATATTCCGAAAACAACTTTTAGAACCCAATATGGTCATTATAAGTATTTGGTTATGTCCTTTGGTTTGACTAATGCCCCGGCGACATTTATGGATTTGATGAATAGGGTGTTTAGACAATACCCGGATATGTTTGTAATTCTTTTCATAGATGATATTTTGATCTATTCGAGAAATAAGAATGAGCATATTGATCATTTGAGGTTTGTGTTGCAAATCCTTAAGGAAAGTCAAGTTTTTGCTAAGTTTAGCAAATGTGAGTTTTGGCTAAGGTCCGTGGCTTTCCTAGGCCACATCGTTCCAAGTAAGGGTATTGAGGTAGATCCTATTAAGACGGATGCAGTTAAGAGTTGGAATAGACCTCTATCACCGACAAACACTAGAAGTTTCTTGGGTTTGGCAGGTTACTATAGAAGATTTGTTAAGGGGCTTTCCTCTATTACTTCTCCATTGACGGCTTTGACTCAAAAGAATGCCAAGTTTATATAGTCCGAAGCTTGTGAGAAAAGTTTCCAAGAGTTGAAAGATAGACTTACTTCCGCTCCAGTGTTGACCTTTCCAAAAGGTACGAATGACTTTGTAGTATATTGTGACACCTCTAGAGTTGGATTGGGATGTGTTCTTATGTAAAATGGTAAGGTGATAGCCTATGCTTAGAGGCAACTAAAGGTTCATGAGAAGAACTATCCTACCCACGACCTTGAATTAACGGCGATGGTATTTGACTTAAAGATTTGGAGGAATTATTTGTATGGTGTATATGTGGATGTTTTCACTGCCTCAAAAGTTTGCAATATATGTTTACCCAAAAAGATCTAAATCTTCGCCAAAGAAAGTGGCTTGAGTTATTGAAAGATTATGATGTGAGTGTTCTCTATCACCCCGCTAAAGCAAATGTGGTGGAAGATGTCCTTAGTCGGTTATCCATGGGTAGTGTTGCACATGTTAACGATGAAAGAAAAGAGTTGGTTCGAGATTTTAATGTGGGTGTTTCTCTAACCGACAACCACAACTATTAGCGTAAGTAGTGATACATTATCTTCCCCACACTGCCAGAACAGTCCTATACTTTGCCGTCATATAGAATGCCTTAACTAAGTGGATCCACTAGTCTATCCTAAAAAGCACTTAAGGAATCATCTAAAAAGTATGATCCTTTCAACCTATGATAGCTACATGATTTATGGAGATGTGAGTTATTTGAACTCAAACTCGTCCCCATATCGGTGCTCAATACTACTCCTAAAATACTCGGCTCATATGTTTTAAAAAAAATAAAATTCTTTCTTTGGTTTGAAATAATTACTCAAAACTTAGCTTAAAAGCTCTCTTGCAATCAATTTTCCCTTTTTTGCTCAAATGTGAAAAATTTACCCTTTAACTGAAAACTAGCTCAAAGGCTCTTTTGGAAATCAAGGTTTCCTTTCTTCTTTCAAATGTGAAAATATTTTACTCTTTGGGAATACATAGTCCCGATATACTCTTCTGAAGAAATAAACTTCAAACTTTACTCTTTACTCAACTCAAAGCTCAAGTCGTAAAACAAAGTTAAAACATTTGTAAAAGACTTTTGGAAAACTCTATGAATTTCTCTTAACTTGACTCTTAACTTTTCTTGACTTGACTCTTAACTTTCCTTGACTTGACTTTTAACTTTCCTTGAATTGAATTATGGATTCAAGGATTGTGATTTGTGATAAGAACGATCTCATGATGTTTAGGAGTGCTTTTAGATAGCTAAACATGAGAAAAGAACAAGATATCACTGTCTGGAAACTAGTTCGTGACGCGGAGATGTATTTAATTTTTTGGTCGCGAAAATAATTTTTGAGGCAGAAGGTCTGTGGTCGCTCCGCGACGCGAGGAAGAATTTTGTGAAACTAAGGGGGAAGGTCCGCGACGCGGCCTGGGGCACCAGATTTACCCGACTTTTTCCTTCTTCATTTTTTCTGCCCCAATTCGCCTAAACTCACTTCTTTTTTTCCAAATTCTCTTTAGATTCAGATACCCAGTATGTATACACAAGAATCTAACTCAAAAAACTTAAGGAAACAACAATATAACCTCAAGGAACTTCTTAATCTCAACCTAACTCAAGAACGAAGGCCAATTTCAAGAACACCATTCAAGATTCATCAACTTTCAACTTTCTACAACGAATTTCACTGAAATAAACATAAGTGGCACGTGGGTGAAAGATCCCAATGCTATGAAAGACTCACATACCTTTTAGGATTAAATCCTTGACGAAATCCACAATCAAACTTGAACGATCTTGACGAATCTTGCTTCTTCTCCTCTTTTGTCCTCTTATTTTTTCTTATCTTATAACCCTAACTTAATTTTCAAAAGCGTAAACTGACCTAGTTCAGTTTAGACCCCTAAGTTATTACCAAAAACGAATTAAATCAATTGAGTATGGTAAAGACCAAAATACCCTTCCAAAATCCAGTTTAGACTTTCCTTATTTGAATAGCCCAACTTCAAGTGGGCATATCTCACTCATACAAACATGGAATCGCGCAAACTTAGCGGTGTTGGAAAGATTAATCCAAGATATTTCCTACGATATCTAGAAACACACCTAAATCATCCTGAGCTAGGAGTTATGGTCATTTGAAGTTGACCAAAAACTCAACTTAACATACCTAACAAATTTTCTACATTTTTATGTTCTTTCCAAAAATGACTATTTCCAAAGTTTAACTTCTTTCTAGTTCCTTCAATTAGCGAGATGTTACAATATCTCCCCCTTGGAAATATTCGTCCTTGAATGCGATTCCTCTTACTAGGCTAAGGGTGTAACATCTAACATTCGGCTCAAACACCCAACAAACAATGCAATACAAGTTGCCAACTCATAAATTAAAGAGGCTAAGAAGAGAATTAGTACCTTGGTCTGGAATTTCTCCGGTTTCAAGAAGATGTGGGTATCTCTCCTTCATATTTTCCTCATCTTCCTAAGTATATTCCCCAATAAATTAGTTCCTCCAAAGAACTTTGACTGATGCTACCTCTTTTGTTCTCAACTTGCGAACTTGGCGATTTAGAATCTGAATCGGAATATCCTCGTAAGATAAGCTATCCTTGATGCCAATATCTTAAGTTGGTATGATAAGTGAAGGATCTCTCATGCACTTGTTTAATATGGAAATGTGAAATACCGGATGAATCGCTGCCAACTCTTGGGGTAACTCTAACTCATATGTTACATTACCAATCATTTTGGATATTCTGTAAGCGCCAATATACCGGAGACTAAGCTTCCCCTTCTTACCAAATCTTATAACACCCTTCACAGGTGAAACTTTCAAGTATACCTAATCATCTACTTCAAACTCTAACTCCCTCCTCCTAACATCAGTGTAGGGTTTCTGACGACTCTAGGCTGTTTTCAATCTCTCTTGAATAAGATTCACCTTCTCCATAGCTTGATGAACTAAGTCTTGTCCGATCAACCCTGCTTCACCAAATTCAAACCATCCAATAGGAGATCTGCATCTTCTCCTATAAAGAGCTTCATAAGGAACCATTTGGATGTTAGAATGGTAACTATTGTTGTAAGCGAAATCAATGAGAGGTAGTTGATCATCCAAATTACCTTTGAAGTCAATCACACAAGCCCTCAACATGTCCTCTAAGTTCTGAATAGTGCACTCTGCTTGCCCATCTGTCTGAGGATGAAAGGCAGTACTTAAATTCACCTTTGAACCTAAGCCTTTTTGGAATGACTTCCAAACCTGTGCAGTAAATTGCGCACCTCTATTTGAAATAATAGAGATCAGAATCCCATGAAGTCTAACCACTTCTTGAATATACAGCTTAGCATATCTTCTGCTGAATGGGTAGTGTTTATCGACAAAAAGTGAGCTTATTTTGTTATTCTATCGACAATCACCCAAATAGATTCATTTTACCTGCGGGACCTTGGCAAATCTGTGATGAAGTCCATATTGATCATCTCCCACTTCCATTTTGGAATCTCTATATTCTGAGCCAAACCACCAGGCCTTTGATTCTCTACCTATACTTGTTGGCAATTTGGATACTTGGCAACAAATTTTGCAATGCCCTTCTTCATTCTGCTCCACCAATACACTTCTCTCAAATCACAATACATATTTGTGGAACCCTAATGAATGGAATATTTGGAGCTATGAGATTTTTCCATGATCCTCTCTTAGAGTTCATCCACCCTTGGTACACACAACCTACCTTGATACCTCAATACACCATCTCCCCCTTGTTCAGAAACCATTACTTTTTGCTTGTGAAGATTTGCCTTCAATTCAAGAAAAATGGGATCTTGGTCTTGCTTTTCTTTCACTTCTGACACTAATGAAGATTCAACCCCATTCATCACCACTACTCCTTCTTCTATGGAATCCATTAATCGAACTCCTAAGCGTGCAAATGTGTGCACATCTTTTGCTAACTCTCTCTTGTCTTCCTCAACATGGGAGGTACTACCCATAGACATCCTGATCAAGGCATCAACAACAACATTAGCCTTACCTAGGTGATAGAGAATACTCATGTCATAATCCTCGAGTAATTCTAACCACCTCCTTTGTCTGAGATTAAGCTCTTTCTGAGTAAATACATACTGAAGACTCTTGTGATCAGTGAATACATCTACATGAACACCATACAAATAATGATGCCATATCTTTAAAGCAAATACTACAGTAGCCAACTCTAAGTCATGGGTTGGGTAATTCTTCTCATGAACTTTCCTTCAAGCTAGTGAAAACTAGTCCCTATGATTGAGGGTTGTACACATGAGACTAAGGTTACTTTTGTGCAATAGAACAAACCTCAAAATCAGTGGATTAAACTCAATGCAGCTGGTAGTGCACTGTCTAATCCTGGAAGAATAGGGCTGGAGGTATTCTCAGAAATTTCACAGGAGAGTTGATTATGGCATATGCAGTTCCTCTAGGTAAAGGAACTAATAACCAAGGTGAGGTCGAAGCTGAAATTTTTGGCATGGCATGGTGTATTCATCTAAAACTCAATAAGGTTACTTTGGAAGTGGATTCTTAATTCTTGATATATTGGATTCAAAGCAAAAGCAAACCGCCTTGGAGTATTTCTAATCAGATTCAAAAACTTCAAAGCATCATCAACCAGATTCATAATGTGATTTTCATTCACACACTAATGGATGTCAACTTTGTAGCGGATGTACTCTCAAAACATCACCAACTCACAAGTCTACTTCGACACTCAGCAACTTCCAAATGAGGCAGCAACTTACTATCAATTGGACAAAGCTGAAATGGTAAGCTTCAAAAGAAGGAAAACGAAGAGAATAAAATAACCTCCCTAAATTCTCCTTACTTGGAGGATTCAGGAAGGAGCTGAAACTCCATCAGGTCCTCTTTTTTTATGACTACACAGTCATGCACATAAGCTAGCTTTGCTAGGTTTAGTTTGTGTTAAGTCTTTCCTTGCTTGTAAAGGGAGAGTCTCCCTATCTCTAGGTCATTTTGATTTATATTATAGTGAGTCGTTTCCTTTCTTGTAAAGGGAGAGTCTCCCTCATTTACGTTTTCCTAGATTCTTTGTATCGAGAGGAGTCCTCTCATAGGTGCTTAGTTGATAGGTCCTTTCTAATTCAGGGAAGAGTTGGAGAACCTACTAAATTCCACTCTAGGTGTTCCTTAGTAGGCTACCAACTCTTGAACCACCATAAGATGGAGGTAAGGTTTATGTTCCCCTCTTTGTATCTCTTTTGTTTTATTTATGCTAAAGCCTGGGGGTGTTGCTACGCCCCTGACCCCCTACCCAAGGGTCGTTCAAATAAAATAAAATAAAATAAAAAAACTTGTCTGGAGGCATAAGCTATAACTTTCTCATTCTGCATCAACACACAACCCAAACCAACTCTAGACGCATCACAATACACAACAAAACCTTGAGTACCTTCTGGCAAGGTCAATACTAAGGCAGTAGTCAACCTCTTTTTTAATTCTTGAAAGCTTTTCTCACAAGCTTCAGACTATAAAAATTTCACTATCTTTTGAGTTAACGTGGTCAAAGGGGATGAAATAGATGAGAACCCCTCTACAAACCTTCTATAATAGCCAGCCAAACCCAAGAAACTCCTAATGTCAGTTGGAGATGTAGGTCTAGGCCAATTTTGTACTGCCTCTATTTTCTGAGTATCAACTTTAATTCCCTCTCCCGACAGAATGTGGCCTAAGAATACCACACACTCAAGCCAAAACTCACACTTAGAGAACTTGGCATACAACTCTCTATCGTTTAGAGTTTGAAGCACTATTTTGAGATGACTAGCTCGAATAGATTAGCATGTCATCAATGAAGACGATAACAAACATATCTAAATAAGGCTTGAATACACTATTCATAAGGTCCATGAATGCTGCAGGAGCATTGGTCAAACCAAAGAACATAACTAAGAACTCAAAATGACCATAACGGGTTCTGAATGTTGTCTTCAGGATATCATATTCCCTTACTCTCAACTAATGGTAGCCAGATCTGAGGTCTATCTTTAAAAAACAAGTAGCACCCTGAAGCTGATCGAAAAGATCATTTATTCTCAAAAGAGGATACTTGTTCTTGATAGTAACCTTGTTCAACTAGCTGTAATCAATACACATCCTAAGGGAACCATCTTTTTTCCTCACAAATAAGACCGGAGTGCCCCAAGGTGAGACACTTAGTCGAATGAATCCCTTACCAATGAGATCTTTCAACTGTTCTTTAAGCTCTTTTAACTCTGCTGGTGCCATTCTATATGGTTGAATAGATATAGGACGAGTATCTAGAAGAAAATCTATACCAAAGTCTATTTCTCTTTCAGGAGGGACTCCGGGAAGAGCATCAAGAAAGATTTACTACTGGAACTGACTGAGTAGGAGGTATCTCAACACTAGAGTCATTAAATTGCACTAAGTGATAGACACACCCCTTGGAAACTAAATTTCTTGCCTTAAAGTACGAAATAAAATGGCCCTTAGGCACTGCTGAACTAATTTTCCACTCTAAGACTGGCTCATTAGGAAACTGCAACTTGACTACTTGAGTTCAACAATCTATTGACGCATAACATGTATGAAACCAGTCCATACCCAGAATGACATCAAAATCTACCATGTCTAACTCAACTAAATCAACCATGGTACTCTTGTGACTGACGAAAATGCGACAATCACGATAGACTCTTCTGCTAGAATAGACTTACCAACAAGTGTAGAAACACTGAACGACTCACTAAGTTAGTCAGGAATGTCATCAAAACTCATCGCAACATAAGAAGTTACAAAAGATAAATTCGCTCCTGGATCTAGCAAGGCATACAGATTAAGAGTAAAGACTTTGATCATACCACTGACAACATCTGGAGAGTTATCTTGTTCTTGACGACTAGTGATCGCATAAAGACAGTTTCCTCCTCTGCCTGCCCCTGAAGTAGCTTCTCTAGATGCAGCTCTGTCTGGCGGAGTAACTGATGAAAATTAGGCTCTATTGCCCTGATTCCCATTACCTTGCCGATTCTTAGGACACTCTTTCATGAAGTGTCTTTCTTTTCCACACTTGAAACAACATGTGGAGCCATCAAGACATTTACCCGAGTGGGTTCTACCACACTTAGCACATGCAGGGGCCCAGTTACCTCCTTGTTCCACACTACCCTGAGATTGGGCAGGGCTAGCTCTAAAATGCTTCGAATTTTGACTATTGTGCTCACTTTTGTTCTTTTGTGCAAGTGCATTAGCAGATGATGGAGCAAGTCCATTTTGTTTCTGTTGGAAAGAAGACCATTTCACATTACTCTTTTGCTGCCCGGACTCATTCCATGGTGTCTTAGCCCTCTTATTCGTAAACTTTTCTCTATCCCTCAGCTTGTCCTCCTCAACTTGTTGCACATGATTCATTAGTATTTCTATGTCCATATCCCCTATCAGCATAGCTGCCTTGCCTTCCTTGCTTTACAGGAGAGACAACCCAGCAATGAATAAACTCATCATGCTGCTCACGTCCAACGTGATTGGTCATGTCATTGGTGACATCTCCTTAGGGTTGCATTTCTGGTGCATTGGGTACCCCTTGTTCCTATGGCTCAACATTCCTCCTAGCAGAATGACCTCTGATAGCTCTTTGTGGAGGTATGATTTGAAAGACATGTGCAAGCATGAATTGGAAAGAAACTTTTTAGAGATAAAACTCTAACAGACGTAATGAGTATGAAAGATGTGAGATAATTCCTAAGTGTTGCAGCCTCCTAATCATAGATGTGGCGCACTTCACACCGATAACTAGGACTCTATAGACAGGGCTTCATAGACTCCCTAGAACTCCTCAACTCTGTGCTCTGATACCAAGTTTGTCACGCCCCAAGCCTACACCCTGGATGAGACTGGCACTCGAGAACCATTACTAGCCCCAAGTGAACCCTTGGACTGGCTTACTTACTTAGAGAAAGACTTTAAGCATTAAGAAAAGAACTTAAATGAAAGATAACTCAACTGTCTCAAACTAAATTCATAATGTTTTAGAAATAAACATTTAACTTAGACAAAGTGGCAACTCAAATCTGAACATAAGCGTATAACAAGGTAAAGACAAATGAACTAACTAACTGTCTATCTATGAAGCCTTTAAAACTGAGATGGATGTCGGGACAAGACCCACGACATACTAATGAACTAAAATACTGAACACAATTAAAGGGATCTTCCCGAAAGTAAGGAGGCTCACCACTAGACTCTGAGTTCTCAACTGGATCATTGATGTGCTGGATGCTGATCCTAGTTACCTGTGTCTGCATCATAAAACAATGCAGGGAAAATGGCATCAGAACATTGAATGTACGAGTATGCGAGGCGAATACTAAACATAACATAAGCTTGAGAGTAATGTGAAATAAACACTTATCTTGGCTTTACTCAACTCATGAACAACTTAACTCAATATAAAGCAATAAAACACATGCAATATATAGAAAGCCTTTAAAACAGTACAAAATAACTTAGTTCGTTAAAGAAAATGCAATAAAAAACTCAACTTTACTCATATCATAAAGTAATATAGTTTTTGTGGGAGTTTCTCTAACCGACAACCACCACTATGAGCCTAAGTGGTGATACATCATCTTGCCCACGCTGCCAGATCTTTCCTATACTTTGTCGTCATATAGAACACCTTAACTAAGTGGATCCTCTAGTGTATGCTAAAAATCACTTCAGGAATCATCTAAAAAGTATGATCTTTTTTACCCATGATGGCTATATGGTTTATACAGATGTGAGTTATCTGAATTCAAACTCGTCCCCATATCGGTGCTCAATACTATTCCCAAAATAGTAAGCTCATATATTTTTAAAAACATAACTTCTTTCTTTGGTTTGAAATAATAACTCAAAACATAGTTTAAAATCTCTCTTGGAATCAATGTTCCCTTTCTTGCTCAAATGTAAAAACATTTACCCTTTAACTGAAAACTAGCTCAAAGGCTCTTTTGGAAATCAAGGTTTCCTTTCTTCTTCAAATGTGAAAACATTTTACTCTTTGGGAATACATAGTCCCAATATAATCTTTTGAAGAAATGAACTTCAAAATTTACTCTTTACTTAACTCAAAACACAAGTCTTAAAAGAAAAGTAAAACATTTGTAAATGACTTTTGGAAGACTCTATGAATTTCTCTTAACTTGACTCTTAACTTTCCTTGACTTGACTTTTAAATTTCCTTGAATTGAATTATGGGTTCAAGGATTGTGATTTGTGATAGGAATGATCTCATGATGTTTAAGAGTGTTTTTAGATACTTAAACATGAGAAAATATCAAGAAATCACTCTCTGGAAATTAGTCTGCGACGCGAAGATGTATTTAAATTTTTAGTCGCGAAAATGATTTTTTAGGCAGAACGGTCTGTGACTGCTCTGTGACGCGAGGAAGAATTTTGCGAAACTGGGGGGCAGGTCTGCGACGCGGCCTGGGGCACCAGATTTGCCCAACTTTTTACTTCTTCATTTTTCCAGTCCCAATTCGCCTAAACTTGGTTATTTTTTTCCAAATTTTCTTTAGATTCAGATACCCAGTATGTATACACAAGAATCTAACTCAAAAAAAATAGGAAACAATAGTATAACCTCAAGGAACTCCTCAATCTCAACCTAACTCAAGAACGAAGGCCAATTTCAAGAACACCATTCAAGATTCATCAACTTTCAACTTTGTAGAATGAATTTCACTAAAATAAACATGATTGGTGCGTGTATGAATGAACCCAATGCTATGAAAGTCTCACATACCTTGTAGGATCAAATCCTTGACGAAATCCACAATCAAACTTGAACGATCTTGACGAATCTTGCTTATTCTCCTCTTTTATCCTCTTTTTTTCCCTTCTCTCAAAACCCTAGCTTAATTTTCAAAAGCGTAAACTGAAAAAGTTCATTTAAGACCCATAAGTTAGTTCCAAAAATGAATTAAATAAATTGGGTATGGTAAAGACCAAAATACCCTTCCAAAATCTGGTTTAGACTTTCCTTATTTGTAAAGCCCAACTTCATGTGGGCATATCTCACTCATACAAACTCATAATCGCCCAAACTTGGCGGCATAGGAAATATTATTTTGAGATATTTCCTAAGATATCTGGAAACACACCTAACTCATCTTGAGCTAGGAGTTGTGGTCCTTTGAAGTAGACCAAAAACTCAACTTAACATACTAAACAAATTTTCCAAATCTTTATATTCTTTCCAAAAATGACTATTTGCAAATTTTAACTTCTTTCTAGTTCCTTCAATTAGAGAGATGTTACAAGAAGCCCATATTTCTCGGTATTCTATTCACCCGTAAGCCACCAAAATGTATCGTGATTTGCGGGAGATCTATCGGTTGAATGGGATGAAGAAGGATATTGCATGATTTGTGACTAAGTGTCCTAATTGCCAACAAATGAAGGTTAAGCATCAGAAACCGGGAGGTTTATTCCAAGATATTAGCATTCCTACTTGGAAGTGGGAGGATTTGAATATGGATATCGTAGTAGGGTTGCCACAAACTCGGCAATAATATGATTCGATTTGGGTTATAGTAGACCAAATAATGAAGTCGGCCCATTTCATTCCCGTCAAGGTTTCCTATAAGGCGAAAGATTATGCTAAGCTATATTTGAGAGAGATGGTAAGGTTGCATGGAGTGCCCTTGTCCATTATCTCCGATAGAGGTACTCAGTTTACTTCACAATTTTGGAGGTCCTTCCAAAAGGGTCTTCGTACGAAAGTTAAACTTAGCACAAATTTTCACCCCCAAACTGATGGGCAAGCAGAACAAACAATCCAAACATTGGAATACATGTTGAGGGCTTGCGTGATAGATTTCAAGGGAAATTGGGATGACCATTTGCCCTTGATAAATTTGCCTATAATAATAGCTACCATTCGAGTATTGGTATGGCTCTATTTGAGGCTCTTTATGGTAGGAGGTGTAGATCTCCTATAGTATGGTTTGAGGTAGGTGAGGTTGCTTTCATAAGAACTGAGTTATTTCATGAGGCTATTGAAAAGGTTCGACTCATTAGGGTGAAGTTGAGAACGGCCCAAAGTTGACAAAAGTCTTATGCGGATGTTAGAAGGAGAGACCTTGAATTTGATATGCTTGGTTGGGTTTACTTGAAAATCTCACCCATGAAGGGTGTAATGAGGTTTAGTAAGAAAGGGAAACTTTGTCCCCATTTTGTAGGCCCATATTAAATTTTGATGCGTGTTGGAAAGGTTGCATATGAGCTTGATTTGCCAAGTGAGTTGGCACGGTGCATCATATTTTCAATTTCTCGATGTTGAAAAAGTGTGTTGGAGGTGTCTAGAACGTCATTCGAGGACAAATGAACCCAAGAAGGAGATAATGTAACTTCCCAGGTTCAAAATAGAGGATAGCATGTTATAACCTCAAGGTGCCACCCTTCAAGGACCAACCATGGGTCAATGGGGAAGCACCAAGAAAACTGCAAGAAAACAGTAAACCACGCCATGACCCTCGCCCTATGGATGGGTCTATGTCTCGTGGTTGGGGGAGTCGTGGATGGCTCAGAACTCTCTAACCATGAACGACACTTGATCAGGACGAACCATAGGTCCATCCACGGTCCGTCAGTCGGAGTCTCGTGGGTCAGGCCTGGAAAGTTAAATTAGGGACTTATGGATCTTTTTCGGTTTTAATTAAATCAATGTGGTGTCATTTTTCCAAAGTCTAGACCACCTATATAAGTATTATTGACCCCCTAAACCCCTCATTCAAGTCATTCCCTCAAATCCCAAAAGAAAACCCAAGACTCTTCTAAAAATTCTCTCTCTTGAAGTTGGAAGAAGAATGAAGAAATTGGATATAGGTCAAGATCAAGTATCCCAATATTTAATCTTTTGAGAGCATTTTAATCAAGGTATGATGGATTTTCATCCATAGAGTCCCCTAGAATTTCCCTAATTTAATGAAGAATTCCTCAATTCTAGTTAGGGTTTCTTCAAATGTTGTGGGTTATGATGATTGTTGATCCAATTGTGTGGATTGTGATAGTTTGTGATAGAATTAGTATAAATACATGTTGTTAGAGATAAATTACATGTACCCATGTCTATTCCATGATTCTAACCTAGAATTGATATAATTCGGTTGATGCTATGTAGGGAAACTTTGTGGGTTTAGGCTTGTCCTTGTAGGGTTGAGGAATTATGATTAGAATTTCTTTAGAATAAAGTTTAGATGATGATCACGTGATCTAGGGCATTGAGAGTAAATCTTATGGTGTGATATTTTGGTAGTTGATGTTATTGTTGAGGAAGAGATACTTCCCACATGAATTGCTTAATTAGGAATGTGTGAATGTGAAAGGTTTACTCACATGAATGATTCTAGGTTGAAAGGATTGCTGACTTAAAATGAATCTACAGTAAAAGCTTATGTAATTGATTAAGCTAGAGGCGATTACCCTTGACCTCCATAAGTAAGGATATGCGGTGATTCCTATACTCCTTAGAATTGAATAAGAGGTGAGTCCCCTTGTTCTTACTATGATCAATGGACATGGAGGCGAGTACCCATGCTCCTTATGAAATGATGTGGAGGCGAGTACCCGTGTCATATGATAAGATTATGGAGGCGAGTACCCGCGATCTAAAAGTAAGTAAGGCAAGAGGCGAATACCCATTAACCTTTGTAAGTTAGGAAAAGGGGTGAATCCCCATGTCTTTAAAAGTAAGTATGAAAGATATGATTATGTTGTGAAGAATGAATAGATTGGATTGTTGCTTGATATGCCTTCTATGAGGTAAGTTGACTAAATGCGGATGACCGAAGTCTTGACTAAGGCTATGTAAGGTTGCTTGAGAAGTGCTCCTTTCTTATTATTATGTTGATTTATGCACATTGATTGTGCTTCTGGTTTGTATTGACTAACCATGGTGTTTATGTTGTTTATGCTAGCTATCATATTTAGTACATTCTTGTACTAAAGCATACTCTTGCCTACATTCTTATCAAATGTAGGGTCCGACGTTCCTGATTAACACATTTGTGGCTAGGTTCTTAGTTTATCAAGGAAGTGAAGCTTTGGTGCGTCCTCATTGTATTCAAGGATTGGATCATCCCTTTATCTCTTTTTTGTCTTTATTTTCATGTTGGACTATTGTATGAGATGTGTCCCAAGATTTTTATCTTTTATGTTAGATGGTTCCAGACAATGATGTTAGACTTCCACTCCTTTTATAAAAGACTTTGATTGTGTTGAAAAGTTTTAAATTTTCGTACCTTTTCTATTACTTTATGTTATGGTATGCTAAGTGACTTGTATGAGGCCTTTCAGGGTCTTATACCCCTTGTTAAATCTATGGGGTACCCCTGGGTTGTGATAGCTCACGAAAAAGTTCTTAATGTCTTTTTCTCCGAAGATTCTCAAGAATTTAGAGCGTTTAAGGTATGTAAGACTAATCATAGTGTTGGACGATAAGTTTGTACTCATGCCCTACATCTCAATTCAGTTAGTAAAAGTTTAATCTAAGGTTCTACCCTCAGTTTCAGAGAATTCTTGATATAAGTTATGCTGTTTTTCTGATATTTTAAATTCTTGTATTATGAGATTGTAATATTTTGTGCATTGAGACTCTTGAGTTGTTGTTCATGCTTGAATTTCCACATAGCCTTTATTTGTTGAAGTTTTTACAAATAGTCTTCAAACCCTTATCTTCCTTAAATTGATTTTGGAAACTAAAGCGAGTTTAAGAGAAAGTTTAAAGCCTAATTTATTTGAACAATTTAAGGGAACTTAAATGGTCCCAAATGTATTATTTTCACATTTAAAAAGAGAACACCATTTTTAGAAAAGTATAAAGAGTTTCCAAACAACTTCAATATCGTTCAGTTACCTCTTACATATTCCCTTTTTGAGTAATTATCTCATCCCATTGAGTAGTTTACATGAGCATTTAACCATATATTTTGGGAGTAGTATTGAGTATCGATTTAGATGAGAGTTCAGATAACTTGTAACCTCATAACCCACGTAGCTTGTGTGGGAGATGATCACACTGACATTTAGGCAACTCCTCACTGCCTCTTGAAAAAGCTTTTATATGGATCCATGAGATGAGTTTTATTCTATACTTCGGTAAGGTATATGATAGTTCTAGCAACGTGGGTGAGACGTTGTATCATCACGAGGCTCATTGTGATGGTTATCGGTTAGAGAAACTCCCTAGTAAAGTAAAGATTAATTATATATGCATATTTCAATTCAGTCCAGTACCTAATATTATTGCATTTTATTTGTGAATCTTAAATGATTTCATCTCATTTTTCTGCTTTAGTCAGTTGAGTTATATTTCAGCTTTTCACTTCAGTTATTGTTTCATTTGGTCTTATTCCATACCATACATTCAATTTATGTCATTTGACTTTGTGTTGTAATTGTATATTATTAGTTTTATTAAGTTGTGGTTGTTTGCTCATATCTCATATATCTGGAACTAGCTAATGATCCCACCGATACACAATGATTGTGTATTGATATTGCACTTGCTCTTTCTTTATTGAGTACATGGCATATTCAGATGGTTTCTTTGAGACCTCAACTATGATCCTAGCGCTATCTGAATCCAAGGGTGGGCACACTTGTCCAGGCTGTCATGAATTCGTCTCTCTTTTCTAGTCCATTTTCTGGACGTAGACTATTTTTAGTAATTTGGTTTTGGAGTGCATACCCGTATTCTAAACGAAGAACAAATGTTTTGGGGCCACTACTTTCAGTTTTTAGGGGTCGTTATTTCCACATTCATGGTATGACTTTATTCTTTCTTTATGAAAGTTGCTTTAAGAAATAAAAAAAAATGATTTGTTTATATAAATTGATGGGCTGAGGTCAATTAATTATTGGTATGTTAGTAGATAGTTGATTCTTCCACCAGAGGTTAGTGTGACTGTCACTCACGCCAAGTAAGAGTGGTGACAATTCATTGTTGAAACATAATACGAAACTCCACTATTTATTGCCTACAAAAGTTAGTACAAACATATATTTATTAGTTCCTTATAATAAAAGTCATAACTCTTCCAAAAAAGTCACAACTCTTTGGAAAACCAAACTCTTTGGAAAAGTCACAACCATTCAAAAAAGTCACAACACTTCGATGTGAAAATGTGCTATTCAAATTGCATTTTTTCTCTTTGTATCTTTTTGAAAAATAAAAACACATATTTTTTTCATTTACACCTTCTAAAACCCCAAACATTAATATGATGGAGTTGAGTTATGCTTTGACCCTACACTCTAGAAGTTCCATCATCTGTAGTTGTTGGGCAGGAAAAAACCTCATTGTTTCATCCATGCTCATATCCTAGTTTTCTGTGTCATTCCTTTGGCCTTCATTTTCAGAATCGTCAATTTCATTGGGAACTCTTTCTATTGAATTGCGCAATTTACATTCCTAGTTTGGCACTCAACCATGTTTGTTACAAGTTGGAATTTGTTCTTCAAGCGAAAATTTTCATCATGGCCTACTCATTGTTCTTGGCAGACCATAGATACCCTAGTTTTCATTCAATATTGGTCATGATGTATGTTGCGATGTTGGAATTTCTTTGCAAATCAAATTCTAACAGGTTAGCAAATAAACCAAAAAATTATCAAAACAATACCACAGTTTCCCTAACCCCATGCTGTGCGTCATGCTATTTACCTAGAAAATAATACATTTGAATTTATTAATTATTTTAAGGGCAACTGAGTTATATTTATCTTTTCAATAAAATAATAAGTTATCATTCGGAGGGTTCATTTAGGCTAATAGTGACATTTGTTCAACAAAGAAGACTTAAGTCATCTCTCAATAAAGTTATCCTTGGACATGTGACATGACTTACCAGAAAAGTTCTAGATTTTACTTGTAAACGCATAAATAGTAAAAATTACACACACAATGACATAGGACTATATTCAGCTATTCTAATTTAACACCCAAACTTCTACTCTAAGTATTTATCAATTTATTTTATTTCAAAAAATGAGATATACATGTCAATACATGTAATAGAAGTTTATGCAATTATTTTTTGGAGAGGTACATTTTTCTAACAAAACAAGTTTCATGCCCTAAGTAGACAACTATTGCCATATAAGTTAAAACTCACTCTGCTCTACTTAAACAAGTAATAGGACTTATCCTCTTAAGAAAGTCGCATATGAATCTATCATTGGGTAAATGCCTAAATCTAGACTTAAAAACTCAAAAGCAAAAAGTTTATGAAAAAAAGTTTAATTGAAATTTGGATAAAAAAAGGTAAATAATACCTACTAATCATCTTGAAATCTAATGGGTTTACCAAATTGTTAGAAATGTAAAAAAATATTTAGATATAATTTTAAAATTGAAGAGAGTTAAACTAATTGTAGTAAAAAAAGGGAGGTGGAGTTGTGGTAAAAAGTGACATTGAAAGTGAGAAGCTTCAATGAAGATGACAATAAATTTTTGAAGAAGGAAGAAAGAAAAAGAAAAAAATTAATAAGGAGAAAAAGTTAAAATAATAAGATAAACAAGAAAATATATTTTATAGAAAAATACTTGTAAATATAAAATTATATTCATTTTTTTAGTTTGTTCACGCTCTTTAAAAGAGTGCATACACTCTCCATGCCAGGTTGACAAAAAATGATATAATAATATCAGTTAAGTATTGTTTAGGGGGGTAATACTACGCTTGCATATTTTAGGTATCTTTTTGTATCTCCTGTATTCAGGTTAGTCAAAATTACAGAAAAAGAAAAAACATGAAATAGACAAAATGCTTTTAATTCGAGTCCACATAAACCACTATGTTTCCTTAAGAAATTGAATCCCCTCATAGTACCCGAGGTTGCAGATTAATTCCTTCCAAGATAAAATAGATTAACCTGTTACAGAAGTAGTGGTACCTCAAACTTCAATAACTTCAGCAAACGCAAGAACAACAACAAGAGCACACACAGACTCAGTCGATCGATAATTTTTGTTTATGTAAGAAAATGTATGCAGAGAGGAAAAAATTTTAACGTTTGAAAAATGGAAAAAGACCTCTTATTTATAGCCATTTTAAGCAAGGAACACGTTTGTTCAGACAAATCTGTTCAGACCCATTTTTTCTAGAACATTGTGTCTTTTGGGAAAAGTAATGACTTTTCGGAAGGAACAGGTCCCTTCCGAACATTTTCACCGTTACACGTGAATTTCAAATAAATTTCATTGCGCCAAATTAATTCTGTTATTTAACTAACATTCTAAATTAATTTATAAGAGAAATGAAATGAATTAACAAGATTGATTAAATAAATTTTGTCCAAAAATATTATCAATCAATCACATCATTTGCCAAATCCAAAGCCGAAGCGGAAGCCGAGCGAGCGATGACAATGGCGCGAGGGGGCACCTTCTTCTTAACCCTTTAAGAACTAAAGGAAGTGTTTCCTAATATAAGGACAACAATTTCCTTTCTTCTACTAATATGGGAGAAATGACTTTTCATTTGCACTTTGCAATGACTTTTCATTTTACCTCCAAAATTGGTTCCCCCTCTTTTCCATTTTCTCTTCTTATTTCCCATTCACACCTTGCTAAACCCAAAAATCCCCCACATGAATGGAGAATGGCTATAGTTAAAACATATGCATGAAAAACTTGTGTGTCTCGTAAGTAATGGTTTATTGCATCTGGATAAGTAGATTTCCCTTTAAACTTTCCGTAGTGAACATATATCGGATATACTCGGTCAATCGGTAGATTTGATATCTTTGAACCGTTTAGCTTTGGTGTATACCTAGACAACATAAGTCACACAATCAATCCTTGAACTATTTTCGGTTCTCATTGTTTTGTTCGTTTCAGCCATGAACACATCTCGATTAATAAGTGCTTAGAGAACTGGCCTTACCGGATTCTCCTTGAAGCGGCTTACACTTCACACTTACATAGGTGGCTTCTAAATGTGTTATCCCATAGATATACTATTTGATATACCCTGTATCAAACATAGAAGCTAATAAAAAGTCCTTATGCCTTTATCCTGGTTATTGAACATTGTCTCATCATGAGAATAGACATAAAATAATTTTTGACAATGTTGAATCCTCATCTATGACTTTGTTTTATATCATTAAACCTAGATCTTGGGATCTCCAGTCTTCTAGGTAGAGTTACAACCACGATGACTTGTTCTCTGCCATAGTCCCATTCCCGTCGATGATCTCTCAACTCCCTCTCTAGTTAGGCCTTTTGTAAGTGGATCCGACACATTATCCTTTGACTTTACATAGTCAATTGTTATAATTCCACTAGAGATTAGTTGGCTAACAAAATTGTGTCTTCGTCGTTTGTGACGAGACTTCCCCTTATACATAACGCTTCCAGCCCTTCCTATTGCAGCCTGACTATCGCAGTGTATACATATATGGGCCATTGGTTTGGGACAAAATGGAATATCTTCTAATAAATTCTGGATCCATTCAGCTTCTTCACCTGCCTTGTCTAAGGTGATGAATTCAAACTCCATTGTAGAGCGAGCTATACATGTTTGTTTGGATGATTTCCAAGCTATTGCTCCTCTACCAATAGTGAAAACATATCCACTCATTCATTTCGTTTCAGTTGACCCAGTAATCCAATTTGCATCACTATATCCTTCAAGAACTGCTTGATATTTGTTGTAATACAAAACATAGTTTTGAGTGTCTTCTAAGTACCCCAAAACTCTCTTCATTGCCAACCAATGATTTTGATTCAGATTACTTGTGGATCGACTCAGTTTACTTATAGCACATGCTATGTCTGGTCCTGTACAATTCATGACATACATCAAACTTCCCAATACTCTGGCATAATCCAATTAAGACTGACTTTCACCTTTATTCTGAGCAAGATTAAGGTTCACATCAATTGGGGTCTTTGCCTTTTTGAAATTCAAATACTTGAACTTTTCAAGTACCTGTTGAATATAATGAGATTGAGACAATGCTAGACCGTTAGGAGTTTTGTGAATCTTTATTCCCAATATCAAATCGGATACTTCTAGATCTTTCATATCAAACTTACTAGCAAACATACACTTAGTAGCTTTTACATTGGTAATCTCCTTGCTCATTATTAGCATGTCATCCACATGTAGGCATATAATGACTTCTTGATTCAGATTGTCTTTAATGTAAACACATTTATGACACTCATTGATCTTAAATCCAGTTGACAACATGGTTTGATTAAACTTTGCATGCCATTGTTTCGATGCTTGTTTTAGTCCATCAAGTGACTTAACAAATTTGCATACTTTTTTTTTCTTTAGTGGGAACTACGAAGCCCTCAGATTATTCTATGTAAATCTCTTCCTCCAGCTCTCCATTTAAGAAGGTGGTTTTCACATCCATTGATGGATTTCAAGATCGTATACTGCAACTAGGGCAATTAACATCTGAATTGATGTAATCCTAGTCATTGACGAGTATGTGTCAAAATAATCAAGACCTTATTTATATGTAAAGCCTTTGATAACAAGTCTTGCTTTAAATTTGTCAATAGTTCCATCATCTTTCATCTTCTTTTTGAAGATCCATTTTGAACCCAAGGGTTTGTTCCCTGGAGGTAGATCAACCAACTCCCAGGTATGATTGCTTAAGATTGATTCAATCTCACTATTGATAGCCTACTTCCAAGAGGTTGAGTCGCTAGACAACATCGCCTTCCTTGAATGTTTGATGCTCACTTTCAAGAAGGAATGTTACAAAATCAGATCCAAATGAAGTAGCTGTCCTTTGACGTTTACTACGCCTTGGACTATCTTTATTGGTTTCATTCTCTTTTGGTTCTTCTCGAGGTTGTTTAGACCCCTCACTAGATGACTCAAGTCTAGTTTTATACGGATAGATATGTTCAAAAAATTTAGCATTATTTGATTCCATTACCGTATTATCATGAATATTCGGATGTTCAGACTTATGAACCAAAAATCGACATGCCTTACTATTTGTGGCATATCCAATGAATACACAATCCACAGTCTTAGGCCCTATTTTCACCCTCTTAGTATAGGAACCTGGACTTTGGCTAGACACCCCCACACTTTGAAATATTTCAAGTTGGATTTTCTACCTTTCCATTTCTCATATGGAATAACATGTGTCTTCGTGTGAGACACTCTATTGAGTATTCGATTTG
The DNA here is from genome assembly GCF_900185275.1 of Solanum verrucosum. Classification (NCBI taxonomy): domain Eukaryota; kingdom Viridiplantae; phylum Streptophyta; class Magnoliopsida; order Solanales; family Solanaceae; genus Solanum; species Solanum verrucosum. The sequence goes on along the minus strand of NW_026019996.1, from coordinate 1,667,359 downwards.
CTGTAAGGATAGCTTCCCCCCAAAAGTTTTGTGGTAAACCTGAACTTATAAGTAAGGCATTCATCATTTCCCTTAAAGTTTGGTTTTTCCTTTCCACAATTCCATTAGATTGAGGAGAGTAAGGAGCAGTAGTCTGATGGAATATTCCATTTTCCAAACATATTTCTGCAAATGGAGATTCATATTCTCCACCTCTATCACTTCTGCTCATTTTGATCTTTCTATCCAACTGATTTTCAACTTCAGTTTTATATTGCCTAAATGCTTCTATTGTTTCATCCTTATCATTTATCAAGTAGATATAACAATATCTAGTGCAATCGTTAATAAAAGTTATGAAATACTCTTTCCTAAGGGATATGAATTCCTTTCAACAAATTTGTAAGGATGCTTAGCGTACTTAGATTCAACGCAAACTTGACATTTTGAATTATTGCACTCAAATTTAGGTAAACATTTAAGTTAATCAGTTTTCGCAAGGTTTTGTTATTAACGTGTCCCAAATGTTCATGCCATAAACATTTAGACTAATACAAGTAATAAGAAGCAGAATTTTTATTCATATCAACTGCAATTACATTGAGTTTAAAGAGGCCCTCGGTGAGGTAACCTTTTCCTACATACATTTCATTCTTACTCAGTACAACTTTATCAGAAACAAATACACATTTGAATCCGTTCTTAGTGAGAACTGGTATAGAAACTACGTTCTTTCGCAATTCCGGAACATACAAGACCATGTTCAAAGTCACCACCTTGTCCGATGTCATCTTTAAGAAGACTTTGCCAGTTCCTTCCACCTTTGCAACAACGGAGTTTGCCATAAACAACTTCTCATTTGTAGGTGCTGGAGTATATGATGAAAACAATTCTTTCTTGCCACAAACATGGCATGAGGCACCAGAATCTATCCACCATTCTCTTGGATTTCCAACCAAGTTGCATTCTGAAAGCATTGAACAAAGATCGTCCATATTTCCTTTGGATTCAACCAAATTTGCTTGATCCTTCTTTTTGTCCTTCTTGGGACCCCGAAATTCAGTAGCCCTATGAACACGTTTGCCACAATTGAAGCAACTTCCATTGAATTTCTTCTTAGGAGGATTGCTGACTAGATGCTTTCTTTCTTTTCTTTGATTTTGTGGGTTTTTCTTCAACAATATACTCCAGATATTGCTGAATTACCACATGACCTCTTTTCCATGGCTTTGTTATGCTCTTTGATTCTCAGCCTTACCATGAGATCTTCAATAGTCATCTCCTTGTTTTTATGTTTCAAGTAGTTTTTGAAGTCTTTCCACAATGGAGGTAACTTCTCAATAATGGCAGTCACTTGAAAAACATCATTCACAACCAATCCTACATTAGAGATTATGTGAGTATTAAGAATAGACTTAATATTTCCAACATAGGTATTAACTAAATTTATACCTTCAGCAAGGAGATCATGGATTATGTCGTGCAATTCTTAAACTTGGGTGACGACGGTCTTACTTCTTATCATCTTATAGTCAAGAAACTTTGCCACAATGAACTTCTTCATTCTGGCATCCTCTTTTTTGTACTTCTTTTCTAAAGCATCCCAGAGTTCTTTTGAAGTTTTGACATTACTATATACATTGTACAGATCATCTTGCAGGATACTCAGAATATAATTTTTACCCAAAAAATCTAAATGTGTCCATGCTTCTGTTACCAAGAATCGTTCTTCAAGTGGAGTTTCATCCGACATAACAGGAACGTTCTCATTAATGAACCATTGCAGATTCAACGTAGTTAGATAGAAAAACATCTTCTGCTACCATCTCTTGAAGTCGACTCCAGAAAATTTTGCAGGTTTTTCAGCTGATGCTAGGGCAGCAGTTGAACGATTGTGTGCAACCGATATTGTTGCAGCACTTACAGTTCCAGCATTTACTTGACTTGAATTAGTCATTTTTCTGTCACAAATGGCAGAAAATTTTAGTATGTGAAATACTAACAGTAAAGAATAAATCCTTACACAGACTGTTTCTGATTTAACGATAAAATTTTTATGTTCTTTTAATCGTTAATCGAATGAATTTTAAAAATTCAAATAGAGTAGAAAACCATTAAGCTTTTAATCTCCAGAAACCTTAAATACATAAACTAATAAATTTCTTAAGATTGTTATCTCTTGTATTCAGGTTAGTCAAAATTCCAGAAACAGAGAAAAGAGGAAATAGACATAATGTTTTTAATCCGAGTCCAAAGAAACCACTGTGTTTCCTTAAGAAATTTAATCCCCTCATTGTACCCGAGGTTGCAGATTAATTCCTCCAAGATAAAACAGATTAACCAGTTAGAGAAGTAGCGGTACCTCAAACTTCAATAACTTCAGCGAATGCAAGAACAACAACAAGAGCACACACAAACTTAGTCGATCAAATTTTTTTGTTTATGTAAGAAAATGTATGCAGAGAGGAAAAAAATTCAGTGTTTGAAAAACTGAAAAAGATTTCTTATTTATAGCCATTTTCAGCAAGGAACGTGTCTGTTCAGATCCATTTTTTTCCAGAACGTTGTGTCTTTTGGGAAAAGTAACGACTTTTCAGAAGGAATAGGTCCCTTCAGAATGTTTTTACCGTACATGTGAATTTCAAATAAATTCCATTGCACCAAATTAATTATGTTATTTAACCAACATTCTGAATTAGTTTATAAGAGAAACGAAATATATTAACAAGATTGATTAAATAAATTTTGTCCAAAAATATTATCAATCAATCACATCATTTGTCAAATCCAAATTCGAAGCCGAAGCCGAGCGAGCGACGACAACGGCGCGAGGGGGCACCTTCTTCTTAACCCTTTAAGAACTAATCCAAATACAAATCTGAAGCCGAAGCCGAAGCCGAGCAAGTGACGACGACGGCGCGAGGGGGCACCTTCTTCTTAACCCTTTAAGAACTAAAGGAAGTGTTTCCTAATATAAGGACAAAAATTTCCTTTCTTCTACCAATATGGGAGAAATGACTTTTCATTTGCACTTTGCTATGACTTTTCATTTTCCCTCCAAGATTGGTTCCCCCACTTTTCCATTTTCTCTTCTTATTTCCCATTCACACCTTGCTAAACCCAACATCTTTTTGAAAATTCGGGACAACTTCGGGTGTCACTTTATGTCTTTTCTCTAAACTGAAATTATGTACTTATGTAGAGTAAATTTCACTCTATTTAAGGGAGTGAGATGCCACAACTGTTAATCCTTTTCGATTAATCAAGTATATTTTTTTATTTTTGATAAGGCACAAGTAGTCCCTCTAACTATATTCGAAATCTCAGCGACACCTAATCTTAAGTAGGGTCTCATTACCCCCCCCCCCCCCCTCACCCCCTAAACACATATATATGTATTTTTTTTCTCCTTTTGTGTTGATGTGGCATAGACATTGTGCTCACTCTCCAATGCAAGTGAGAGGCAAAAGGAAAAACAAATCTGATCAATATTGGACACATGTCCTCTATTAATTGGACATTTTAAAATTGGTTAATACACATAATTATTAACATCAAAATTTGTATATATTTAATTATTTCTATTTCTTCTTCTTTGTAACATATTTGCTTCCCTCCTCACTTTAAACTTTTAATTTTCTTTCTTCCATTAATTTCTTATCTTTTCACTTTTATTTTTAAAAATAAATTATGCACGTTTCTTTTTAATTTTTTTTAAAAAAATAGTGTTCTTTAACTTTAACGTTTTAATATTTTTTTTATGTTTATTTGATTTTCTTCACTTTTTTTATATTTGTTCGAAATTATCTTATTTTATATACAAGACATTTGGAATTTAATTTAATATCAAATCAAAAGGATAGATAAATAAAAAATCAATAGAATGAATGGAGGGAAAATATGAAGAAAAATAATTACATTATGTTTGAGAAAATCTTAAATACAAGGAAATAAAAATTTAAAAAGTTATGTGTATTTAAGAAAATTTTTAAATACAAGGTAATCTTTTTTAAAAAAAATTGTGTATATTAAATTATTTTTAATACAATGGAAAGAAAATAAGAAGATTTTTTCAAAAAAAATAATATTTGTATTATACATGTGACAGTGCATTTGTGCATGTATATCACCAAAACTAATTAAATCGGGTCTTGGCTCCATGTCAACATTAGTTGTATAACAAGAGCACAAAAATACATAATGAACGAGTTTGGAGGAGGGGAGGGGGTAATAGGACTCTAGTTAAGTTTAGATGTGTTGTTGAGATCAGATTTAGTTTGGAATGGTACTTGTGTCTTATCCTTTTTTTCTTTGTCTGTATCGTCACAACAACCTCACCCTCCATCACCACCCTCACCATTGTAACTAGAGACACCACCTCCAGCCTCCTCTTACACAATCAAAAGCCATTTCCCCCTTCAACACAATTTATACTATGCCACTCCTCCAAAACAACCACCAAAAAGGATGAACTTTTACTTATATAATTACTAAATATCAAAATCAATTCTTGATCCAAAAATCTTTACGTTGAGAAGTTACATGCCTTCTTTTTTCTTTCTTAGTTATTACACACAAAGAGTATTGAAAGAACAAAAAAAAAACTTTAAAAAATTAAAGGGATAAGGCACAAATACCTCCTAAACTATGATCGAAATCTCAGTACACCTTAATAAACTAAGGTCCTATTGCCATTTACCCCCCCTCCCCCCCAAAAAAAAAGAACTCAACATTTCCCACACACTTCAACTACTGGAGTCACAGAATGTGCCACGTAAACCAAAAGGTGTACCAAAATTATTAAAAATGAGTTCGGGTAGGGGTCTTATTACCGAAAATAAGCAGATGTAATGCAGAAGCTAGCAAAGCAAACCTCTAAAGACCACAAGTAAGAAGACAAACGAGAAATATACCAAAAAAGACACAGATTTAACGTGGTTCGGTCAATCAACCTACGTCCACAAAGAAGATGAGCAATCCACTATAAATATGAGAATACAAAATATAGAGAGAAATAACCTCAACCAATTCACTCAGAATACATGGGAGGTTCACACAACTAATAACGTATCACTTGTGACCCACAAATTCTTCCCTAACCAAAACTCTCAAAGCCACTATGACTACATTGTGGATATTGATTAAGTTAGAAGGAACATGCCTCTGTTTATAGAGTCCTAAACCTTTTCCTACAAAAAAAGGACTAGCCACTCCTAAACCTTTTCCTAAAAGGAAAACCTATTTATTGTAAGAAACTCAGGGCAATTAATACCCAATAAATCTCCCCATTTGCCTGAAGTACTGACAAAATAAATTTGTTCACCTTCTTCACATAATCTTCAGCATCTTGCATCTCTTCTCCATAATCTCCTCCATCAAATCTAAGTCTCGACACAAAGAACCACTCTGAAACAATTTCTCTAACAAAAAATTTCATTACTATCAAAAAAGTTGCGGCTAGAACTACACTCGCCAAGATGAACACTCATTTTTAACCTGGTTCTATCAACAAACCATTGCACTTGGATTTGGTACCACTTGTTAGGACCGAAATAATTAGGTGTCATGCAAAAGCTAGCAAAGCAATCCAACAAAGACCATGAGTAAGAAGAAAAATGAGAAATATACCAAAACACACAAAGATTTAACATGATTCGGTCAATCGACCTACGCCGATGAACTATCCAATATATAAATATGAGAGTACAAATATAGAGAGAAATAACCTCAACCAACTCACTTGGAATACATGGGAGGTTCACACAAGTGATAACGTATCAATCTTGTGTCCCACAAATTCTCCCCCTAAACTCTCAAAGCCCCTAAGACTACATTGTGAATGTTGATTAAGTTAGAAGGAACAAGCCTCTATTTACAGATTCATAAACCTTTTTCTATAAAAAAAGCACTAGTCACTCCTAAACCTTTTCCTAAAAGGAAAACCTATTTATGGTAAGAAATTCGGGGTAAATAATACCCAACACGGGGAGGGGTAGGTAATAGGACCTTAGTTTAGTAAATGTATGTCTCTGAAATTTCGGTCTTAGTCTAGGCGAGTGCTTGTGCCTTATCCCAAAGTTAAATGGAGAAGAAGGAGATAAAAATGTTTGAATTGTAATGAAAACGAAATATATTAAGGATTATTTTTTAATGATAAAATATATATAGAGAGAGGGCATGTAGCACATTATCAACTACTCATTTGGTTACTAGATGATGGGTACCTGTGCGCGCACGGGCCCAATCTTTATCTATTTGTATTTTGTATAAAATTATATGCTTGAATGAAAATTTTGATGTTGTGGAAACTTATTTATTGATTAGTAATAGCATGTCGTTAAACTGTTAGTATACGCACATACATTGTGAAAAGTATTGCCTAGGAGAAGAATTTTGTTTGAGTTGTAGGTATGCACACATTAATGAGTGCACAGACGCCCGTGGATACATGCATACTATTTATATATGCCAAAATAGCAACGCAACCAAATACTATGTCACAGTTATTTGGTTTTTCAAAATTGGCTAACATATGCCTACTATGTCGTTGGTAGCCATTTGAAACTTCATAGTTACTGTTACAGTGTCGTGTTTGACAAAATACATGTCAACTCTGTTGTTGACAATCATTTACTTGTTCACAGTTTTCATTGTATTGTCGTGTGACACCTTGCTTGACAAATACCCGTACATACATTAATAATGACTTGCTTGTTAATTATAGTAAAAGTGTTTAAATAATGAAGGTAGAGAGGTTAGTAGCAGTAGAATTGAGCTAGGTGGGTGACGTAACTTTTAAGGTATCAGGCGTGTAGAATATATTCTTGATTTTTTTCAATCTAAATTTTAAAAACGACAACACAATGTGGCAGAAAGAAAGCAGTTTGAGGTCTTCTTTGCTTCAAAACCCCCGGGAAAATCAAATGATAAAATAAAATGTTCAGTAAAATAAAACTAATGAAGACAACTATCTTTCAACCTCAGTGGCAGAATCTTTGTTCTATTTACAATGGTTCAACTAATTAGAAATAATAAATGTGAACATGAAGCTCAAAGAAATGCAAAGATTATTTAGTTGAATTTATTTATCAATTTGAGTAAGCTTGTTGTAACACCTCGGAACCCAGACTTAAAAAATGTAGTAGAAAATCACCAGAATCAATGAACCACAGTAGGGTTCACAGACTGTGATAGGGTCCATGGTCCATTAACCTGCCCGTGGACTCAAGTACCTTCCAGCCAGGGTGGACCACTTTCACGCCCCGAGCTACCTCCGAGACACAGAAACGGGACCTAAGACCACAAGTGATCCCAAGCTAACCCTGCTGGCATGATCATGAGCATACTAAATATAATGTGAATAATAGAAACTGTGCGGAAGCTATAATCATAATTAAAATGAAAAGATGGGGAATACCCATATACTTTAACTGATGAGTTTAATACAAAGAAGATATGAACTCAATACTAAGCTGAATCTAACTATGTCTGAAATAAGCCTCCAAACTGACTAGAAATGTTGGGACATGCCCCAACTAGGTCTAGCAAAACTGAAACTAAAGACTAAAAGAGATAAATATAAACATGTCACTAGTCCTCGAAGAATGAGGACTCACCACTGATGCTGCTGAACTGAAGATCGGGAATCGATCTAAGCATAATCTGGATTCTGAGAACCTGAACCTACATCACGAGAAGATGTAGCGCAGGTATGTGTCAGTACATGAAAGGTACTGAGCATGCAGGATAGAGTAAAGCTGAAATAACATATAACTGAACAAAGCAATAAAACAATGAAATGATCTGAACATGATATAGATACTGAAAATACTGAATACCGAGCTAACTGATTTAATGACCAAATTTATAACATGTTGAGACTGAATACTGACTGTACTGAAATATGGTCAATGCAATACAGTCTGACTGAACTGTGGGAGCTACTAATAACCGACATAAAACCACATGAACTAAATGTGGATTCCGATGTATATGCCCCATCGAGAGGACCCAATATACCCTGCCAGAGGTATAGAGGCATGCTGGCGTGATCACTAAACTGATGTTGCCCATAGAGGGGACTTACACCTACGTGGCTCGTAGTTCTGGGACTATATGGGTACACTGAACCCTAGTCCAACTCGGTATTATGCTAGTCCCAATGAATTAAGTGGTTAACTCGTTATGACTGAATTTCTGTAAATACTGATAGCTCAAAACTAAACATGCAAATTGAGAATGCAACAATTAATCTGATAATGATGCATTAATAACTGAGGCATGTATAACTGAATAACTAAGATATCTGACCTAGCATGTGTAATTTAAGAACTAAAGAAATACATAGCTAGGATTCTGAATATCATGCAATAAACTGAGTAATAACGTGATAATCTGATTTGGAACATTTAAATAACTAATTCATAATGATTTGTTGAAATAACCCTAGTTTGTTCATAATCACGGAATCAAGAATCTGACTGAATTCTAGGGACCTAATGGGCGAAAGGAACCCAATAGTGAAATCCCACATACCTGGTGATGAATTCCACAGAGAAATCCTTTGATTTCTGGGCTGGAACTGAAGAAAACTTGTTGCGTTATTGAACTAGGGTTCTTGACCTTTTTCTCCTCTCTTGCTTCTAATTTTCTAAGTTTTGATTAATGATTTGACTTAGGTAAGTTCTAGTTATGTTTCTAAGCTTAAACTGACTAAAACCTCATGATTTAGGGTCTAAACGACATATCTTAGGGGTTAAATGAAATAGGAAAAAACCAAAAGATCCCTGAATTAACTGCTGTAGGAGTGATTGACGGATGGGATTGACGGGTTGTCATTCCATCTACGGTCCATAGGTTGAGATCGTCGGTCAAATCTGCCCAACAGGGCTTCACTAAAATGAGCATAACTCTTTACTGGGAGGTCAAATTTTAGCAAACTCGGTGGCATTGGAAATAGGGTTCAATTATCTATCATATCATATGTCATGGGACACACAATTCTTTTTCTGCTAAGAGTTATGACTATTTGAAGTTGACCTAATCACAATTTTCATCTAACTGGCTGCTATCCTCACCTACGGTCAAACCTATAGACTGTGCATCGAATGACGGTCCATGCTGGTTAACTGTCAATCGGGACTGAAGCTGGGCTTTAGGGGCATCGATCCACGGACACGAACCACGGTCCGTGACTTGACCTACGGACCGTGAGTCCGGCCGTGGGTCAACACTTGGCCGAATTTCTGGCTGAGTTCTGGAGGAGTTTACTGAAACGAACCACGGACCTGCAGGATAGACCGTGGGTCCTCCCACGGTCCGTGGATGGCGCCTGTGAATGCCACTTGCAACACTAGGAATCTACAATCTGGTCTATTTTCGGATACGAGGTATTACAACCACAGAGCCCTTCACGGGTCGTGGACCACCTCACGCGCCGCACTATTACTCTGGAAAGTCAGACAGAATCAATCGGGCACATACATCAGACCACGGGGACCCTCACAGGCCGTAGTCTTGATGACGAGCCGTGGTGGCTTCCGTGAAGTCGAGTGATGTTTGCGTAATTAAACACAACTTCTGATGCAAGTGTCTATGATCGTGCACTAGTTTAGTAACCCAACCAAGGGTTGGAATCGTTCCCAAGAGAGTGGTTTTGAGAATTAATAGAAAAATAAATTTAGTTCTAAGTAGTCGTAGCTAAAGACATTAACGATTAAAAACATTGTAAATTAAAGGGGGACACAAGAATGTCAAATAAACAATGGTGGTTTTGTCACTAGTAAGTAAAAACAACAAATTAAACAAAGGTTTCTAAGTAATGAGAGGGGATCCTTGAGATGTGACGGGAATACAGGTTAGGCTAGATTATTGGATACGTGCTTTTGCTAGAAGATTCATAAAATAATTGTCACTAGGCTAAACTTTAAGGGGGATAAGCTCTCTCTCAAGAAACTTACCCCGTTTCAAATGCATTCCTCTCGGACACCCACTTGACGCATGAAGACCAGTCTACACCTTAACCCACTCTCTCTCTCTCGCTGAGTGTGTGGACATGGTACTAGGGTTCACTCTCTCGAGCTGAACCTCATGTCGACCCACTCACACTGGCCATCAATCTAGTGGTCTTAGTTTTACGACCTCTCTCTCTCGCAAGCCGAAAACACATAAATAAACTTGTATTTGCACCTACAAATTCATTAAATTCATCCACAACCACTAAACGAAATCACATTTTAACTACGAATAGACAATCAACAAGCAAGACCCAACAATTATCTTAACCCATATTCGCTAAATCACACCCCAAGAATTGGGGTTTTTAGCCACACATGTATAAGAGATAGAAATTTATACCAAATTGAGATTGCATTCAACTGGATATGTAGATTTAAGTCTTGATACAGGCCAAAATTGAAGAATCCAAAAGACCCAAATCCAAATCTTGAAGATGAAACCCTTTGGAACTTCAAGTCTTGAAATCCTCTCAAACTTAGAGCAAAAATATCAAAAAGTACTACTCTATATGAAAATTATAATAATTGTTCGACTCTTAAAACTACAACTCTAACTAGTATTTATAGTTTTCATAGATTTTTGCTGCAGCGGATCATTTGGCGTCGTTAGTCGGAAGAGCCGATCAACTCGGTGATTCGCCCTTTGGTGTAATTCATCGCCGTGTTGCACCAGCCTTCAGCATCGTCGTGCTCTGGGTCATTGGGCGACATGGTACTGCTTCACGGAACTTCTCAGCGATGCGCTGACTGCTCCCTTTTTCCACCGACTTGATCCTTTTCTTCAAGGCTCAGCACACTGGAACAAAATGGGAAGTAAGACGCTTCGGCGACTCGCCAAGTGGACTCGGCGATCCTCAAGCCTTCATTTCTTCAGTCTTTACAGCCTTTTCATTCCTTTTTGCGACGTAGTGTCCATTCTTTCCTTCAAACTTCAAATACCTGAAACTTAAGGGTTTTCATCAGATATTGAGATAAAATAAGCATTTGAGGACAAAATTTCTATTAAAACATATCCCTAAATGAGTCCAATTTGTGGACTCATCATCGAGCTAGTGTAGCCCTTAGCCCAGGTGAAGGACCACGAGGACCTTCACGGTCTGTGATCCTTCACACGGTCCATGAATTGGACGTACTGTAGTAGGGAGTCCCGAAATCAGCAACTACTGGAGCAAGGTCCACGGCCGGCCTCACAATCTGTGGTCAACCCCGATAGACTTTTAAGTCAGGGGTCGTTTGGTATTTTCCTTATGCGTTGGACCCCTAAACTACGTCTTTTAACCCCTAAACTACGTGGTTTTGGTTAGTTTTAGCCTAGTAAACTAATTAGAACTTACCCTAATCAATTGTTCACCTAAATCAAGCGAAAATTAGAGTAAAAATCATAGGGAAAGATGAGCAGCCCTAGTTCAAGAATGTAGCGAGTTTTCATCAGTTCCAGCCCTAAAAGCGAAAGATTTCTCCATGGAATTCGTCACCAAGTATGTGGGATTTCACTAGTGGGTTTCTTTCACCCATTAGGTCCTTAGATTTCAGTCAAAATCTTGATTCGCTTACTATTATCTAGACCAAGGGTTTTTTTAATGTTAGAAATTATTGGGTTTTTAGTTGTTAGAATGATCCAAATCAGATTATCATGATTTTAGTATTATTTTTCGTATATTCCTTCATAAAATCAGAACCCTAGGTATATAGTTCTTTTAGATCATGAATTACACATGCTAGGCCAGTTATTTCAGTTATACATGCCTTAGATTTGAATGTTTTATTATTAGTACATTAATGTTGCATTTTCCGTTAGCATGTTAGTATTTTGAGCTATCCAGTATTACAGAAAATCAGTCATAAATTGTTAATTACAAAATCAATTGGGAGTAGCTTATTACCGAGTGGACTACGGTTCAGCGTACCCAAATATTCCCAGAACTACGTGCCCAGTAGGTTTATTAGTACCCTCTGTGGGCATTACAATTTAGTGATCACGCCAGTTATGCCTCTATACCTCTAGCAAGCTAAGGTATATTCGGTCCTCTCGATGGAGCGTATACATCGGACTCCACATTTAACTCATATGGTGTTATTTCTGTTATTAGTATCTCCCTTACAGTCAGAATCTATTGCATTGACCATGTTATCAGTTACAGTCAGATTTCAGTATCAGCATGTTATAAACCACGTCATTGCATTCAGTCATTTCATGTTCAGTATTTTCAGTATAGTATCATGCTTATCTCATATCATTGCTCAGTTATATGCTTTGTTCAGTTTATTCTATCCTGCATGCTCAGTTCCTTTCAAGTACTGACACATACTATGCGTTACCTTTTCTCGTGATATAGGTTCAGGTTCTCAACTTCTAGATCATGCATAGATCGGTTGCCGATCTTCATCTCAACAACATCAGTGGTGAGACCTCATTCTCCGAGGGCGACATACATGTTTTCTTTGCTTTTAGTCTTTGTTTCAGTTTTTGCTAGATTTAGCTGGGGCATGTCCCAACACTTCTAGTCAGTTAGAGGCTATTTTCAGACATAGTTAGTTTCATCTTTAGCACTTGAGTTTGACCTTTCAGCATTTGTTAAACTCTCGGTATTTATATATATATTCAGATAGTATATGGGTATTCCCCATCATTTTAGCTTAAATGATGACTTAGCTTTTGCACAGTATTTTTTTACTTCAGTTTACTTTAGTATGCTTATGATATGCCAACAGGGTTAGCTTGGGGTCACTCGTGATCCTAGGTCCCGTGTCCGCTTCCTGGGGGTAGCTTCGGGGTGTGACACTTACAATATCAAATTCCATAACAATTTTAGACTTCAAAATTTGAGGAATATTTGTGGAAGCATTTTATTTTACGTTATCAAAAGAAATACAAAAGGAAACACCGTATGTTCTCCCAAGTGACAACTCAATAACTCAGAGTCCCCAATTGACGCACAAGTCAAAGTTCAAATTATGAAGCTGACTATCCAGTTTAAGCTTTAACTATAAAGAAAGAGAAAAAAACCAAATAAAAATGATGACTCCTTAGTATATTTTTAGTTGTCGATTATTAACTTGACACACAAATAATACGTAGATGAAAATTTGCTTTGAAAAAATATCTTGAAAAATGACTAATAGCAAGAATACATTAGAAACTAAAGTGATAAATTATCTTAATTTATTAAATTGCAAGATGAAGATCCAAAATAGGTAAGATAGCTGTCAATGAGAGAAGAATAAAAAATTATTAAGACACATAACCAAATACATTAGATGACTAAATAGAAACTCACTCAAACGAAGGAAGAATATCTTAAAAAAATATATAGGAGAGCAACATTAAAAAAAAGAAGCAAAAAGAGTACTTGAAAATTACAATAGAGATGAATGGAAGATGCAAGTGAGAGAGAATGGGAAAAAAAAAGAACATTGCAATTCCTCCCTCTTGCGCTAAAGAATGGAAAATAGAAGATATGTTGAAGTCATATGAATATTTGTCCCAAGGTAAGAAACTGGAAAGACTGCAATTACTACTCCTAGTTACACGTAAATTTGCAGGCATAAATGAGAGTTGAATAGTCACAATTGCCCTCAAATATGAATTGAATGACAGGAAGCAAACATGTTGATACTCATTTTGAACTCACTCTTTTAATATAGTAGAATTTGTTCCAAGTCAGTAGTTAGGATAATATTTATTCAACTTTTAAAAAGTTCAAGGTGTTATAAAACTCCCACAAATATAAAGTGTGTGCGCTTGGAATATTTTGTATATTTCAGGTTGGGGTGTAATCATGCATTTTCCCCTTTATTTATTTGAAAGTAAAACATAATAATTATTTATTTATGTTGAAAATATAGCCAATATTTACTTTTTATTATTACTAGTAATCTATGATGAGAATTTATCAAACATATTGATTCCTCAGGATGCTTCCACTTCAAAATTTCTATAAATCTCAAATAGTTAAACATTACTTCTCAACACTTAGCCAATAATCGAATTTGTCACTTCAAAGTTTTATATATGAAACAATCATTTTTCTTCCCGATAAGCTACATTATATTTATTAGGTGAATGTGTTTGTTAAATGCGAAATGATAGTATTTAATAACAAATGTGAGATTCAAAATTTTGTTAATTTTTTTAAAAAAAATTGTTAATTTTCGCTCAGATTATTATAAACTTGGCTTGAGATCAAGAACATTAATGTAAAACAAAATCAAACAAGCAATAGGGAATCAAATATCAATATGATTTTATTTAGATAAACTCAAAATAGTACAATCTAATAATATTATGATCCAAATCAAGAAAGACAGTAGAGACTCAAAACACATAACAAATCAATGGATGGTAGATAGTCTTGAAATATCACTTGCATTTAAAAGTACTCTTGATCTTATGAATTGTGTGTGAGATGAGTGCATTTGCTTCTTTGACCAACTCCATAGAAAGAATTGTAGCTGGAATGATGTTCCCCACCATTTGAAAGTTGATAGTCATTAACGATCCACCACTGAACCCATTATTCATCTCCCCAGAAATAACATTATAGTTATTAGTTGTAGAGAAATCTTGAAAACAATCCAGGACTATTGTTATTCCATTTGAGAAGAGAGTCACACAAGAAGAGTCCCCCCCTTTCATCACGGTATTAATTTCTTGTCAATCAATTGTAGCATAAACCAAAAGAGATCCAGTTGCATCCATGTAAGTATCTTGCAAGATCACTCGATTACCACCAGAATCATCCCCCTACATGTTCGAATTAAAAGAAAAGATTATTTATAAATTAACAATTAATTAAAAATACTAATTCAATCATGTATCCAAAAAAACACAACAATTAATCACTGACATGAGGAAAAAATAGAGAAATGTTACTGTCGACAGTTTGACCCTTAGAAATATTGATCATTCGTTTCATGGGACAAGTATTGGACAAGACATCCCACTGGCTCCTTATTTGTTCATTAGTGAGGAATTTGAACAAACGCTGGTATTTCACTGGTAACCAGATTGTCTTTGTAGCACTTAACACCACACCAATCGATTCACCAAGGTCACTAATATTCATCCTCATCATTAATTTGGAATTTTCTTCATTTTCTAGTTGAATTATTTCCCAATAGTGAGCGGTTGCACAAACCCCCGCACAAAAATTATGTGTCATGCGTTGAGCCAACATCCTTATACCTCTCTCACCAATTAAATCAACTGCGACAAGTAAAGCTACATAAGAATAAATTCCTTTTAATATTCAAAAGTATAAAAATATAAATGGCACAATAATTGAACCTCTATGCATGATTACCTATGGGATCAATAATTGACTTCATCACTTTCAAGAACTGATATTGTCTTTGCAAAGTAGCCATCCACCTTTGAGCACCAAATCCCAGACCAGTCTTTATGAAAGGGCAATACCAATTGTGGACAAGATTTTCGTTATACTCCATGTGCTCAATCAAGTAACCTAAAAATATTTCATCAATATTACAAAATCACTAGAGAGAAAAATATGAGCTTGCATGAAATATTAACTTAATTATTAATTAAAATAAAATGGCCATTATTGGAGACAACTTAGAAAATTCAACCAATAAATAAAAGAGTCAATCACAAGGAATGTATCCTCAAAAAAGATTTCTAGTGGTCTTGCCAATAATTATGGAAGGAGGGAGTGTGCAAAATATTTAGGTCTTGCATTTGGTATGATGTGAGGATAAAAGGAAACAAAAAACTGCAAAAAAATTAATGTATCTAAATATATTAATTTGAAAGTGAGCATACAAAAATTAGACAATTAGAATTTTATTGCATGGTTAGAAGGTGAAGAATAATACAAAGAAATTCTTTATCAAGAAAGAATATAGCATGTTTCAAACAATTACTTAATAGTTGCATTACTCAAAGCTAGAAGAAAGTTGATCTTTCTCATTCCGAATAAATAAAGAAAAATTCAGATAGAGAACAAAGCACTACAATGAATACATAGATTGTATTATAAAAAAAATCAATAAAAATAAATCAACAAGAATAAAATTAATAAATATGAGAGATCTAGCTCATTGAATTTCAAAAAATATAAAGGCCTATGAAATGCAAAATAAAAGGACAATTTATTTTGAATTACCTGGCAATAACCACTTGGCATATCTTGTAAAATATAGCTAGATGGGAGCTTCCGATAAATTTTAATTTCGCTCTCTTGTGAACCTTCTTGAATTGTGTCAACAGACACATCGACGATAGCCCAGACACCTTCAACATGTTTCTTACAGAAACGAAGAAATTGTACTTCGCGAACAGAAACTAGGTCAGAAATGATTTGCAATTCGGCTTTAATCTGCAAGTCATTACTTTCAAGTTGTTAGTGCATGAAATAATAAAATAAATAAGATATGTAATTTTCATAAAAATAATAAGTAAATAGAAATATTAATAACAGAGAACCGCTCTTATTTCCACCTATTCCAGTGGAAATCACATTAGTAGTATATGTTTTTCCAACCATGCATGGACACATCTCTACCGACTGCATCTACATATATACAATACAATACATAACAAAAAATAAAATTATAACATGTCAACACATACTTGTCTTCATCACTTGAAGTTAAATTTGATTGATTAAAATAATATGCAACAACTAATTGAAGCACCACTAAAAAAAACTAATTAAAAGATATGTCAAATATAGTAAAAGAAAGAGTACAACTAATTAAAAAGAATAAAAATAAAAAGAACTAATTATTCACGTCAAATAATGGGTAGGTGGTAAGGAGATGATAGTTCTTAAAAACGAGACAGAGGAAAACATTGAATTTAAAATGAAGAACCAACGTACCTTATCCATTAGTGTATTCACCAATGCCAAACTGGTGTCAGTCACTGTACCCGATGCCCTTGTGGCTTCCGTTGTGAAATGCTCAGGTTTTGTGCCAATTAATGGGGTAAAAAATCGAGCATATTCCTTAATATTTAACATTTCTCAACCTCCATCCAAACTGCTTACCCAAAGAGGTTTATCATTCTCATACAACCTAAAAAGCTCATTCAAGGCATCCATAGCAAGATTCAATAACACCATCTTATCATGCACTACATCTTTATTAAATAAACTTAATTTGTACACTTGGGCGGTAAGCCTTTTAACTTCATCTTCCAATTGGTCATGCTCAATCTTTCTTTGATTCTCATCAATGTTTTCTTTACAATTGTCACGAATTGAATTTTCTAGGGCATCCTTCATTACAATGTGCTCTATGCGAAGCTTGTCATTTTCTTGCTTCAGAGTCTTATTTTCGTACAATTCCAATTGCGACTGATAAAATAACACAATTCATTTTTATAATCAATTCTACAAATTTCACCTAAGAAAAACATCAATTAAGGGAACAAAATGTGATATGCATCACCTTCATTTGGGTTCTTTTATTCTGGAACCAATTTTGCATCTGGTTGATGTCCATGGGTAATTTTGTTGCAAGTTGTAGTCATAATTTTTTGTTAGGAAGTGAATTCTTTTTGAAAAACATATTCCCAATGGTATAAACAATGATCAAAAAATCAAAATTAACATAAGCAAATAAACAAGTACAAAATAAATTAGAATTATACTTACGTTTCAAGATCTTGAATCTAATTGGCATTATACTTAATGGGTTTCTTCCTCTTCGATGATGATTCACCACGTTCATCTACAGATGCACCACCAGTTATGTTGTCACCGATATAACTTTTCTCTATTTCTTCCTCTCCAGATCCTCCTATCACAACATTAATCAAAGTTTCTCTTCTCTCATTCATGTCACTATGACCTTCTATCTTTTATTTCTAAACAAATTTAAGATTGTATCAGTTCAACTTAATATCATGCATATGTGATCATATAATACCAGAATTCAAAAATTATTTGGTTCCAAATAATTGCAAATGAAAATAAACAACATATCAAGATACTAGAACAAGAGAATTATTTGGTTCCCAATATATTGCACAAGGAAGTGAAAAAATATTTTATTGAAGCAATATATATTCAGAAAGAGTTAAACTCATGTAGTAACTTAAATGGAGCGTCTAGTTATCGTGAAAGGTGGTAGTAGTTAGTAATTACGAATCTATAGAATAATTCCATTTCCATTACTATATATTTTTTTACCAATGAAGACTTCAAAAATTATTTAAAAAATACAAATCAAACTCAATTCACCTATCCACATCTGTCATGATAACAAATTTAGGTTAGGTCTTATGATTTTAGCAGTGTTTTAGGTCATATCTAAATCATCTAATGCGACGTTAAATATAGAAAAAAATTATATCGTATTAGTTAATTATGTATGTTGAGCTTATACCAAATAGCAAAATTAGTGAATATTCATCTAGTCAATTCAAATTTATCTAGTGCTAACACATAGTTGTTATTATTGTTAGTCCACAAGAGACAAATTCAGTTGAGGCCTATGGATAACAAAAAGGAGAGAGAAAAGGGTAATAAAATAAATCGTAAATGACAAATTTTCAAGAAAAGGATGGCAGAAAAATCTATTCTAAATTCACACCAAATGCTATTTTAAAAACAGAAAACACTTTTTATCAAAATATTCTTATTTTCATGAAACCTAAAATTTGAAAGCCCATATATTTCAATTTATATTTCATCGTGTCCATAAAGAAATTTCAAATATCTTTGACTAAAGATGAAAAATAATTTCAAAGATCTAATTAAAGATGAAAAAGAGTTTCAAAGATCTCGAAAAACTTTTTATATTCGCATCTTAAACTCATGTTGAACTATTTATTATTTTATAAGATGTTCCCCAAAAATATTCATATATCACAAAAGTTACATTGATAACTTAATTATAAGATCTATAAACCAACAAAAAACAACCTTGTTAACTCTCCACAGAATAAAAAACATTAGACTTGGAGATAATTTAATGCTGATGTTTAGAATGCAGACATACAAGGTATATATGGGGTAATTAATTTAATGAATTTACAAAAATCTTGCAAAATAGGAACAAAATAGGTAGAAAAGAAATGAAGAATTAATTATCATATAAATTACTTACATAGAATGACAACACGTCTTGCTTAGTACTTGAAGAAATCAATGGGAAGACTTAAGAATACAAGTACTTGATTAACTTAGTGAGGCAATTTTAGAATGGTCTGAAAAATGTGATTAGTAGTAGCTATATTTACTACAAGTTTTCTCTAGATTGGAAGGAGAAATGAGTAAACTTTGAGTTGTTTTCTACTCACTTACCAAATGATAATGATAAAGATGTTTGACCAATTGACATAATACATAAATATGCCCTTTTAATTAACTTTATTTTATATTTATGTCCTCCAACTTTGACTCTGCGCAAGTAGACACTCGAACTTGTATAGAATATATAATATGGAATATCATTACTATTTATTAAATATTAAATAATGACATATTATTGCATTATGATGGGACGATGCACTGTTATTTTTTCATGAAAAAAACATGATTGTTGTGAAAAGTCATTTGTTCATGAAAGAACATGACTCATATGAAAAGTTATTTGATCATGAAAGAACATGAATCTTATGAAAAGTCAACTCTTAACTTCTATAAATATAAATATTCTCTAGAAATAGCCTAAGAAAATTTTGCATGTATAAACATAGGGCTTTGTTGTATTCTGAAGGGATTTGTTTGTATTTTTCTCAATATGTATACGTGCAATATCTCTTTAAAGAAAGTTATTACACGACTCAAAGTCTTCTTCTTCTTCAATTTTTATTTCCTATTATTTTTTTCTAACAATTACGTTATTGCTCCAAGACATCAATATTTGCTAAACACCTCAAAAAATTATATATTAAGATCCTTATAATTCTTCGTAGGTGTATAGATTTATACTGGGTGATTTTGTCACAATCTAAAAAATGGACGTGATGACACTTGTCTATCCTTACTAAGACAGATTAGTCTCAACCCAAAAGAATCGAAAGAAATGTAGAAGATAAAGCAAGAAGAAGATAAAAGCATAAAACTTATTCATTCTATTAACACCCCAAAACCTGGTTGTTACGTGTACAAACCACTAATACATAAAGTGCAGAATTAAGAAGTAAGTACAAGTCTCAAGTGTTTATTTCTCAATTAGAACAAAGCATTAAAACAAGAAATGGAGGGTCCACCGGGATGACAAGCAACTACCTCTCAAAAGGTCCTTG
This sequence comes from Solanum verrucosum, assembly GCF_900185275.1. Lineage (NCBI taxonomy): Eukaryota > Viridiplantae > Streptophyta > Magnoliopsida > Solanales > Solanaceae > Solanum > Solanum verrucosum. The sequence continues at coordinate 1,647,145 of NW_026019996.1, read as the reverse complement.
ACAAGCCTTGGAAATGGGAGAGAAAGAACAATCATGCTATATTGGGCTCGGAACCTGAAAAAATGTATAAGCAAGGAGTGAGTAGCAACAATACGGTACCCAACAAGAAATCTAATAAAAACAATTTAGAAATTGAGTACTCCTTTCATCCAACCGAACCTCCTCAAACTAAAATATGCATAGAAATCATCCCAACTTAAAGGTTCTACAATACACAGCTCACAAGGCTCAATAATGACAGTTCAATAGTCACAATTCAACAATCAACACGTATCAAGTACATTAATCTCAATATCAAGTAGATCGATCACAAGTAACTAGTGCATCAATCACCGTTAACAAATATGTCAAACATAAGCATCAAATCATAATAATCAAACTCTTGCCAGAATCATTTCCCTTCGAAACAATATCATTAATCAGAACCATTTTCCATCGGCTTTATAACCTATCAATAGCCGAAACCATTTTTCATCGTCTTTATATCATATCATTAGCTGGAACCATTTTCCATTAGCATTGTATCACTAGTTGGAACCATTTCTCATTGGTTTTGTACCACTAGCCGAAACAATTTCTCTTCAGTTTTGTATCACTAGCCAGAACCATTTTTCATTGATTTATATTATATCATATCACTAGCTGAAACTATTTACCATCGACTCTATATCATGTGACTGGTCGAAATCATATTCCATCGACTTTATATCACACGCCTCATCACAATGTACAACAATCAATGCACATAAGCAAATTCTGTAGAGACCCGAACCGTCGTTATTTAGGAGAATAAAAATCTGAGAAAATTCTGGGCCATTGTCCTGCCAGGGTGGGCCAGATTCCTCTAGGGTGGAAACGCTAGGGCGGGATAAATTGGTGCCAGAGCAGGATAGGCGAGAAAATGCAAGTAACGCGAAATCCTATTTTCTCCTTCTTCCTAAAATACCTAATTTAGTTGTAAAAACACCCTAGACACCCTTAAAAAGTTGTTGCAAGCTTGGGAAGAAGGAAGAGAGAGATTTCTAGAGTGAAGATACCGATGGATTGCGAATTTCTGATCAAGATCACCGTCCCGGAAACAAGAATCGAAGACCAAAATTTTGTGTAGCTGCTTGGCGCCCAGGTAGGCTAGGTTTTATGAATTAAGTAGTTAAAATTTGTGTTCACTGCGTAATATGTGTAAATCAATGGTATGATTCATGCGTAGGCATTCGTGCACCGAAAGAATTGTGGTTAAATCCTTGAAAGAAGCCTTAGATGATGATCTAGGGTTAGGTGATGGTTGTGGTTCTATAATTGTGTGATGTATGTTTGTTCTTGCTTCATTATGATGCATATACTATGAATGTTGCATTATTGATCACAGTTGTTGTAAATGAGATAGATGAATGATGAATGCCATGAATCATGACTAATTTGTATGAACTTGAGAATATACTTGTGATTGTGAATGTGGTGTGTTGACTGGATCGGTTGCCATGTTCCGGCATAACTAACTTAGATCGGTTGCCACGTTCCGACATAACTAACTTGGATCAGTTGCCACAATTCGGCATAATTATGGGATAGGTTGCCACGTTTCGGCATAATTCTTGGATGGGGTACCACATTATGATATGCTAATTGTTTGAGTTTAGGTCCTATGAGAGGACCAATGATTTGATGTAATTGTATGCCTTGAGGTTTGTGAAACTGTACCTTGTTCATAATGATAATTGATGTTGTTTTTGCCGGAGTTGTTGTATGGTTATGAGGGCTTATGTTGACTATTCTTCTGTGTGAGCAAACTTGATATGTACCTTGATGAAAAGTGAATCGGAAAGAGCATACCCAACCGGGAGGAGATACAGTAGGAGGGAAGTCAATGTTTCAAGAATGGTTAATATCCGAGAAAAGAGGGTTGTGTGTTGTAATGCCAAGGAAGTGGGGTAGCGTACATGATGAAAATGCTTAGACAGATTTCACCTTGGATAAAGGGATTTGTGTTAGTGGTTATAAAGCTTGACGTAATGTGCTATGTGGCCTTGGTGGGTGATATAAAGAGGAAGTAAGGGTATGACGTGAGCGATTAGTGGAATGCTTATAGTGTATTTGGTGGACTTCGCAATGTGTTAGAATAGTTAGGCTATGATCAAGAACCTAGTAGTAGGTTGATCGAGAAGGTGGTTAGTAGTTATAGTAAGGGCGCTAGTGTAATTCTATGGTATTCAAGAGAGGGTAAGGGTGGAAAAGCGAGTGGTTTATTGTATGTTTCTGCTAGTTGATTTCTTATTTTATGCGGTGGGCGTCGGGTTGACCGATGATTCCTACCAATATGCGTGTTTTGTACTGATACTACTCTTGCTATGTCTTTTGACATAGTCTGGATGCAGGTTGGTGATGTTTCATTAGGTAAAGACGAAGAAATTCTCCTGTTGTTTCTAGCTTCTTTCCGCATGGTGTGAGCTGTGTCTTTTATTATCATGTCTAGTTGTACTCTTAGTAGCTCTTGTACCTGCTTAGACTAGATCCTTAGAGGTGTTAATTACTTAGAAGCCTTAAAAATGATTTTGTTTTAATAGTTCTTATTTATAAAATTTCGTTAGAACATTTTACTTTCGTTTTATTTAATTTACGCATATTGTAGCTATTGGGATGAGAGGGTTCTCCTACTTAGGTGGTAGTATCTATGAGCCCACATGGCCCAGTGGGTTGGGTCGTGCCAAATTCACACCATAAGAAAGAGACAATAGTTCCAACAATTCAAGTTCACATTCATGCCATCAAAGCATTTCATTAATCAATCAAATAGGGGTCACAATAAGGCAATTCACAAAATAGTATGATCAACACATAGCCTTTTATTTAATCCCTTTTTTATTCATTAAGCTCAATCAAGGGGAACAATGAACTCTTTACGTCATCCCCATTACTCCCAACACAAAATAAAGGAAAAATACATGAATTCTAGTAGAATACAAGGTTTGGGAGATCATTAGTCACTCCAAGACTTGAGTCTTTCCCTCTCGGTCAATGTCTAAAGCCACACAATTTATAACAAACAAGTATTCACAATAATTTTTTCAAAAATAATAATACCCACATCATATACTTTGGAAAACAGGTCAATCAACTCAAAACCTGATTCCGAAAATGAAGTTTGAATATGAAATTCTTTACTTGAAATCATTACCCATGGCATTTGGAATACACTAGTGAAAACCATTTCAGAAAAGGACTGAAAATCAGTTCGCAATCTCCATTTTAGTTTAGGGCTCGAGTTCTTGGAAATCTTGTCATTTACCAATCAGAATCCCAAATTTTGATATTAAAATCCATAAATAATAAAAAAGAAATGAAGTTTTAGGATAAAAATGTTTTACCCAAAAGATCTAGCACAAGAAATCTCTTCAAAATCACCTTCAAGAGTTTACCAAGCTCAAAAATTAAAAAAAATAGGACTTAAGCCCCAAAAATAGCAGGTCAAGACCCCTCCCTCTGATATCACAAAAATGCCCCTGTGTTTGTAAAATTGAACCCCTTGAAAGTCAGGGTCTTCGCTTTCACGAATGTCGCAAAAGCGACCAACCCTTTGCGATTGTTATGGTCACGCCACCTTGCCCTTCGCTTTCGTGATCAAACCTTCGCTTTCATGAAGATTGCGAAAGAGGCCATTCCTTCTCAGACACGAAACACATCAGATTCTAGGCACCAGAAAATCATCCAACTCTGAAAACATCAAAGGATCCTCAGGATTTGTTTGGAACCTCATACACAAAAATTATATAAGCAATCAGTTACTCGACGTTTCAAACTCAATGAAACTGTCAGAAAAATAAATATGAGGTCTCCTTAATCCAACATCCGTGAAACCACGTGAAATTAACATATGTCTAAAAAGACCAAAACAAACTCGAAACCTCTCAAAAATGAACAAAGAACTCTCCGATGACTAAAATCATCCACCGAATTCAATAAAATTTTCAAAATTTTGATCCAAGCATCTGAACCCTGAATGTTGACCAAAGTTATTCCAAAGGCTAATTTCTCAACAATTTCCAACTTAGGATCTTAAATCCTCAATAACACTTCGAATTTGAAACTGACAACTCTCATGGACCATTTTCTACATTTTGGGATTGATGGAATTGACAGAATTATATTCCGATACTTGACACTCCAAAATACACTAAAAACCACTTTTACTTGTATCAGACTTTTCAGAAGAATCGAGTTCTTATATCTCACAGTCTCTTCTGTCTCCGAGTTATACTTTGAGTCAGACTCCTCCTTTTATCATACATCTTTTTTTGTTAGTGTTGTTGTTGAACTATAACTCTTTTTCTCACTTTTTACTTATTTTCTTGATTTTGTCGGAATCATCCTTCATCCATTTCTTTATTCTTGCATTTATGCCCAAACTTATTTTGGATACATGTGTAGAATTCAACTTCTTGTGATAATGCACCTTTGAACCATACTTACTGACTTGTTTCTTCAATCTTTGTAATTCATCAAAACTTCATAAACCCAACAAATTCCCTCTTTTTGATGATGACAAACAGGGCCGAATCAACAAGATTGGGGGCCTAAAGTCAAACCTTAAAGAAGGGCCCTAATATTTTTTTTATTTTTTTTTTTCAAAATAATAATAATCATGTATATATTTGTTTGAAATCTATTTTTCTAGCCTTTTTAGATGTGAAGGCATTGATTACTGTTTTCTAATAATTTGTTTTAGTAATTCATTTTCAATTGATAATATAACTAATGCATTCAATCTCACAATTTTGATCTTAGATAAGATGTTATCAATTTTAGTTTCGAAAAACTTCTTTCGGCCGAGGCAATAGTTACAGGAATTGTTAGCATTATTCTATAAGCAATATATGCATTAGGAAAAGAATCAAGTCTTTTTATTTGATTGAGTGTTTCCATTAAATCATTATTGTCTAGTTATATTATTTCTCTTAATATTAACTAAAACGAGAATATATATACTTACTAACTAAGAATATCAACAATAACAAAAGTTTAGGAAAAATTATAAAATAAAGTTGGAATAATAAAACCTGGCTCACGAATTTGATAAGTTAATTAAACAATATTGAAATACTGTTGCATTCCTTCAATATAATGATTGCTTGTTGCACTTCTTAAGATTTTGAAGAAGACACTCAAAAGCAAATTTTGTTCTTTTTTTTAACTTGTAAGCAACAATAAATCATTTTTTTAGGAGAGAGTTCAATATTAAGGATAAAAATAATAAAATAGAGAACAAACAAGATGAGTATAAGGTAAATAATAATATAAGGTCAAATTTTTAGGAGATAAATATGGAAACAAAATTTCCCACTTTAAGAAATTGTTTTCAAAAAATGTTTCATTCCCTTAGAAAAGTGGGGAAAACTAACGGTTATTTTGTTTTTTTTTTTATACTTCTTACATGTTTTTTTCAATTTTAAAATAAATATAATCTTAAGTAATATGTATAGTATTTTTTTAAAAAATTGGGTGCCCCAAAAAATATGGGACCCCAAGCGACGAGTTTAGTGGCCTAGTGGTTAAGATGACCCTGATGACAAACAATGTTACATCCATTTTTACCTGTAGAAACTAAGCATACCACAACTAATATTAAACAAGTTAGTCAATGGGTTATAAATTTCACACCCCTTATTTATCTCCTTTTGACATCATTAAAAAGATGATGTATCCTTTATAGATTGATGAGCATAGATCCTAGTCAAACAAGTCATGGTGTAGATCCTTTCAACTGTACTTTTTGAATTTGAATCGTTCGTCTTAAGTATATTAGCTTGAAATGGGTAATGTATTACTTTCTCATGTGTTTTAATGTCCTTTAGCAAGTGCAACCAGGGTATCATAAGTGATTTAGGGTTATAAGAGACCTCTAACACTAAGTCAAGTTCAGAATTTTTCTACCGGCTAAGTTTTTTGCATTAGTTCATGCAAGGGTCAACTTCAAATGACCATATATTTATGCATATAAGAACTCCGTAGATCATAAATAATCTATCAAATTAAAGGTCTATGAGTTTTCTTTCCAATGCCACCAAGTTTGCATTAATATGAGTTTTGATTAAAAGATTATGCCGACTTTAGTGGACACTATCTTACCATCTAACTAAGGAAATTTGTCCACGCTAGTGCATCAAGACAACATATATTACCTTCTTGTGTGGTTGGTTGCGTGCCTGAGATGTTTTACGTATGGGTGCATCCATCTGAAGTCTTTTAATAACCCCCCAAAGACGTAGTTCACCCTAGTTCATAAATTTACTCTAGAAAGAGAAGGTTTTAAGAAACTAACTTCCTCCAAGGTTCATTCATTATCTAAAGTAAAATTTGACCATGGAATTTCATAATTCTTCATCTTAACACCAATTAACATCTTTTTACTCATGTAATCCACAGGCTTTCAAGAAAATACGCCTCTAAGGCTGATGTAACATCTCAGATTCAAAATAGAGGATAGCATGTATAACTTCAAGGTGCCAGCCCACAAGGACCAACCATGGGTCAATGGGGAATCACCAAAGAAACTGCACAAAAATAGTGAACCACGCCAGGACCCACGCCCCGTGGATGGATCCATGGCTCTTGGCTGGGGGAGTCGTGGATGGATCAGAACTCCCTAACCACAAATGAATCTTGACCAAGAAGGACCGTAGGTCCATCCATGGTTCGTCAGTGAGAGTCTCATGGGTCAGGCCTGGATAGTTGAATTAGAAACCTATGGGTCTTTTCCGATTTTAGTTAAATCAATGTGTTGTTGTTTTGCCTAAGTCTAGACCAACTATATAAGTATTTTTAACCCCAAAATCCCCTCATTCAAGTCATTTCCTCAAATCCCATAAGAAAACCCAAAACTCATCTAAACAATTCTCTCTCTAGAAGTTGGAAGAAGAAGGAAGAAATTGGAGTTAGGTTAAGATCATGTCTCCCAATCTTCAAGCTTTTGAGGGCATTGTAATCTAGGGATGATGGCTTTTCATCCATGGATTCTTCCATCCATCGAGTCCCCTAGAATTTCCCCAATTTAATGAAAAATTCCATTCTAGTTAGGGTTTCTTCAAATGTTGGGGGTTATGATGATTGTTGATCCAATTGAGTGTATTATGATTGTTTATGATAGAATTAGTAGAATTACATGTTTTTAGAGTTAAATTACATGTACCCATGCCTATTCCATGATTCTAACCTAAAATTGATATAATTGTGTTGATGTCATGAAGGAAAACTTTATGGGTTTAGGCTTGTCCTTATAGGATTGAGGAATTATGATTAGAATTTATTTAGAATGAAGCTTAGATGATGATCCTGAGTTACAAGGCTTTGAGAGTAAAGATTATGATATGAATTGTTGGTAGTTGATGTTATTGTTGAGGAAGATATACTTCTCACATGAATTGCTTAATTATGAATGTATGAATGTGAAAGGTTTACTCATATGAATGATTCTAGGTTGAAAGGATTGCTCACCTAAAATGAATCTACACTAAAAACTTATGTAATTGATGAGGCTAGAGGCAATTACCCTTGACCTCCATAAGTAAGGATATGAGGTGATTCCAATACTACTTAGAATTGAACAAGAAGTGAGTCCCCACGTTCTTATTATGATCAATGGACATGGAGGCGAGTACCCATGCTCATTTTGAAATGATGTAGAGGAAAGTACTCGTGTCATATGATGATATTGTGGAGGCGAGTACCTACAATCTAAAAGTAAGTAAGGTAAGAGGCGAATACCCATTAGCCTTTTTAAGTTAGTAAAAGAGGTGAATCCCCATGTTTTTAAAAGTAAGTATGAACGATATGATTATGTTGTGAAGAAAGTATAGCTTGGATTGTTGTGTGCTTGATATGCCTTCCATGAGGTAAGTTGACAAGAGGCGGATGACCCAAGTCTTGACTAAGGCTATGTAAGGCTGCTTGAGAAGTACTCCTTCCTTATTATTATGTTAATTTATGTACATTGATTATGCTTATGGTTTGTATTGACTAACCATGATGTTTATGCTAGCTATCATATTTGGTACATTCTTGTAATAACTCATACTCTTGACTACATTCTTATCAAATGTAGGGTCCGACATTCCCGATTCACACACTTGTGGCTAGGTTCTTAGTTTATCAAGGAAGTGAAGCTTTGGTGAGTCCTCATTGTATTCAAGGATTGGATCACCCCTTTATCTCTTTTATGTCTTTCTTTTCATGTTGGACTATTGTATGAGTTGTGTCCCAAGATTTTTATCTTTTATGTTAGATGGTTCGAGACAATGATATTAGACTTTCGCTCATCTTATAAAAGACTTTGATTGTATTAAAAAGTTTTAAATTTCCGCACATTTTCTATTACTTTATGTTATGGTATGCTAAGTGGCTTGTATGAGGCCTCTCGGGGTCTTTACGCCTTGTTACATCTAGGGAGTACCCCTGGGTTGTGACAGATCAAGAAAATGTTCTTTATGTCTTTTTCTACGAAGATTCTCAAGAATTTAGAGCGTTTATGGTATGTAAGACTAATCATAGTGTTGGACGATAAGTTTGTGCTCATACCCTACATCTCAATTCAGTTAGTAAAAGTTTAATCTAGGGTTCTACCCTCAGTTTCATAGAATTCTTGATATAAGTTATGTTTTTTTCTGATATTTTAAATCCTTATATTATGAGATTGTAATATTTTGTGCATTGAGATTCTTGAGTTGTTGTTCATGCTTGAATTTCCACATAGCCTCTATTTGTTGAAGTTTTTACAGATAGTCTTCAAACCCATATCTTCCTTAAATTGATTTTGGAAACTAAAGCGAGTTTAAGAGAAAGTCTAAAGCCTAGTTTATTTGAACAATTTATGGGAACTTAAATGGTCCCAAATATATTATTTTCACATTTAAAAAGAGAACACCATTTTTAGAAAAGTATAAAGAGTTTCCAAACAACTTCAATACCGTTCAGTTACCTCTTACATATGCCCTTTTTGAGTAATTATCTCATCCCAATGAGTAGTTTACATGAGCATTTAAGCATATATTTTGGGACTAGTATTGAGTATCGATTTAGATGAGAGTTCAAATAACTCCTAACAACATAAACCACGTAGCCAGCGTGGGAGATGATCACACAAACATTTAGGCGACTCCTCATCTCATTTTTCTATTGTACTCAGTTGAGTTATATTTCAGCTTTTCACTTCAGTTATTGTTTCATTTGGTCTTATTACATACCATACATTCAATTTACTGATGTCATTCGACTTTATGTTGTAACTGTATATTATTTGTTTTATTAAGTTCTGGTTGTTTGCTCATATCTCATATATCTGGAACTAGCTAATGATCCCACCAATACACAATGATTATGTACTAATATTGCACATGCTCTTTCTTTGTTGAGTATATGACATATTCAGACGGTTTCTTTGAGACCTCAACTATGATCCTAGCGCTATCTGAACCAAGGGTGGGCACACTTGTCCAGGTTGTCATGAATTTGTCTCTCTTTTCTAGTCCATTTTTTGGACGTAGACTCTTTATAGTAATTTGGTTTTGGGGTGCAAGCCCGTATTCTAAACCAAGAACGAATTTTTGGGGCCACTACTTTCAGTTTTTAGGGGTCGTTATTTCCACATTCATGTTATGACTTTATTGTTTCTTTATGAAAGTTACTTTAAGAAATAAAAAATTGATTTGTTTATATAAATTGATGGTCTGAGGTCAATTAATTATTGGTGTGTTAGTAGATAGTTGATGTTCCCACCAGAGGTTAGTGTGACTGTCACTCACGACAGGTAAAAGTGGTGACAATTCATTGTTGAAACATAATAGGAAACTCCACTATTTATAGCCAACAAAAGGTAGTACAAACATATATTTATTAGTTCCTTATAATAAAAGCCATAACTCTTCCAAAAAGTCACAATCCTTCGAAAAAGTCACAACTCTTTGGAAAATCAAAACTCTTTGGAAAAGTCACAACCATTAAAAAAAGTCACAACAGTTCGGTGTGAAAATGTGCTATTCAAATTGCATTTTTTTTCTTTGTATCTTTTTGAAAAAGAAAATCACATATTTTTTCATTTACGCCTTCTAAAACCCAAAACATTAATATGATGGAGTTGAGTTATGCTTTGACCCTACACTCTAGAAGTTCCGTCATCTCTAGTTGTTGGGCAGCAAAAAACCTCACTGTTTCATCCATGCTCATATCCTAGTTTTCTGTGTCATTCCTTCGGCCTTCAATTTCAGAATCGTCAATTTCATTGGGAACACTTTCTATTGAATTGCGCAATTTAGATTCCTAGATTGGCACTCAACCATATTTGTTACAAGTTGGGATTTGTTCTTCAAGCAAAAGTTTTCATCTTGGCCTACTCATTGTTCTGGGCAGACCATAGTTACCCTAGATTTCATTCAATATTGGTCATGATGTATGTTGCGATGCTGGAATTTCTTTGCAAATCAAATTCTAACAGGTTAGCAAATAAACAAGTAAAATATCAAAACAATACCACAATTTCCCTAACCCCATGGTGGGCGTCATGCTATTTACCTAGAAAATAATACAATTGAGTTTATTAATTATTTTAAGGGCAAGTCAGTTAGATTTATCTTGTCAATAAAATAATAAGTTATCATTCGAAGGGTTCATTTAGGCTAATAGTGACATTTGTTCAACAAAGAAGACCTAAGTCATCTCTTAATAAAGTTATCCTTCGACATGTGACATGACTTACCAGAGAAGTTCTAGATTTTACTTCTAAACGCATAAATAGTAAAAATTACACACACAATAACATAGGACTATATTAAGCTATTCTAATTTAACTCCCAAACTTCTACTCTAAGCATTTAACAATTTATTTTATGTCAAAAAATGAGATATACATGTCAATACATGTAATAGAAGTTTATGCAATTATTTTTTGGAGAGGTACACTTTTTTTAACAAAACAAGTTTCATGCCCTAAGTAGACAACTATTACCATATAAGTTAAAACTCACTCTGCTCTACTTAAACAAGTAATAGGACTTATTCTCTTAAGAAAGTCGCATATGAATCTATCATTGGGTAAATGTCTAACTCTAGACTCAAAAACTCAAAAGCAAAAAGATTTTTCTAAGTTCATCACTAAAATAAACTCTCAGAAAATCTTCTTGTTTAAGAAGACCTAAAACACATGTCAAGGAAATACTACTGGAGGTGACTCAATTAAACTAACTTCTAATTTCTTATTTACAACAAACAACATGGAAAGCCTCACGATTGATCAATTTTTTTCATTCACACTAGTACTACTATCCATCTCTGAACAATAGATATTGCATTGTCCTCAATGCATCTATGGGATAGGTAGTTGGGATCTTTCATTTTGTGTGTTTAATTCTAGTTTTTTGTGCTGATCGATTACTACATTATCATTAAAATATTAAGCAAAGTAAAAACAAACACTAAATTTAGGGGAAAAAATACTAAATAATAGTGAAATGTTTCACAACAATAATAACATATAATGATTAGAAAGAAAAAAAGTAATCAAGTCGGGTATATGATCCTTAAAATTGGGCCTTCGAAGCTTAAGTATAGTGTATCTAGAGTGAATTCAAATTTCAAAGCTAAGATAATTTGTTTAAAGAAAATATGTATGCCTAAACAAGTGTATGAATTGAAAATCAAGAGTGCCCCTATCATTGATGCCTAATGGTATGTTTATAGACAATAATATAGATAATCAATTTTGTATGGTCCAGATCTCTCATAGTCTTCCCATGTGAGCACTAATTCTTCAGTTGAACAGTAGACGATGTGAATGTCAGCCTTCTCCTGTTATTCTTGGGATAACTGGATTACATTATACCTTGGAATGTAGTCCAGATTCTTGGGCCCAAACATTTCTCATTCAAAGCACTAATTTCGGTGATAAGGTTATCAGACTCTTCTAAATTGGTCTTCACTACCAGATTCGATCATCATCGGTGGGGTTTTCTCAATGTTTCTTGATCGTCCCTTAATAAACAAATTCTTGTGCCATATGTCGTCATAACATTCATCCATTTAGACAAGATTGGGTTTACCCCATACAATGTGTACATTTGGAATTGAAAATGTAATATTGTATATTCTGAACTATTATAAATTTGTAATTTTTTTTTATTATATGATGGTAAAACACAATAATTTTTATTTTTTGCACTTGTTCATTCAGGATCGAAATTGTAAATTTGATATCCTCTCGATCGTCTATAGTTATCATTTTATTTAGAAAATAAACATAATTATCCTTACAAACTATAATTGAAGTTTCGAGGACACTCTTTTACTTTATGGGGGTTCTTTTACCCCGAACAATATTTTAAACTGAAGAGAGATGACATAAAGTGACACCTGAGGTTGTCCCGAATTTTCAAAAAGACACCTTAACTATGTGGGCATCCTATTACCCTCTAAACAATTCTGAACATATATTTTCACATAATTTTTCTATTAATTCCAGATTTTAAATGACAAGTGTTATCACATACCAATTATTGTGTGACACGTGTTAATTTAATTTGAAATATAACTTTTTTTCATTTTAATTTTTTATTTATTTCTCTCTCTTACTTTTTGACTTATTTTCATTTTATTACTTTAATTTTAATTTCATTTTAAATTCTACTTCATTTTCCACCCCTACTTTCAAGCTACCTCTCCCTCCATTTTCTTTCTTTCTTCTTCTTCACCTCCCACCCTCGCCTCACCCCATCCCCATGTCAAGTTAATCCCTTCCATTTAATTTCTTTTTTCTTCTTCTTCTTAGGTCAAATTCCTTTCTTTCCAAAATTATACTATTTTCTAGACTTTGTTGAGTTATTGATAACAAAACTAATTATTTTTCTAAGAAAATCAAAATTTTGAAGGTATCATCAATGAATTTAACTCATTTTCATATAACTTCAAAACTAGAAATGATAATTTTGAAAGAGTCAGAATTCTACAAAAATTGAATAAGTTTAATTGAAATTTGGATTAAAAGAACTAAATAATACCTACTAATCATCTTGAAATCTAATAGGTTTATCAAATTGTTCGAAATGTAATAAAATATTTAGATATAATTTTAAAATTGAAGAGAGTTGAACTAATAGTAGTAAAAAAGGGAGGTGGAGTTGTGGTAAAAAGTGACATTGAAAGTGAGAAGCTTCAATGAAGATGACAATGAATTTTTGATGAAGAAGGAAGAAAGAAAAAGAAGACAAATAATAAGGAGAAAAAGTTAAAATAATAAGAAAAGAGCATTAATGAGTGCACAGATGCCTGTGGATACATGCATACTATTTATATATGCCAAAATATCAACGCAGCCAAATACTATGTCACAACTATTTGGTTCTTCGAAATTGGCTAACATATGCCTACTATGACGTTGGTAGCCATTTGAAACTTCATAGTTACTGTTACAGTGTCATGTTTGACAAAATACATGTCGACTTTGTTGTTGACGATCATTTACTTGTTCACAGTTTTCATTGTATTGTCGTGTGACGCCATGCTTGACAAATACCTGTACAGACATTATTAATGAGTTGCTTGTTATTTACAGTAGAAGTGTTTAACTAATGAAGGTAGAGAAGGTAGTAGCAGTAGAATTGAGCTTGGTGGGTGACGTATCTTTTATGGTATCAGGCGTGTAGCATATATTCTTGATTTTCTTCAATCTGGATTTTCAAAACTACAACGCAATGTGGCAGAAAGAAAGCAGTTTGAGGTCTTCTTTTTCTTCAAAACCCCCCGGGAAAATCAAATGATAAAATAAAATGTTAAGTAAACTAAAACTAATTAAGACAACTATATTTCAACCTCAATGGCAGAATCTTTGTTCTATTTGCAATGGTTCAACTAATTGGAAATAATAAATGTGAACATGAAGCTCAAAGAAATGCAAATATTATTTAGTTGAATTTATTTATCAATTTGAGTAAGCTTACTGTAACACCTCGGAACCCAGACGTAAAAAGCGCAGTAGAAAATTACCAGAATCTGTGAACCACGATAGGGTCCACGATCCGTTGACTTGCCCGTGGACTCCATTACCTTTCGGTCGGGGTGGATCACAAAGCCCTCCACGAGCCGTAGACTACCTCATAAGCCGTGTTGGTACTCTTGGAAGTCAAACAGAATCCATCGGGCTCGAACATCAGACCATGGGGCCCCTCACGGGCCGTGGTCTTGACGACAAGCCGTGGTGGCTTCCGTGAAGTCGAGCCAGTGTAGCCCTTAGCCCAAGTGAAGGACCACAAGGACCTTCACGGTCTGTGACCCTTCACACGGTCCGTGAAGTGGACCATAGTAGGGAGTCCCGAAATCAGTAGCAACTGGACCAAGGTCCACTGCCAACTCTGGACCAAGGTCCCAAAACTACGTGGTTTTGGTCAGTTTTAGCCTAGTAAACTAATTAGAACTTACCCTAATCAATTATTCACCTAAATCAAGTGAAAATTAGAGTAAAAATCAGAGGGAAAGACGAGCACCCCTAGTTCAAGAACACAATGAGTGGGATTTCACTAGTGGGTTCCTTTCACCCATTAGATCCCTAGATTTCTGTCAGAACCTTGATTCCCTTAATATTATCTAGACCTAGGGTTGTTTGAATGTTAGAAATTATTGGGTTTTTAGAGGTTAGAATCATCCAAATCAGATTATCATGATTTTAGTATTGTTTTGCATAGATACTTTCATAAATTCAGAACCATAGCTATATAGTTCTTTTAGATAATGAATTACACATACTAGGCAGTTATTTCATTTATACATGCCTTAGATTTGAATGTTTCATTATTAGTACATTAATGTTGCATTTTCAGTTCGCATATCAGTATTTTGAGCTACTCAGCATTACAAAAAATCAGTCATAAATTGTTAATTACATAATCAATTGGGAGTAGCTTAATACCAAGTGGACTAGGGTTCAGCGTACCCGAATATTCACATAACTACGTGCCCAATAGGTTTATTAGTACCCTATGTGGGCATTACATTTTAGTGATTACGTCAGTCATGCCTCTATACCTCTGGCAGGGTATAATGGGTCCTCTCAATTGGGCATATACATCGGACTCCACATTTAGCTTATGTGGTGTTATGTCGGTTATTAGTGGCTCCCTTACAGTCAGAATCTATTGCATTGACCATGTTATCAGTTAAAGTTAGATTTCAGTGTCAGCATGTTATAAACCACGTCATTGCATTCAATCATTTCATGTTCAGTATTTTCAGTATAGTATCATGCTTATCTCATATCATTGCTCAATTATATGCTTTGTTCAGTTATGTATGTTGTTCAGCTTTATTCTATCCTGCCTGCTCAATACTTTTCAAGTACTGACGCATACTTTGTTCTACATCTTCTCGTGATATAGGTTTAGGTTCTCAACTTCTAGATCATGCATAGATCGGCTCCCAATCTTCAGCTCAACAACATCAGTGGTGAGTCCTTATTCTCCGAGGATGACTTACATGTTTCCTTTGCTTTTAGTCTTAGTTTCAGTTTTTGCTAGATTTAGTTGGGGGCATGTCCCAGCACTTCTAGTCAGTTAGAGGCTATTTTCAGACATAGTTAGTTTCATCTTTAGCACTTGAGTTTGACCTTTCAGCTTTTGTTAAACTCTCAGTTTTTATATATATTCAGATAGTATATGGGTATTCCCCATCATTTCAGCTTAAATGATGACTTAGCTTCTGCATAGTATTTCTTTACTTCATTTACTTTAGCATGCTTATGATATACCAGTAGGGTTAGCTTGGGGTCACTCGTGATTCTAGATCCCGTGTCCGCGTCCTGGGGGTAGCATTGGGGTGTGACACTTACAATATCAAATTCCATAAAAATTATAGACTTCAAAATTTGAGGAATATTTGTGGAAGCATTTTATTTTACCTTATCAAAAGAAGTACAAAAGGAAACACCATATGTTCTCCCAAGGGACAACTCAATAACTCAGAGTCCACAATTGACGCACAAGTCAAAGTTCAAATTATGAAGCTCACTATCTAGTTTAATCTTTAACTATAAAGAAAGAGAAAAAACACCAAATAAAAATGATGACTCCTTAGTATATTTTTAGTTGTCGATTATTAACTTGACACACAAATAATACATAGATGATAATTTTGCTTTGAAAAAATATCTTGAAAAATGACTAATAGCAAGAATACATTAGAAATTAAAGTGATAAATTATCTTAATTTATTAAATTGCAAGATGAAGATCAAAAACAGGTAAGATAACTATAAATGAGAGAAGAATAAAAAGTTATTAAGACACATAACCAAATACATTAGATGCCGAAATTGAAACTCACTCAAACGAAGGAAGAATATCTTTAAAACAAATATAGGAGAGAAACATAAAAAAAATAATAACAAAAAGAGTACCTGAAAATTACAATAGAGATGAATGGAAGATGCAAGTGAGAGAGAATGGAAAAAAATAAATAAAAGAACACTGCAATTCCTCCCACTTGCGCTAAAGAATGGAAAATAGAAGAGATGTTGAAGTCATATCAATATGTGTCCCTAGGTATGAAACTATTGTCACGACCCGACACTACACCCTGCACGTGGCCGGCACTCGAAGACCATTGTTGGTCCCCAAGCGAACCCTCATCCTGGCTGACTACAAGCGAAAAACAAATTCAAGCATACAAAGTTTAAAAACTGAAATAAAAGTTCATAAAACTTAAATACAAACTTTAAGTCCAAAGAAAACTCTGTATAATAAAATATATACAACTCGCCATAAAAAGGCAACTTTAGTCTTTAAAACATTTAATAAAATAAATGATACAGACTTCTCAACTATACTGACTATCTATGAAGCCTCTAACTAATAAAGATGGAAGTCGGGACAAAACCCACGACATCCTAACAACTGATATAACTGAAAGGTAAATGAAATCCTCCGAAAGCAAGGAGGCTCACCATAGCTAACTCGAACTCTCGGATGTATCAACGAAGCTCCTGTTGATGATCCTGAATACCTGTGTCTGCATCATGAGAAGATGCAGGCCAAATGGCTCAGTACGTGGAATGTACGAGCATGTAAGAGGAATTCTAAAACATAAACATAAGCTTGAAACTTGATAGAAATGAAACATACTTACCTCTTCTCAAACTTACTCAACTCAAGGAATACTCAAGGGTACTCAAAACTACTCAAACTTACTCAACTCAGAAGTACTCAAGGATAAGATACTCAACTCTGAGATTAGATACTCAACTCAAGGATATGATATTCGACTCAAAGATATGATATTCGAATCTGGATACTCAACTTTGGATACTCAACTTTGAATACTCAACTATATAAGACTGAACTCATTTCAATATAAAGCAATTTAAAACAAGTGCAATATAAAGAAACAAACTGTTTAAAAACATGCTGTCAAATCTGTGTGTATGCAAGGATACAACATAACTCTGAAATGTATATAAAAATACAATAAACTGATGTATATAAAAATACAATAACTTCTGTGGGAGTTTCTCTAACAGACAACCATCACATAAGAGCTATAGTGATGATACAACGATCTACCTCATGCTACCAGCGCATCCTATACCCGGCCAAAGGTATAGGACCTGAACTACTAATGGATCTACTAGTCTATGTGAAAAGGGTTCATCTAAAAAGTATGACCCTTTTCTACCCATGATGGCTACATGGTTTATGGGGGCTGTGAGTTGTCTGAACTCTCCCCCATATCGGTGCTCAATACTACTCCAAAAAATATACTAGCTCTTATGTTTTAAAAACATACTTCTTTCTGTTGATTTGAGATAATTGCTCAAAAACTTAGCTCAAAGGCTATCTTGGAAATCTCAGTTTCCCTACTTGCTTCATTTAGAAAGCTATTACTCTTTTCTGAAAACTAGCCCGAAGGCCCTTTGAAAATCTCAGTTTCCGTTCTTATTTAAATGTGAAAACATTTATAAACTCTTTGGGAATACTTAGTCCCCATATGCTTTTGAAGAAAAGGACTTCAAACATTACTCTTTACTCTTTACTGAACTCAAAACTTAAGTCTTAAAACAAAGGTAAAACATTTGTAAAAGACTTCTTAAAATGTGGTTCGTGTCGAATGATGGACATGAACGACTCAATGCAAGGTTTTCAATAACCACAGATAGAGCTCAAATACTTGGAACTCAATAACTTAAATAATACTACTCATTTCAAGAATGCTCAACTCAGAGGGTTCATGCGGAATTATGACCATGAACGACTCAACTCAAGGACTCAAATATACTTCTCTTCTCAAGATTGCTCGACTTATAGGATTCATGCGGAATTATGGGCATGAACAATTCAACTCAAAGACTTTATGGGTAACATGTAATAGTCCCATGCTTAGAAATATAATCTCAAAGGGTATTAGGAACTCAATACTCAAGACTTAGAACTTGAAGATACTACTCCTCTCAAAGATACTCAACTTCTGGAGTTCATGCGGAATTTATGGGCATGAACGACTTGACTCATAAGTCTACATAACATTATGAAACTCATGTATTTGACTCTTCTCATTCTATGACTTACTTCCTCAAAACTTAGTTCAAATCGATAGTTGATCTCAAAGGATTCACAATTGAACTCAAAGGCTTTCTTGAACTCTACTCTTAACTCTCTCTTGAATTTGAATTATGAATTCAAGAGTTATGATTCATGATATGAAGGATCTCAATAACAATATAGCTATTCAATAATTATGAATAGAACTTTTAAAAGAAACATGAATTCAAGAACTCAAAACCAACTTATCTCAAGAATACTCAAATCTAGGGAAAGTATCCTAGATTACTCTTTTTCTGATCTGAAAGTAGATGTAGGGCGTGAGGACGAACTAGTCCAACACTATGATAGCCTTACATACCTAGAAGAACAAGATTCTTGAAGAATCTTGAAGAAGAACTTGATTAGAAGCCTTGAAACCCTAGCTTGAAGGTAAACAATCAAGAAAACCTTTCTTGAGATTCTCGAGTTAGTTTCTTAAAATCTCTATAGCCAAAAATTATGATTTTCATGAGTGAAGATGAAAATCTGATTGTTTTGAACTTTTTAATTAGTCGAGAAATTTGTTGATGGTTTTCTTGGAGGTAAAAAGACAAAAACGATTATTTTCAATATTTTCCCGTCGGCTAATTCGTAACAGCACTGTATAGGTTACTAAAATAGTCATAACTCTTTACTCAAATATTGGATTGATGTGAAACTGGTGGGATTGGAAAGTAGATTCAATTACCTTTAATTGGATAGGTTATGGCTCACGTAACTCTTAATATTCTAAGAGATATGGTCGTTTAAAGTTGACCCAAGTAGAATCTTACATCAAAACTTAATGAAACTTCAAGAACACTTGTCAAGAACTCATCAAGAACTTAAATCCTTAAATTTCAAGAACGAAATTACGCTGAATAAATCATGATTGGCATGTGGGTCAAAGAACCCAACACTATGGAAGCTTACATACCTCTTAGGGCTTAATCCCATGGTGACAATCCGCAACAACTCTCAAGCATCTCGACGAACGCTTCGATCCTTTCTCTTTTCTCCTCTTTTCTCTTCTTCTTTTCTCTTCTTGAACTCTCAACTAAAACCCTAGGTGTAAACTAGGATTATAAAACTGAACCTAATAGGATTAGACCCTTAAGACCTTACTAAAAACGAATTAAATCTGATTTGGTAAGGAAAAGACCAAAATACCCCTCTCTATTTTCGGCTAACCTTCCCTAACTGGTCAGCCTATCTTCAAAAGGCCATATCTCACTCATCTGACCTCGAAACTTAGCAAACTCAGCGGCGTTGGAAAGATAATTTAAAGATCTTCGCTACGTTATCTGGTAGCACACCTAATTCATCATGAGCTAGGAATTATGGTCGTTTGAAGTCGACCCAAAACTCATACTTAAGCATAACTTGCAAAATTTCAGATTTTGCTATTTCCAATTTAATTCTTTTTGAAACTCAAGGTGCTACATCTAGCGACCTTAACACTTAAGAAATTTTAATTCCTCGGTAAAATCTCATTCACTACGATGAACGGTTCGAGTCTTAGTTTGAAAAAAATTTCTGGGGTGTTACAACTATAAAGACTGCAATTAGTACTCCTAGTGACACGTAAATTTGCAGGCATAAATTAGAAAGAGTTGAATAGTCACAATTGCCCTCAAATATGAATTGAATGACAGGAAGCAAACATGTTGATACTCATTTTGAACTTTTTTTTTTTTTACCCTCCCTAGAATCTCCCACTCCTTTTTGCTCCCTTGGTGACTCGAACTCGCAGCCTTCGGGTTAGAAGTGAGGGGTGATTACCATCCGAGCAACTCATTTTGAACTCACTCTTCTAATATAGTAGAATTTGTTCCAAGTCAGTAGTTAAGATAGTATTTATTCAACTTTTAAAAAGTTCAAGGGGTTATAAAAGTCCCAAAAATATAAAGTGTGTGCGCTTGAAATTTTTTGTATAGTTTAGGTTGGGGTGTAATCATGCATTTTCCCTTTTATTTATTTGAAAGTAAAACATAATAATTATTTATTTATGTTGAAAATATAGCCAATATTTACATTTTATTATTACTAGTAATCTATAATGATAATGAATTTATCAAACATATTCCTCAGGATGATTCCACTTCAAAATTTCTATAAATCTCAAATAGTTAAATGTTACTTCACAAAACTTAGCCAATAGTCGAATTTGTCACTTCAAAGTTTTATATATGATACAATCATTTTTCTTCCCGATAAGCTACATTATATTTATTAGGTGAATGTGTTTGTTAAATGCGAAATGATAGTATTTAATAACAAATGTGAGATTCAAAATTTTGTTAATTTTTTTTAAAAAAGAGTTGTTAATTTTCACTCAGATTATTATAAAGTTGGCTTGAGATCAAGAACATTAATGTAAAACAAAATCAAATAAGCAATAGAGAATCAAATATCAATACGATTTTTTTAGATAAACTCAAAATAGTACAATCTAATAATATCATGATCCAAATCAAGAAAGACAGTAGAGACTCAAAACACATAACAAATCAATGGATGGTAGATAGTCTTCAAATATCACTTGCATATAAGAGCACTCTTGATCTTATGAATTGTGTGCGAGATAAGTGCATTTGATTCTTTGACCAACTCCATAGAAAGAGTTGTAGCTGGAAAGATGTTCCCCACCATTTGAAAGCTGATAGTCACCAACGATCCACCACCGAACCCATTATTCATCTCCCCAGAAATAACATTATAGTTATTAGTTGTAGAGAAATCTTGAAAACAATCCGGGACTATTGTTATTCCATTTGAGAAGAGAGTCACACAAGAAGAGTCCCCCCCACCCCTTTCATCATGGTATTAATTTCTTGTGAATCAATTGTAGCATAAACCAAAAGAGATCCAATTGCATCCATGCAAGTTCTAGTCGTACTTTTTTGTTAGGAAGTGAATTCTTTTTGAAAAACCTATTCCCAATGGTATAAAATAAACAATGATAAAAAAATCAAATTTAACATAAGCAAATAAACAAGTACAAAATAAATTAGAATTATACATACGTTTCAAGCTCTTGAATCTGATCGGCATTATGCCTAATGGGTTTCTTCCTCTTCGATGATGATTCACCACCAGTTATGTTGCCACCGATAGAACTTCTCTCTATTTCTTCCTCTCCAGATCATCCTATCACAACATTAATCAAACTTTCTTTTCTCTCATTCATGTCACTATGACCTACCATCTTTTATTTCTGAACAAATTTAAGATTCTATCAGTTCAACTCAATATCATGCATATGTGATCATATAATACCAGAATTAAAAAATTATTTGGTTCCAAATAATTGAAAATGAAAAGAAACAACATATCAAGATACTAGAACAAGAGAATTATTTGGTTACAAATATATTGCATAAGGAAGTGAAAAAAATATTTTATTGAAGCAATAAATATTCAGAAAGAGTTAAACTCATGTAGTAACATAAATGGAGCGTCTAGTTATCGTGAAAGGTGGTAGTAGTTAGTAATTACAAATATATAGAATAACTCCATTTCCATTACTATATATTTTTTTACCAATGAAGACTTCAAAAATTATTTAAACAATACATATCAAACTCAATTCACCTATCCACATCTGTCATTATAACAAATTTAAGATAGATCTTATGCTTTTTAGGAGTGTCTTAAGTCATATCTAAAACATCTAATGCGACGTAAAATATAGAAAAAAAATATATCGTATTAGTTAATTATCTATGTTGAGCTTATACCAAATAGCAAAATTAGTGAATATTCACGTAGTCAATTGAAATTATCAAGGGTTAACACATAGTTGTTATTATTGCTTGTCCACAAGAGACACATTCAGTTGAGGCCTATGGATAACAAAAAGGAGAGAGAAAAGGGTGATAAAATAAATCGTAAATGACAATTTTTCAAGAAAAGGATGGTAGAAAAATCTATTCTAAATTCACACCAAATAATATTTTAAAAATAGAAAACACTTTTTATCAAAATATTCTTTTTTTCATGAAACCTTAAATTTGAAACCCCATATAGTTCAATTTATATTTCATCGTGTCCCTAAAGAAATTTCAAATATCTTTGACTAAAGATGAAAAAGAATTTCAAAGATTTAGAAAAACTCTTTATATTCGCATCTTAAACTCATGTTGAACTATTTATTATTTTATAAGATGTTCCCTAAAAATATTCCATATGTCACAAAAGTTACATTGATAACTTATAAGATCTATAAACCAACAAAAAACAACCTTGTTAACTCTCCACAGAATAAATGGCATTAGACTTGGAGATCATTAAAAGTTGATGTTTAGAATGCAGACATACAAGGTATATATGGGGTAATTAATTTAATGAATTTACAAAAATCTTGCAAAATAGGAACAAAAAAGGTAGAAAAGAAATGAAGAATTAATTAGCATATAAATTACTTCCATAGAATGACAACACGTCTTGCTTAGTACTTGAAATCAATGGGAAGACTCAAGAATACAGCTACTTGATTAACTTAGTGAAGCATTTTTAGAATGGTCTGAAAAATATGATTAGTAGTAGCTATATATACTACAAGAAGTTTTCTCTAGATTGGAAGGAGAAATGAGTCAACTTTGAGTTGTTTCCTACTCACTTACCAAAATATAATGATAAAGATGTTTTACCAATTGACATAATACATAAATATGCCCTTTTAATTAACTTTATTTTATATTTATGTCCTCCAACTTTGATTGTGCACAAGTAGACACTCGAACTTGTATAGAATATATAATATGGAATATCATTACTATTTATTAAATATTAAATAATTACATATTATTGCATTATGATGGGACGATGCACTGTCATTTTTTCATGAAAAAACATGATTGTTATGAAAATCCATTTGTTCATTAAAGAACATGACTCATATGAAAAGTTATTTGATCCTGAAAGAACATGAATCTTATATAAATATTCTCCAGAAATAGCCTAAGAAAAATTGGCATGTATAAACATAGGGCTTTGTTGTATTCTGAAGGGATTTGTTTGTTTTTTTCCCAATATGTATACATGAAATATCTCTTTAAAAAAAGTTATTACACACCTCAAAGTCTTCTTCTTCTTCAATTTTTATTTCCTATTATTTTTTTTCTAACAATTACGTTATTGCTCCAAGGCATCAATATTTGCTAAACACCTCAAAATTTTCTATATTAAGATCCTTATAATTCTTCGTAGGTGTATAGATTTATACTGGGCGATTTTATCACAATCTAAAAAATGGACGTGATGATACTTGTCTATCCTTACTAAGACAAATTAGCCTCAACCCAAAAGAATCGAAAGAAATGTAGAAAGATAAAGCAAGAACAAGATAAAAGTAGAAAACTTATTCATTTTATTAACACCCCAAAACCTGGTTGTTACATGTACAAACCACTAATACATAGAGTGTAGAATTAAGAAATAAGTACAAGTCTCAAGTCTTTATGTCTCAAGTCGTGCACCGAAAGTATTGCGGTTAAATCCTAGAAAGAAGCCTTAGATGATGATCTAGGGTTAGGTGATGGTTGTGATTCTATAATTGTGTGATGTATGATTGTTCTTGCTTCATTATGACACATGTACGTGTATGAATATTGCATTATTGATCACACTTGTTGAAAATGAGATAGATGAATGATGAATGCCAAGAATCATGATTAATTTGTTTGAACTTGAGAATATACTTGTGATTGTGATTGTGGTGTGTTGACTGGATCGGTTGACACGTTTCGGCATAATTAACTTGGATCAGTTGCCACGTTCCGGCATAACTAACTTAGATTGGTTGCCACGTTCCGGCATAATTATGGGATATGTTGCCACATTCTAGCATAATTCTTGGATGGGGTACCACGTTCTGGTATGCTAACTTTTTGAGTTTGGGTCCCATGAGAGGACCAATGATTTGATGTAATTGTATGCCTTGAGGTTTGTGAAACTGTACCTTGTTGGTAATGATAATTGATGTTAAATTTGCCGGAGTTGTTGTATGGTTATGAGGGCTTATGTTGACTGTTCTTTTATGCGATCAAACTTGATATGTACCTTGATGAAAAGTGAACCGGAAAGAACATACCCAATCGGGAGGAGATATGGTAGGAGGGAAGTTAATGTTTCAAGAATGGTTAATATCTGAGAAAAGGGGGTTGTTTGTTGTAATGGCAAGGAAGTGGGGTAGCGTAAGTGATGAAAATGCTTAGACGGATTTCACCTTGGAGAAAGGGATTTGTGTTAGTGGTTAGAAAGCTTGACATAATGTGCTATGTGTCCTTGGTGGGTGATATGAAGAGGAAGTAAGGGTATGATGTGAGCGGTTAGTGGGAATGCTTATAGTGTATTTGGTGGACTTCTCAATGTTTTAGAACGGTTAGGTTATGATCAAGAACCTAGTAGTAGGTTGATCGAGAAGGTGATTAGTAGTTATAGTAAGGGCGCTAGTGTAATTCTGAGGTATTCAAGAGAGGATAAGGGTGGAGAAGCGAGTGGTTTATTGTATGTTTCTGCTAGTTGATTTCTTATTTTATGCAGTAGGCGTTGGGTTGACCGATGATGCCTACCAGTACACGTGTTTTGTACTGATACTACTCTTGCTATGTCTTTTGACATATTCTGGAGGTTTGGTGATGCTTCATTAGGTAAAGACGAAGAAATTCTCCAACAACTTCTATCTTCCTTCCGCATTGTGGGAGCTGTGTCTTTTATTATCATGTCTAGTTGTACTCTTAGTAGCTCTTGTATCTGTTTAGACTAGATCCTTGGGGGTGTTAATTACTTACAAGCCTTAAAACTGATTTTGTTTTAATAGTTTTTATTTATAAAATTTCGTTAGCACATTTTACTTTCGATTTATTTAATTTACGCATATTGTAGCAATTGGGATGAGAGGGTTCTCCTACTTAGGTGGTAGTATGTAGGTGCCCGCACGGCCTGGTGGGTTGGGTCGTGACAAATTCACACCATAAGAAAGAGACAATAGTTCAAACAATTCAAGTTCACATTCATGCCATCAAAACATTTCATTAATCAATTAAATAGGGTCACAACAAGGCAATTCACAAAACATATGACCAACACATAGCCTTTTATTTAAGCCCCTTTTTATTCATTAAGTTCAATCAAGGGGAACATTGAACTCTTTACGTCATCCCCATTACTCCCAACACACAATAAAGGAAAAATACATGAATCCTACTAGAATACAAGGTTTGAGAAATCACTTACCTTAATTCAACTAACTAGTCACTCCAAGACTTGAGTCTTCCCTCCCGGTCAATATCTAAAGCCACAAAATTTATAACAAACAAGTACTCACAATAATTTTTCAAAAATAATAATACCCACATCATATACTTTGGAAAACAGGTCAATCAACTCAAAACCTGATTCCGAAAAAGAAGTTTGATTATGAAATTCTTTACTTGAAATCATTACCCATGGCATTTGGAATACACTGGTGAAAACCATTTAAGAAAAGGACTTAAAATTAGTTCGCAATCTCCATTTTAGTTTAGAACTCGAGTTCTTGAAAATCCTGTCATTTACCAATCAGAATCCCAAATTTTG
Organism: Solanum verrucosum; assembly: GCF_900185275.1. Taxonomy (NCBI): domain Eukaryota; kingdom Viridiplantae; phylum Streptophyta; class Magnoliopsida; order Solanales; family Solanaceae; genus Solanum; species Solanum verrucosum. The sequence continues at coordinate 1,620,990 of NW_026019996.1, read as the reverse complement.
ATATTAAAATCCATTAATAATCAAAGAGAAATGAAGTTTTAGGATAAAAAAAATTTACCCAAAAGATCTAGCACAAGAAATCTCTTCAAAATCACCTTCAAGAGTTTACCAAGCTCAAAAATAAAAAATAGGACTTAAGCCCCAAAAATAGCAGGTCAAAACCCCTCCTCTGATATCACAAAAACGTCCCTGGGTTTGCAAAATTGAACCCCTTGAAAGTCAGGGTCTTCGCTTTCACGAAGGTCGCAAAAGCGACAAACCCTTTGCGATTGTTATGGTCAGGCCACCTGTTCCTTCGCTTTCGCGATCAGACCTTCGCTTTCATGAAGATCGCGAAAGAGGCCATTCCTTCACAAACGCGAAACACAACAGATTCTAGGCACCAGAAAATCATCCAACTCTGAAAAAATCAAAGGATCTTCTGGATTTGTTTGGAACCTCATACACACAAATTATATAAGTAAATCGATTACTCGACGTTTCAAACTCAATGACTATGAGGACTCCTTAATCCAACATCCGTGAAACCACGAGAAACTAGCATACACCTAAAAAGACCAAAACAAACTCGAATTTTGATCCAAGCATCCGAACCCTGAATGTTGACCAAAGTCATTCCAAAGGCTAAATTCTCAACAATTTCCAACTTAGGATCTTAAATCCTCAAAAAGACTTTAAATTTGAAACCGACGACTCTCACAGACCATACACTAAAAACCACTTTTACTTGTATCAGACTTTTGAGAAGAATCAAGTTCTTATATCTCATAGTCTCTTGTGTCTCCGAGTTATACTTTGAGTCAGACTCCTCCTTTCATCATCCATCTTTTTTTGTCAGTGTTGCTGTTGAACTGTAACTCTTCTTCTCGCTTTTTACTTGTTTTCTTGATTTTGTCAAAATCATCCTTGATCCATTTCTTTATTCTTGCATTTATGTCCAAACTTATTTTGGATGCATGTGTAGAATTCAACTTCTTGTGATAATGCAACTTTGAACCATACTTACTGACTTGTTTCTTCAATCTTTGTAATTCATCAAAACTTCATAAACCTAACAAATTCCCTCTCTTTGATGATGACAAACAAGGCCGACTCAACAAGATTAGGGGCCTAAAGCCAAACCTTAAAGAGGGGTCCTAATATTTTTTTTAAAAAAATTTCAAAATAATAATAATCATGTATATATTTATTTGAAATCTATTTTTCTAGCCTTTTTTGATGTGAAGTCATTGATTACTGTTTTCTAATAATTTGTTTAGTAATTCATTTTCAATTGATAATATAGTTAATGCATTCAATCTCATAATATTGATCTTAGATAAGATTTTATCAATTTTAGTTTCGAAAAACTTCTTTCGGCTGAGGCAATAGTTACAGGAATTGTTAGCATTATTCTATAAGCAATATATGCATTAGGAAAAGAATCAAGTCTTTTTATTTGATTGAGTGTTTCCATTAAATCATTATTGTCTAGTTATATTATTTCTCTTAATATTAACTAAAACGAGAATATATATACTTACTAACTAAGAATATCAACAATAACAAAAGTTTAGGAAAAATTATAAAATAAAGTTGGAATAATAAAACCTGGCTCACGAATTTGATAAGTTAATTAAACAATATTGAAATACTGTTGCATTCCTTCAATATAATGATTGCTTGTTGCACTTCTTAAGATTTTGAAGAAGACACTCAAAAGCAAATTTTGTTCTTTTTTTAACTTGTAAGCAACAATAAATCATTTTTTTAGGAGAGAGTTCAATATTAAGGATAAAAATAATAAAATAGAGAACAAACAAGATGAGTATAAGGTAAATAATAATATAAGGTCAAATTTTTAGGAGATAAATATGGAAACAAAATTTCCCACTTTAAGAAATTGTTTTCAAAAAATGTTTCATTCCCTTAGAAAAGTGGGGAAAACTAACGGTTATTTTGTTTTTTTTTTTATACTTCTTACATGTTTTTTTCAATTTTAAAATAAATATAATCTTAAGTAATATGTATAGTATTTTTTTAAAAAATTGGGTGCCCCAAAAAATATGGGACCCCAAGCGACGAGTTTAGTGGCCTAGTGGTTAAGATGACCCTGATGACAAACAATGTTACATCCATTTTTACCTGTAGAAACTAAGCATACCACAACTAATATTAAACAAGTTAGTCAATGGGTTATAAATTTCACACCCCTTATTTATCTCCTTTTGACATCATTAAAAAGATGATGTATCATTTATAGTTTAACGAGCATAGATCGTGGTCAAACAAGTCATGGTGTAGATCCTTTCAAATGTACTTTTTGAATTAGAATCGTTCGTCTTAAGTAGATTAGCTTGAACTGGGTGATGTATTACTTGCTAATGTGTTTTAATGTCCTTTAGAAAGTGCAACCAGGGTATCATAAGTGATTTAGGGTTATAAGAGACCTCTAACACTAAGTCAAGTTCAAAACTTTTCTACCAGCTACGTTTTTCGCATTAGTTCATGCAAGGGTCAACTTCAAATGGCCATATATTTATGCATATAAAGAACTGCATGGATCATATATAATCTATCAAATTAAAGGTTTATGAGTCTTCTTTCCAATGCCACCAAGTTTGCATTAATAGGAGTTTGGATTAAAAGGTTATGCCCACTTTACCGGAAACTATCTTGTCATGTGACTAAGGCAATTTCCCCGCGCTAGCGCACTGAGGCAACATCTATTGCCTTCTTGTGTTGTTGACTGCGTGCCTGAGATGTTTTACACATGGGTGCATGCATCTAAAGTCTTTTAATAGCCCTCCAAAGATGTAGTTCACCACCTTAGTTCATAAATTTACTCTAGAAAGAGAAATATTTAAGAAACTAACTTCCTCGAAGGTTCATTCATTATCTAAAGTAATATTTGACCATGCAATTTCATAATTATTCATCTTAACACCAATTAACATCTTTTTACTCATGTAATCCACAGGCTTTTAAGAAAATCCGCCTCTAAGGCTAATGTAACATCCCGGATTCAAAATAGAGGATAGAATGTTATAACTTCAAGGTTCCACCCCACAAGGACCAACCATGGGTCAATGGGGAAGCACCAATGAAACTGCACCAAAATAGTGAACCACGCCAGGACCCATGCCCTGTGGATGGGTCCATAGCTCGTGGTTGGGGAGTCATGGATGGCTCAGAATACTCTAACCACGAACGACTCTTGATCAGGAAGGACCGTAGGTCCATCCATGGTCCGTCAGTCGGAGTCTCGTGGGTCAGGACTAGATAGTTAAATTAGGAAGTTATAGGTCTTTTCCGATTTTAATTAAATCAATGTGTTGTTGTTTTGCCTAAGTCTAGACCACCTATATAAGTATTTTTAACCCCAGAAACCCGTCATTCATGTAATTTCCTCAAATCCCAAAAGAAAACCCAAAACTCATCCAAAAAATTCTCTCTCTAGAAGTTGGAAGAAGAAGGAAGAAATTGGAGCTAGGTTAAGAACAAGTCTGCCAATCTTCAAGCTTTGGAGGGCATTGTAATCAAGGGATTATGGATTTTCATCCATGGAGTCCCCTAGAATTTCCCCAATTTAATGAAGAATTCCCCAATTCTAGTTAGGGTTTCTTCAAATGTTGTGACTTATGATGATTGTTGATCCAATGGAGTGTATTATGATTGTTTATGATAGAATTAGTAGAATTACATGTTTTTAGTGTTAAATTACATGTACCTATCCCTATTACATGATTCTAACGTAAAATTGATATAATTGGGTTGATGTCATGAAGGAAAACTTTATGGGTTTAGGCTTGTCCTTATAGGGTTGAGGAATTATGATTATAATTTCTTTAGAATGTAGCTTAGGTGATGATCATGAGATATAGGGCTTTGAGAGTAAATCTTATGATATGAATTCTTGGTAGTTGATGTTCTTGTTGAGGGAGAGAAACTTTCCATATGAATTGCTTAATTATAAATGTATGAATGTATGAATGTGAAAGGTTTACTTACATGAATGATTCTAGGTTGAAAGGATTGCTCACCTAAAATGAATCTAGACTAGAATCTTATGTAATTGATGAGGCTAGAGACAATTACCCTTAACTGCGGTGATTCCAATACTCCTTAGAATTGAATAAGAGGTGAGCCCCCACATTATTACTATGATGAATGGACATGGAGGAAAGTACCCGTGTCATATGATAAAATTGTGAAGGCGAGTACCCGAGATCTAAAAGTAAGTAAGGTAAGAGGTCACCCATTAGCCTTTGTAAGTTACTCAAAGAGGCGAATCCCAATTAGCCTTTGTAAGTTAGTAAAAAAGGTGAATCCCCATGTCTTTAAAAGTAAGTTTGAACGATATGATTATGTTGTGAAGAATGAATATCTTGGATTGTTGCGCGCTTGATATACCTTCCATGAGGTAAGTTGACTAGAGACAGATGACCCAAGTCTTGACTAAGGCTATGTAAGGTTGCTTCAGAAGTACTTCTTTCTTATTATTATGTTGATTTCTATACATTTATTGTGCTTATGGTTTGTATTGACTAACCATGATGTTTATGTTGTTTATGCCAGCTATCATATTTAGTATATTCTTGTACTAACTCATACTCTTGCCTACATTCTTATCAAATGTAGGGTCTAATGTTCCCAATTCACACACTTGTGGCTAGGTTCTTAGTTGATCAAGCAAGTGAAGCTTTGGTGAGTCCTCACTGTATTCGAGAATTGGGTCACCCCTTTATCTCTTTTATGTCTTTCTTTTCTTGTTGGACTATTGTATGGGATGCATCCCAAGATTTTTATCTTTTATGTTAGATGGTTTAAGACAATGATGTTTGACTTCCACTCATTTTATAAAAGACTTCGATTGTGTTGAAAAGTTATAAATTTCCTCACCTTTTCTATTACTTTATGTTATGGTATGCTAAGTGGCTTGTATGAGGCCTCTCAGGGTCTTATACACCTTGTTACATCTAGGGGTACTCCTGGGTCGTGACAAACTTGGTAATCAGAGCACAAGGTTTAGAATGGTTCTAGGATGTTTCAAGCCACGTCTAGTAAAGTCTTGTTTATAAGTGTGATGTGTGCCACATTTATGAATGAGAGACTATGAGATGTTTAGGAAACTTTACTTCGTTCCATGGAGTTTAACTCTATAATTTCTTCTCCTAATCCGTGCCCGATTTTTTTCAGGATTTGACTTATAGAAGGGCTACAAAAAAGATGGAGGGAGACAATGTTGATCAAGAGGTTTCTCCTCAAGTTCCTCCCCAAGCTCAACCTCAAGCACCGATTACCAAAGTTGAGGAAGACCCTCAAGAGTTTATCTACGAGGTTTACAAGGTACTTTCTATTATAGGTGCGACTTCGGTAGAGAAGGCAAAACTAGCTGCTTACCACCTCAAAGGGGTTGCTCAGATTAGGTTCAATCAGTGGAAAGAGGCAAGGCCAGTGGAAGCGGGTCTCATAGAATGGGAAAGGTTCAAAAGTGTTTTTCTTGATAGATTCTCCCCTCTAGATATGAGAGAGGCCAAGGTACTTGAGTTCATAAACCTTAGGCAAGGAAATATGAGTATAAAGGAATACGCCTTGAGGTTCACTCAACAATCCAAGTATGCTCCTTTCATTGTGGCTGATTGTAGGGCCAAGAGGAGTAAGTTTGTGTCGAAAGTTTCCGACATGGTAGTTAAAGAGTGCCGCACTGCTATGCTTGGACATGACATGGACATTTCTCACCTTATGGTGCATGTCCAATAAATTGAGAAAGAAAAGCTCAAGGAAAGATCTAGAGAGGCAAATAGAGAAAGAGTGGATGATGGTAACAATTCATATTCTAGGTCCGATGGACGGGGTTGTTCAAGGTTTCGGCAAAAGTTCTCTGGGTAAGGTTCTACTAGTGCTCCTTCAAGGCCTAATAATGAGAGGGTGTCTAACCTAAAACCTCAAGGAGATGGTAATAGGTCTTCAAATCCTACTTGTGCTAAATGTGGGAGATATCATGAAGGGAAGTGCTTAGCAGGGTCCTATGTTTGCTTTGGTTGTGGGATGACGGATTACAAAATAAGGAATTGTCCTTCGTTTACTAAGAATGATAGGGATGTTCATCATAGGGCTCAACTCTACCCTTCATCTGATCCAAGTGGTTCGGGTGCAAGTGCTCCTAAGAAAAACTGTTTTGATGCTCTCCAAACTAGAGGTGATCAAGAAAGTTCCCCGGATGTGGTGACTGGTATGTTAAATGCTTTTCATATAGATGTGTATGCTTTACTTGATTACTTGATCTGGATGCTACTTTGTCCTTTGTGACCCCTTATGTAGCTATGAGATTTGATATGCTTCCCAATGTGTTGTTGGAACCTTTTTTCTGTCTCTACCCATGTTGGTGATTCAGTGGTGGCAAAGAGGGTTTATAGGAGATGTCTCTTTTCCTTATCCCATAGAGTTACTCTTGTTAATTTTATAGAGCTTGACATGATATATTTCGATATTATCATGGGTAGGGATTGGTTGCATTATTGTTACGCCTTTATTGAATATAGGACTAGAGTAGTCAAATTTCAGTTTCCAAATGAGTCTTTCCTTGAGTGGAAGGGGGGGAATTCTATGCCAAGAGGTCAATTTGTTTCTTACCTAAAAGCTAGGAAAATGATTTTGAAGGGTTATTTCTACCATATAGTGAGGGTGAGGGATGTGGAGTCTGAAATTCCTATTCTTTAGTCGGTCCCAGTTGTATAAGAGTTTCTGAAAGTCTTCCCCGATTATATACCTGGTATTCCTCCTGAAAGGGATATAGATTTTGGGATGGAACATCTCCCCGATAACCAACCTATATCTATTCCTCCTTATAGAATGACTATAGCAGAACTTAAGGAGTTGAAGGATCAGTTAAAAGACTTATTGGATAAGGGTTTCATCCTACCGAGCATCTCTCCATGGGGTGCTCTGGTGTTGTTTGTGAGGAAGATAGATGGATCGCTCCTTATGTGTATTGATCATCGACAGTTGAACAAGGTAACCATTAAGAACAAATATCCTCTCCTAAGAATAGATGACCTATTTGATCAACTTCAAGGGGAAAGTTATTTCTCAAAAATTGATCTCTGATCGGTTTATCATCAATTGAGGGTGAAATTTAAAAGATATTCCGAAAATAACTTTTAGAACCCAATATGGTCATTATGAGTTTTTAGTTATGTCCTTTGGTTTGATTAATGCCCCGGTGGCGTTTATGGATTTGATGAATAGGGTGTTTAGACAATACCTGGATATGATCGTAATTCTTTTCATAGATGATATTTTGATCTATTTGAGAAGTGAGAATGAGCATATTGATCATTTGAGGTTTATGTTGCAAATCTTTAAGGAAAGACAACTTTTTGCTAAGTTTAGCAAATGTGAGTTTTGGCTAAGGTCCATGGCTTTCCTAGGTCACATCGTTTCAAGTAAGGGTATTGAGGTAGATCCTATTAAGACGGATGCAGTCAAGAGTTAGCCTAGATCTCTATCAGCGACAAACATTCGAAGCTTCTTGGGTTTGGTTGGTTACTATAGAAGATTTGTTAAGGGGTTTTCCTCCATTACTTCTCCATTAACAGCTTTGACTCAAAAGAATGCCTAGTTTATATGGTCTGAAGCTTGTGAGAAAAGTTTCCAAGAGTTGAAAGATAGACTTACTTCTGCTCCGGTGTTGACCTTACCGGAAGGTACGAATGGCTTTGTAGTATATTGTGACACCTTTAGAGTTGGATTAGGATGTGTTCTTATGCAAAATTGTAAGGTAATCGCCTATGCTTAAAGGCAACTAAAGGTTCATGAGAAGAACTATCCTACCCACCACCTTGCATTAACGGTGGTGGTATTTGACTTAAAGATTTGGAGGCATTATTTGTATGGTGTACATGTGGATGTTTTCATTGACCACAAAAGTTTGCAATATATGTTTACCCAAAAAGATCTAAACCTTCGCCAAAGGAAGTGGCTTGAGTAATTGAAAGATTATGATGTGAGTGTTCCCCATCACCCCGATAAAGAAAATGTGGTGGTGGATGCCCTTAGTCGGTTATCCATGGGTAGTGTTGCACATGTTGACGATGAAAGAAAAGAGTTGGCTCGAGATTTTCATAGGTTGGCCAGATTGGGAGTTTGACTAGTGGATTCCATCAAGGGTGGTGCTATGGTCCATAATGGGTCTGTATCGTCTTTTGTAGCCGATGTTAAGGCAAAGTAATGTCTTGATCCGACTTTGGTAGAATTGAAAGAAACAGTACTTAAAAAGTTCGTTGAGGCTTTCTCCCAATGTGGAGATGGTGTCCTAAGGTACCAAGGTCGTTTGTGTGTTCTAATGTTGATGAACTAAGGGAACAAATCTTATTAGAAGTGTCACATCTCGAGCCTACACCCTGGGCGAGACTGGTATTCAAGAACCATCGCTGGCCACAAGCGATCATTTGGCCTGACTTACTTACTCAGCGGAAGACTTTAAGCATTAATAAAAGAATTAAAATGCAAGATAACTCAACCGTGTCAAACTAAACTCATAATGTTTTATAAATTAACATTTAACTTAGGCAAAGTGGTAACTCAAATATGAACATAAGCCAATAACAAGTTAAAGACTAATGAACTAACTGATTGTCTATCTATGAAACCTCTAAAACTGAGATGGATGTCGGGACAAGACACACAACATCCTAATGAACTAAATTGAAAGCAATAAAAACGATTCTACAGAAAGCAAGAAGGCTCACCACCAGACTCTGAGTGCTCAATAGGATCAATGATGCGCTAGATGCTAATCCTGGTTACCTGTGTCTGCATCATAAAACGATGCAGGCCAAATGGCATAAGTACATTGAATGTACGACTATGCGAGGGGAATACTAAACATAAAATAAGCTTGAAAGTAATCTGAAAGAAACACTTACCTTGACTTTACTCAACTCATGAACAACTTAATTCAATATAAAGCAATAAAACACATGCAATATATAGAAAGCATTTAAAACAATAGAAAACAAATTGGTTCGTCAAACAAAATGCAATAACAAACTCAACTTTACTCATATTATAAAGTAATATAGTTAATGTGGGTGTTTCTCTAACCGACAACCACAACTATGATCCTAAGTAGTGATACATCGTCTTGCCCATGCTGCCAGAACAGTCCTATACTTTGCCTTCATATAGAATGCCTTAACTAAGTGGATCCACTAGTCTATGCTAAAAAGCACTTAAGGAATCATCTAAAAAGTATGATCCTTTCAACCCATGATAGCTACATGGTTTATGGAGACGTGAGTTATCTGAACTCAGACTCGTCCCCATATCGATGCTCAATACAACCCCTAAAATACTCGGCTCATATGTTTTAAAAAAACATAACTTCTTTCTTTGGTTTGAGATAATTACTCAAAACTTAGCTTAAAAGCTCTCTTGGAATCGATTTTCTCTTTCTTGCTCAAATGTGAAAACATTTATCCTTTAACTGAAAACTAGCTTAAAGGTTCTCTTGGAAATAAAGGTTTCCTTTCTTCTTCAAATGTGAAAATATTTTACTCTTTGGGAATACATAGTCCCGATATACTCTTCTAAAGAAATGAACTTCAAACTTTAAACTTTACTCAGCTCAAAGCTCAAGTCTTAAAACAAAGTTAAAACATTTGTAAAAGACTTCTGGAAATCTCTATGAATTTCTCTTAACTAGACTCTTAACTTTTCTTGACTTGACTCTTAACTTTCCTTGACTTGACTCTTAACTTTCCTTGAATTGAATTATGGATTCAAGGAATGTGATTTGTGATAAGAACGATCTATTGATGTTTATGAGTGTTTTTAGATAGTTAAACATGAGAAAAGAACAAGATATCACTGTCTGGAAATTAGTCTGCGATGAGGAGATGTATTTAAATTTTTGGTCGCAAAAATAATTTTTGAGGCAGAACGGTCCGTGACAGCTCCACAACGTGAGGAATAATTTTTGCGAAACTAGGGGGCAGGTCCGCAAAGCGGCCTGGGGCACCAAATTTGACCCGACTTTTTCCTTCTTCATTTTTCCTGCCCCAATATGCCTAAACTCACTTCTTCTTTTTTCAAATTCTCTTTAGATTCAGATACCTAGTATGTATACACAAGAATCTAACTCAAAAAACTTAAGGAAACAACATTATAACCTCAAGGAACTCCTCAATCTCAACCTAACTCAAGAAGAAAGGCCAATTTCAAGAACACCATTCAAGATTCATCAACTTTCAACTTTCTAGAATGAATTTCGCTGAAATAAAAATGACTGGCGCGTGGGTGAACGATCCCAACGTTATGAAAGACTCACATACCTTGTAGGATCAAATTCTTGACGAAATCCACAATCAAACTTAAACGATCTTGACGAATCTTGATTCATCTCCTCTTTTCTCCTCTTCTTTTCCCTTATCTCAAAACCCTAACTTAATTTTCAAAAGCATAAACTGACCAAGTTCAGTTTTGACCCCTAATTTATTACCAAAAACGAATTAAATAAATTGGGTATGGTAAAGACAAAAATACCCTTCCAAAATCCTGTTTAGACTTTCCTTATTTGAACAGCCCAACTTCAAGTGGGCATATCTCACTCATACAAATTTGGAATCACGCAAACTTGGCGGCGTTGGAAAGTTAATCCAAGATATTTCCTACGATATCTAGAAACACATCTAAATCATCCTGAGCTAGGATTTATGGTCATTTGAAGTTGATCAAAAACTCAACCTAACATACTTAACAAATTTTCCAGATTTTTATGTTCTTTCCAAAAATGACTATTTCCAAATTTTACTTCTTTCTAGTTCCTTCAATTAGTGAGATGTTACAATATCTCCCCCTTGAGAACATTCATTCTCGAATGAGGTTACTCTTACTAGGATAAGGGTGTAACATCTAACATTCATCTCAAACACCCAACAAACAATGCAATACAAGTTGCCAACTCATAGATTAAAGAGTACAAAGAGAATTAGTACCTTGGTCTGGAATTTCTCTGGTTTCAAGGTGATGTGGGTATCTCTCCTTCATATTTTCCTCATTTTCCCAAGTATCTTCTTCAACAAATTAGTTCCTCCTGAGAATTTTGACTGATGCTACCTCTTTTGTTCTCAACTTGCGAACTTGGCGATCTAGAAGCTGAACCAGAATATCCTCATAAGATAAGCTATCCTTGATGCCAATATCTTAAGTTGGTATCATAAGTGAAGGGTCTCTTATGCACTTCTTCAACATGGAAATGTGAAATACCGAATGAACCGCTGCCAACTTTTGGGGTAACTCTAACTCATAAGTTACATTACCAATCCTTTTAGATATTCTGTAAGGGCCAATATACCGGAGACTAAGCTTCCCCTTCTTACCAAATCTCATAACACCCTTCACGGGTGAAACTTTCAAGTATACCTAATCATCTACTTCAAACTCTAACTCCCTCCTCCTAACATCAGTGTAGGGTTTTTGACGACTCTAGGCTGTTTTCAATCTTCCTTGAATAACCTTCACCTTCTCCATAACTTGATGAACTAAGTCTTGTCCTATCAGCCCTGCTTCACCAACTTCAAACCATCCAATAAGAGATCTGAATCTTCTTCTATAAAGAGCTTCATAAGGAACCATTTGGATGCTAGAATGGTAACTACTGTTGTAAGCGAAATCAATGAGAGGTAGGTGGTCATCCCAATTACCTTTGAATTCAATCACACAAGCCCTCAACATGTCCTCTAAGGTCTGAATAGTGCGCTCTGCTTGCCCATCTATCTAAGGATGAAAATCATTACTTAAATTCACCTTTGAACCTAAGCCTTTTTGTAATGACTTCTAAACCTATACAGTAAATTGCGCACCTCTGTCTGAAATAATGGAGACCGAAATCCCATGAAGTCTAACTACCTCTTGAATATACGGCTTAGCATAATCTTCTGCTGAATGGGAGTCTTTACCGACAAAAAGTGAGCTGATTTTGTCATTCTATCGACAATCACCCAAATAGAATCATGCTGCCTGTGAGACCATGTCAAATCTGTGATGAAGTCCATATTGATCATCTCCCACTTCCATTCTGGAATATCTATATTCTGAGCCAAACCACTAGGCCTTTGATTCTCTACCTATATTTGTTGGCAATTTGGATACTTGGCAACAAATTTTGCTATGCCCTTCTTCATACTGCTTTACCAATACACTTCTCTCAAATCACGATACATCTTTGTGGAACCCGAATGAATGGAATATCTGGAGCAATGAGCTTTTTCCATGATCCTCTTTTGGAGTTCATCCACCCTTGGTACACACAACCTACCTTGATACCTCAATACACCATCTCCCCCATGTTCAAAAGCCATTACTTTTTGCTTGTGAACATTTGCCTTCAATTCAAGAAAAATGGGATCTTGGTCTTGCTTTTCTTTCACTTCTGACACTAATGAAGATTCAGCCCCATCCATCACCACTACTCCTCCTTCTATGGAATCCATTAGTCGAACTCCTAAATGTGTAAGTCTGTGCACATCTTTTGCTAACTCTCTCTTGTCTTCCTCAACATGGGTGGTACTACCCATAGACATCCTACTCAAGGAATCAACAACAACATTAGCCTTTCCTGAGTGATAGAGAATACTCATGTCATAATCCTTGAGTAATTCGAACAACCTCCTCTGTCTAAGATTAAGCTCTTTCTGAGTAAATTCATACTGAAGATTCTTGTGATCAGTGAATACATCTACATGAACACCATACAAATAATGACGCCATATCTTCAAAGAAAATACTACACTAGCCAACTCTAAGTCATGGGTTGGGTAATTCTTCTCATGAACTTTCCTTCAAGCTGGAGAAAACTAGTCCCTATGATTGAGGGTTGTAAACATGAGACTAAGGTTACTTTGGTGCAATGGAACAAACCTCAAAATCAGTGGATTAAAGTCAATGCAGATGGTAGTGCACTGTCTAATCCTGGCAGAATAAAGGCTAGAGGTACTCGCAGAAATTCCACATGAGAGTTAATTATGGCATATGCAGTTCCTCTAGGTGAAGGAACTAATAACCAAGCTAAGGTCGAAGCTGCAATTTTTGGCATGGCATGGTGTATTCATCTAAAAATCAATAAGGTTATTTTAGAAGTGGATTCTCAACTCTTGATAGATTGGATTCAAAGGAAAAGCAAACCGCCTTGGAGTATTTCTAATCAAATTCAAAAACTTCAAAGCATCATCAACCAAATTCATAATGTCATTTGCGTTCACACACTAACGGAAGGAAATTTTGTAGCGGATGCACTCTCAAAACATAGCCACCAGATCACCAACCCATAAGTCTACTTCGACACTCAACAACTTCCAAAGGAGGCAACAACTTACTATCAATTGGACAAAGCTGAAATGGTAAGCTTTAGAAGGAGGAAAGAAGAGAATAAAATAACCTCCCTAAATTCTCCTTTACTTGGAGGATTTAGGAAGGAGTTGGAACTCCATCAGGTCCTCTTTTTTATGGCTACACAGACATGCCCATAAGCTAGACTTTGCTAGGTTTAGTTTGTGTTAAGTCTTTCCTTGCTTGTAAAGGGAGAGTCTCCCTATAGCTACATTATTTTGATTTAGATTATAGTGAGTCATTTCCTTTCTTATAAAGGGAGAGTCTCCCTTATTTACGTTTTCCTAGATTCTTTGTATCGAGAGGAGTCCTCTCATAGGTGCTTAGTTGATAGGTCCTTTCTAATTCAGGGAAGAGTTGGAGAACCTACTAAATTCCACTCTAGGTGTTCCTTAGTAGGCTAAACTCTTGAACCACCATAAGATGGAGGTAAGGTTTATATCCCCCTCCTTGTACTCCTTTTATTTTATTTATGCTAAAGACTAGGGGTGTTTCTAAGCCCTTGACCCCCCCCCCCCAAGGGTCATTCAAATAAAAAAAAAAAGTTGTCTACAGGCATAAGCTATAACTTTGCCATTCTACATCAACACACAACCCAAACCAACTCTAGACGCATCATAATACATAACAAAACCTTGAGTACCTTCTTGCAAGGTCAATACTAGGGCAGTAGTCAACCTCTTTTTCAATTCCTGAAAGCTTTTCTCACAATCTTCAGACTATTAAGATTTCACTATCTTTTGAGTTAACTTGGTCAAAGGGGATGAAATAGATGAGAACCCCTCTACAAACCTTCTATAATAGCTAGCCAAACCCAAGACACTCGTAATGTCAGTTGGAGATATGGGTCTAGGCCAATTCTATATTGCCTCTATTTTCTGAGTATCAACTTTAATTCCCTCTCCAAACACATTATGGCCTAAGAATACCACAGACTCAAGCCAAAACTCACACTTAGAGAACTTGTCATACAACTCTCTATCACTTAGTGCTTGAAGCACTATTTTGAGATGACTAGCATGATCTTCTTTATTCCTCGAATAGATTAGTATGTCATCAATGAAGACGATAAAAAACATATCTAAATAAGACTTGAATACACTATTCATAAGGTCCATGAATGCTGTAGGAGCATTGGTCAAACCAAAGGACATAATTAAGAACTCAAAATGACTATAACGGGTTCTGAATGCTGTCTTCAGAATATCATATTCCTTTACTCTCAACTGATGGTAGCCAGATCTGAGGTCTATCTTAGAGAAACAAGTAGCACCCAGAAGCTAATCGAAAAGATCATTTATTCTCGGAATAGGATTCTTGTTCTTGATAGTAACCTTGTTCAACTGGCTATAATCAATACACATCCTAAGGGAACCATCTTTTTTCCTCACTAATAAGACCAGAGCACCCCAAAGTGAGACACTTAGTCGAATAAAGCCATTATCAAGGAGATCTTTCAACTATTCTTTAAGCAATTTTAACTCTGTTGGTGCTATTATATATGGCGGAATAAATATAGGACGAGTATCTAGAAGATGATCTATACCGAAGTCTATTTCTCTCTAAGGAGAGACTCTGGGAAGATCATCAAGAAAGACTTCTGGAAACTCTTTTACTACTGGAACTAACTGAGTAGGAGGTATCTCAACACTAGAGTCATTAAATTGCACTAAGTGATAGACACACCCCTTGGAAATTAAATTTCTTGCCTTAAAGTACGAAATAAAATGGCCCTTAGGCACTGCTGAACTGATTTTCCACTCTAAGACTGGCTCATTAGAAAACTGGAACTTGACTACTTTAGTTCAACAATCTATTGACGCATAACATGCATGAAGCCAATCCATACTCAAAAGGACATCAAAATTTACCATGTCTAACTCAACTAAATCAGTCATGGTACTATTGTGATTGACGGAAATGGGACAATCACGATAAACTCTTCTACTAGAATAGACTCACCAACAGGTGTAGAAACACATAACAGCTCACTAAGTTGCTCAAGAATGTCATCAAAATTCATCGCAACATTAGGAGTTACAAAAGATAAACTCGCTCCTAGATCTAGCAAGGCATACACATTAAGAGTAAAGACTTTGATCATATCACTGACAATATCTGGAGAGTTATCTTTTTCTTGACGACTAGTAATCGCATAAAGATGGTTTCCTCCTCCGTATGCCCCTAAAGTAGTTCCTCTAGATGTAGCTCTGTCTGGCGGAGCAACTGGTGAAAATTGGGCTCTATTGCTCTGATTCCCATTACCTTGCCAATTCTTATGACGCTCTTTCATGAAGTGTCTTTCTTGTCCATACTTGAAACAACATGTAAAGCCATCAAGACATTTACCCGGGTGTGTTCTACCACACTTAGCACATGCAGAGGACCAGTTACCTCTTTCTTCCACACTACCCTGAGATTGGGCAGGTCTAGCTCTGAAATGCTTTGAATTCTGACTATTGTGCTCACTTTTATTCTTTTGTGCAGGTGCACTAGCAGATGATGGAGCAGGTCCATTTTGTTTCTATTGGAAAGAAGACCATTTCGCATTACTCTTTTGCTGCCAAGACTCATTCCATGATGCCTTTGCCCTCTTATTCTTAAACTTTTCTCTATCCCTCAACTTGTTGCAAATGGATCATTAGCATTTCTATGTCCATATCCCCTATCAACATATCTGCCTTCCCTTCCTTGCTTGACAGGCAAGACAACCAAGCAACGAATAAACTCATATTGCTCCTCATGTCCAACTTGATTGGTCAAATCATAGGTGACCCCTCTTTGGGTTGCACTTCTGGTGCATTGGGTACCCCTTGTTCATGTGGCTCAACATTCCTCCTAGCGGAACGACCTCTGATAGATCTTCGTGGAGGCATGATTTGAAAGACACGTGCAAGCATGAATGGGAAAGAAATTTTTTAGAGATAAAACTTTAACCCACGAAATGAGTATGAAAGAAGTGAGATAATTCCTATGTGTTGAAGCCTCCTAATCTTAGATGTGACACACTTCACATTGATAACTAGGACTCTATAGATAGGGCTTCATAGACTCCCTAGAACTCTTCAGCTCTGTGCTCTGATACCAAGTTTGTCACTCCCCGAGCCTACACCCTGGGCGAGACTGGCACTCGAGAACCATTACTAGCCCCAAGTGAACCCTTGGACTGGCTTACTTACTTAGAGGAAGACTTTAAGCATGAAGAAAAGAACTTAAATGAAAGATAACTCAGTTGTCTTAAACTAAACTCATAATGTTTTAGAAATAAACATTTAACTTAGCCAAAGTAACAACTCAAATCTAAACATAAGCCTATAACAAGGTAACGACAAATGAACTAACTGACTGTCTATCTATGAAGCCTCTAAAACTGAGATGGATGTCGGGACAAGACCCACGACATCCTAATGAACTAAAATATTGAAAGCAGTAAAAGGGATCTTCTGAAAAGTAAGGAGGCTCACCACCAAACTCTGAGTTCTCAACTGGATCAATGATGCGCTGGATGATGATCCTGGTTACCTGTGTCTGCATCATAAAACAATGCAGGCCAAATGGCATCATAACATTGAATGTACGAGTACACGAGAGGAATACTAAACATGACATAAGCTTGAGAGAAATCTAAAAGAAACACTAACCTTGGCTTTACTCAACTCATTAACAACTTAACTCAATATAAAGCAATACAACACATGCAGTATATAGAAAGCCTTTAAAATATTCGAAAACAACTTAGATCGTTAAAGAAAATGTAATAACAAACTCAACTTTACTCATATCATAAATTAATATAGTTTTTGTGGGAGTATCTCTAACCGACAACCACCACTATGAGCCTAAGTGGTGATACATCGTCTTGCCCACGCTGCTAGAACTGTCCTATACTTTGTCGTCATGTAGAACGCCTTAACTAAGTGGATCCACTAGTCTATGCTAAAAAGCACTTAAGGAATCATCTAAAAAGTATGATCTTTTTTACCCATGATGGCTACATGATTTATAGAGACGTGAGTTATCTAAACTCAAACTCGTCCCCATATCGGTGCTCAATATTACTCATAAATTAGTAAGCTCATATGTTTAAAAAAACATAAGTTCTTTCTTTGGTTTGAGATAATTACTCAAAACTTATTTTAAAATCTCTCTTGGAATTGATGTTCCCTTTCTTGCTCAAATGTGAAAATATTTATCCTTTAATTGAAAACTAGCTAAAAGGCTCTTTAGAAAATCAAGGTTTCCTTTCTTCTTCAAATGTGAAAACATTTTACTCTTTGGGAATACATAGTCCCGATATAATCTTTTGAAGAAATGAGCTTCAAAATTTACTCTTTACTCAAGTCAAAACACAAGTCTTAAAACAAAGTTAAAACATTTGTAAAGGACTTTTGGAAGACTATGAATTTCTCTAAACTTGACTCTTAACTTTCCTTGAATTGAATTATGCATTCAAGGATTGTGATTTGTGATAGAAATGATCTCATGATGTTTAGGAGTGTTTTTAGATAGTTAAACATGAGAAAAGATCAAGAAATCATTGTCTGAAAACTAGTCCGCGACGCGGAGATGTATTTAAATTTTTGGTCGCGAAAATAATCTTTTAGGCAGAACGGTTCGTGACCGCTCTGTGACACGAGGAAGAATTTTGTGAAACTAGGGGCAGGTTCACGACGCAGCCTGGGGCACTAGATTTGCCCGACTTTTACCTTCTTCGTTTTTCCAGTCCCAATTCGCCCAAACTTGGTTCTTTTTTTCCATTTTTTCTTTAGATTCAGATACCCAGTATGTATACGCAAGAATCTAACTTAAAAAAATAAAATAGGAAACAACATTATAACCTCAAGGAACTCCTCAATCTCAACCTAACTCAAGAACGAAGGCCAATTTCAAGAACACCATTCAAGATTCATCAACTTTCTACTTTCTAGAACGAATTTCTCTAAAATAAACATGATTGGAATGTGGGTGAACGAACCCAATGCTATGAAAGACTCGCATACCTTCCTTGACGAAATCCATAATCAAACTTGAACGATCTTGACGAATCTTGCTTCTTCTGCTCTTTTATCCTCTTCTTTTCTCTTCTCTCAAAACCCTACCTTAATTTTCAAAAGCGTAAACTGAACAAGTTCATTTTAGACCCCTAAGTTATTACCAAAAACGAATTAAATAAATTGGGTATGGTAAAGACCAAAATACCCTTCCAAAATCTGGTTTAGACTTTTCTTATTTGTAAAGCCCAACTTCAAGTGGGCATATCTCACTCATACGAACTCATAATCGCGCAAACTTAGTGCCATAGGAAAGATTATTCCAAGATATTTCCTACAATATCTGGAAACGCACCTAACTCATCCTGAGCTAGTAGTTGTGGTCCTTTGAAGTAGACCAAAAACTCAACTTAACATACTTAACAAATTTTCCAAATTTTTATATTCCTTCCAAAAATGACTATTTCCAAATTTTAACTTCTTTCTAGTTCCTTCAATTAGAGAGATGTTACAAGAAGCCCATATTTCTCGGTATTCTATTCACTCGGACGCCACCAAGATGGAGCATGGGTGAACAAACCCAACGCTATGAAAGACTCACATACGTTGTAGGATCAAATCCTTGATGAAATCCACTATCAAATTTGAACGATCTTGACGAATCTTGCTATTTCTCCTCTTTTCTCCTCTTCTTTCCTCTTCTGTCAAACGCCTAACTTAATTTTCAAAAGCGTAAACTGACCAAACTTCATTTTAGACCCCTAAGTTATTACCAAAAACGAATTAAATAAATTGGGTATGGTAAAGACCAAAATACCCTTCCAAAATCCGGTTTAGACTTTCCTTATTTGAAAATCCCCACTTCAAGTGAGCATATCTCACTCATATGAACTCGAAATCGCGCAACCTCGGACACGTAGGAAAGATTATTCCAAGATATTTCCTCAGATATCTAGAAACACACCTAACTCATCCTGAGCTAGGAGTTGTGGTCCTTTGAAGTAGACCAAAAACTCAACTTAACATACTTAACAAATTTTCCAGATTTTTATATTCTTTCCAAAAATGACTATTTCCAAATTTTAACTTCTTTCTAGTTCCTTCAATTAGAGATATTTTACAAGAAGCCCATATTTCTCGGTATTCTATTCACTCGGGAGCAACCAAGATGTGCCGTGATTTGTGAGAGATCTATCGGTGGAATGGAATGAAGAAGGATATTGCATGATTTGTGGCTAAGTGTCCTAATTGCCATCAAATGAAGGTTAAGCATCATAAACCAGGAGGTTTATTCCAATATATTAGCATTCCTACTTGGAAGTAGGAGGATTTCATTATGGACATCATAGTAGGGTTGCCACGAACTCAGCAACAATATGATTCGATTTGGGTTATAGTAGACCAAATAATGATGTCGGCCCATTTCATTCCCGTCAAGGTTTCCTATAAGGCAGAAGATTATGCTAAGCAATATTTGAGAGAGATGGTAAAGTTGCTTGGAGTTCCCTTGTCCATTATCTCCGATATAGGTACTCAGTTTACTGCACAATTTTAGAGGTCCTTCCAAAAGGGTCTTGGCACGAAAGTTAAGCTTACCACAAATTTTCATCCCCAAACTGATGGGCAAGTGGAACGAATATTCCAAATATTGGAATACATGTTGAGGGCTTGCGTGATAGATTTCAAACGAAATTGGGATGACCATTTGCCCTTGTTAAATTTGCCTATAATAATAGCTACCATTCGAGTATTGGTATGGATCTATTTGGGGCTCTTTATGGTAGGAAGTGTAGATCTCCTATAGTATGGTTTGAGGTGGGTAAGGTTGCTTCATAAGAACTGAGTTATTTCATGAGTCTATTAAAAAGGTTCGACAAATTAGGGTGAAGTTGAGAAGGGCCCAAAGTCGACAAAAGTCTTATGCGGATGTTAGAATGAGAGACCTTGAATTTGATGTGCTTGATTGGGTTTACTTGAAAATCTCACCCATGAAGGGTGTAATGAGGTTTGGTAAGAAAGGGAAACTTAGTCCACATTTTGTAGGCCCATATTAAATATTGAGGCGTGTTGGTAAAGTTGCATATGAGCTTGATTTGCCAAGTGAGTTGGCATGGTGCATCCAGTTTTCCAATTCTCGATGTTGAAAAAGTGTGTTGGAGGTGTGTAGAACACCATTCAAGGATGAATAAACCCAAGAAGGAGATAATGTAACATCCCAGATTCAAATAGAGGATATCATGTTATAACTTCAAGGTGCCACCCCACAAGGACCAACCATGCATCAATGGGGAAGCACCAAGAAAACTGCAAGAAAATAGTGAACCACGCCATGACCCTCGCCCCGTGGATGGGTCCATGTCTCGTGGTTGGGGGAGTAATGGATGGCTCAGAACTCTCTGACTATGAACGAAATTTGACCAGGACGGACCATAGGTCCATTCACGGTCCGTCAGTCGGATTCTCGTGGGTTATGCCTGGAAAGTTAAATTAGGGACTTATGGCTCTTTTCCGGTTTTAATTAAATCAATGTGGTGTCATTTTTCCCAAGTATAGACCACCTATATAAATATTATTAACCCCCAAAACCCCTCATTCAAGTCATTCCCTCAAATCCCAAAAGAAAACCCAAGACTCCTCTAAAAAATTCTCTCTCTAGAAGTTGGAAGAAGAATGAAGAAATTGGAGCTAGGTCATGATCAAGTCTACCAATCTTTAAGCTTTTGAGAGAATTTTAATCAAGGTATGATGGATTTTCATGCATGGAGTCTCCTAGAATTTCCCTAATTTAATGAAGAATTCCTCAATTCTAGTTAGGGTTTCTTCAAATGTTGTGGGTTATGATGATTGTTGATCCAATTGTGTGGATTACGATTGTTTGTGATAGAATTAGTATAATTACATGTTGTTAGATTTAAATTGCATGTACCCATGCCTATTCCATGATTCTAACATAGAATTGATATAATTCGGTTGATCCCATGTAGGGAAACTTTGTGGGTTTAGGCTTGTCCCTATAGGGTTGAGGAATTATGATTAGAATTGCTTTAGAATAAAGTTTAGATGATGATCATGAGATCTAGGGCTTTGAGAGTAAAGCTTATAGTAGTTGATGTTATTGTTGAGGAAGGGATACTTCCCACATGAATTGCTTAATTAAGAATGTATGAATGTGAAAGGTTTACTCACATGAATGATTCTAGGTTGAAAGGATTGATAACCTAAAATTAATCTAGACTAAAAGCTTATGTAATTGATTAAGCTAGAGGTGATTACCCTTGATCTCCATAAGTAAGGATATGCGGTGATTCCCATACTCCTTAGAATTGAACAAGAAGTGAGTCCCCACGTTCTTACTATGATCAATGGACATGGTGGCGAGTACCCATGCTCCTTATGAAATGATGTGGAGGCGAGTAATACATGTGCCATATGATGAGATTGTGGAGGCGAGTACATGTGCCATATGATGAGATTGTGGAGGCGAGTACCCGCGATCTAAAAGTAAGTAAGGCAAGAGGCGAATACCCATTAACCTTTGTAAGTTAGGAATAGTGGCAAATTCCCATGTCTTTAAAAGTAAGTATGAATGATATGATTATGTTGTGAAGAATGAATAGCTTGGATTGTTGCTTGATATGCCTTCCATGAGGTAAGTTGACTAGAAGCGGATGACCCAAGTCTTGACTAAGGCTATGTAAGGTTGCTTGAGAAGTACCCATCTCCTATTATTATGTTGATTTATGCACATTGATTATGCTTATGGTTTGTATTGACTAACCATGGTATTTATGTTGTTTATGATAACTATCATATTTAGTACAGTCTTATACTAACGCATACTCTTGCCTACATTCTTATCAAATGTAGGGTCCGACGTTCCCGATTCACACATTTGTGGCTAGTTTCTTAGTTTATCAAGGAAGTGAAGCTTTGGTGAGTCCTCATTGTATTCAAGGATTGGATCACCCCTTTATCTCTTTTATGTTTTTCTTTTCATGTTGGACTATTGTATGAGCTGCATCCCAAGATTTTTATCTTTTATGTTTGATGGTTCGAGACAATGATGTTCGACTTCCACTCATTTTATAAAAGAATTTGATTGTGTTGAAAAGTTTTAAATTTTTGCACCTATTCTATTACTTTATGTTATGGTATGCTAAGTGGCTTGTATGAGGCCTTCCGGGGTCTTATACGCCTTGTTACATCTAGGGCTACCCCTGGGTTGTAACAGCTCAAGAAAAAGTTCTTTATGTCTTTTTCTATGTAGATACTCAAGAATTTAGAGCGTTTAAGGTATGTAAGACTAATCATAGTGTTGGACGATAAGTTTGTGCTCATGCCCTACATCTCAATTCAGTTAGTAAAAGTTTAATCTAGGGTTCTATCCTCAGTTTCAGAGGATTCTTGATATAAGTTATGTTGGTTTTCCGATATTTTAAATACTTATATTATGAGATTGTAATATTTTGTGCATTGAAATTCTTGAGTTGTTGTTTATGCTTGAATTTCCACATAGCCTCTATTTGTTGAAGTTTTTACAAATAGTCTTCAAACCCGTATCTTCCTTAAATTGATTTTGGAAACTAAAGTGAGTTTAAGACAAAGTTTTTAGCCTAATTTATTTGAACAATTTAAGGGAACTTAAATGGTCCCAGCTGTATTATTTTCACATTCAAAAAGAGAACACCATTTATAGAAAAGTATAAAGAGTTTCCAAACAACTTCAATACCGTTCAGTTACCTCTTGCATATGCCCTTTTTGAGTAATTATCTCATCCCATTGAGTAGTTTACATGATCATTTAACCATATATTTTGGGAGTAGTATTGAGTATCGATTTAGATGAGAGTTCAGATAACTCCTAACCTCATAAACTATGTAGCCAGCGTGGGAGATGATCACACTGACATTTAGACAACTCCTCATTGCCTCCTGAGAAAGCTTTTATATGGATTCATGAGATGAGTTTTGTTCTATACTTCGGTAAGGTATATGATTGTTCTAGCAACGTGGGTGAGACGTTGTATCATCACGAGGCTCATTGTGATGGTTGTCGGTTAGAGAAACTCCCTAGTAAAATAAAGAGTAATTATATATGTATATTTCAGTTTAGTCCAGTATCTAATATTATTGCATTTTATTTGTCAATCTTAAATAATTTCATCTCATTTTTCTGCTTTACTCAGTTGAGTTATATTTCAGCTTTTCAGTTTAGTTATTGTTTCATTTGGTCTTATTACATACCATACATTCAATTTACTGATGTCATTCGACGTTGTGTTGTAATTGTATATTATTTGTTTTATTAAATTGTGGTTGTTTGCTCATATCTCATATATCTGGAACTAGCTAATGATCCCACCAATACACAATGATTGTGTACTGATATTGCACTTGCTCTTTCTTTGTTGAGTACATGGCATATTTAGACGGTTTCTTTGAGACCTCAACTATGATCCTAGTGCTATCTGAATCCAAGGGTGGGCACACTTGTCCAGGCTGTCATGAATTCGTCTCTCTTTTCTAGTC
Organism: Solanum verrucosum; assembly: GCF_900185275.1. Lineage (NCBI taxonomy): Eukaryota > Viridiplantae > Streptophyta > Magnoliopsida > Solanales > Solanaceae > Solanum > Solanum verrucosum. The sequence goes on along the minus strand of NW_026019996.1, from coordinate 1,597,099 downwards.
CATTTTATGGACGTAGACTATTTTTAGTAATTTGTTTTTGGGGTGTATCCTCGTATTCTGAACGAAGAAAAAATGTTTTGGGGCCACTATTTTCAGTTTTTAGGGGTCGTTGTTTCCACATTTATGGAATGACTGTATTGTTTCTTTATGAAAGTTGCTTTAAGAAATTAAAAATTGATTTGTTTGTATAAATTGATGGGTTGAGGTCAATTAATTATTGGTGTGTTAGTAGATAGTTGGTTCTCTCACCAGAGGTTAGTGTGACTGTCACTCACGACACGTAAGAGTGGTGACAATTCATTGTTGAAACAAAATAGGAAACTCCACTATTTATAGCCAACAAAAGTTAGTGCAAACATATATTTATTAGTTCCTTTTAATAAAAGTTATAACTCTTCCAAAAAGTCACAATCCTTCGAAAAAGTCACAACTCTTTGGAAAATAAAAACTCTTTGGAAAAGTCACAATCATTCAAAAAGTCACAACACTTCGATGTGAAAATGTGCTATTCAAATTGCATTTTTTCTCTTTGTATCGTTTTGAAAAATAAAAACACATATTTTTTCATTCAAACCTTCTAAAATCCAAAACATTAATATGATGGAGTTGAGTTATGCTTTGACCCAACACTCTAGAAGTTCCATCATCTCTAGTTGTTGGGCAGGAAAAACCCTCACTGTTTCATCCATGCTCATATCCTAGTTTTATGTGTCATTCCTTCGGCCTTCATTTTCAGAATCGTCAATTTCATTGGGAACTCTTTCTATTGAATTGCACAATTTAGATTCCTAGTTTGGCACTCAACCATGTTTGTTACAAGTTGGAATTTGTTCTTCAAGCAAAAGTTTTCATCATGGCCTACTCATTCTTCTGGGTAAACCATAGTTACCCTAGGTTTCATTCAATATTGGTCATGATGTATGTTGCGATGCTGGAATTTCTTTGCAAATCAAATTCTAACAGGTTAGCATATAAACAAATAAAATATCAAAACAATACCACAATTTCCCTAACCCCATGGTGTGCGTCATGCTATTTACCTAGAAAATAATACAATTGAGTTTATTAATTATTTTAAGGGCAAGTGAGCTAGATTTATCTTTGCAATAATAAGTTATCATTTGGAGGGTTCATTTAGGCTAATAGTGACATTTATTCAACAAAGAAGACCTAAGTCATCTCTCAATAAAGTTATCCTTGGACATGTGGCATGACTTACCAGAAAAATTCTAGATTTTACTTGTAAACGCGTAAATAGGAAAAATTATACATACAATGACATAGGACTATATTAAGCTATTCTAATTTAACTCCCAAACTTCTACACTAAGCATTTAGCAATTTACTTTATGTCAGAAAACGAGATATACATGTCAATATATGCAATAGAAGTTTATGCATTTATTTTTTGGAGAGGTACATTTTTCTAACAAAACAAGTATCATGCCCTAATTAGACAACTATTGACATATAAGTTAAAACTCACTCTCCTCTACTTAAACAAGTAATAGGACTTATCCTCAAAAGCAAAATGTTTATCAAACAAAGTTTAATTGAAATTTGGATAAAAAAAACTAAATAATACCTACTAATCATCTTGAAATCTAATGGGTTTATCAAATTGTTCGAAATGTAATAAAATAATTAGATATGATTTTAAAATTGAAGAGAGTTAAACTAATTGTAGTAAAAAAGGGTGGTGGAGTTGTGGTAAAAAGTGACATTGAAAGTGAGAAGCTTCAATGAAGATGACAATGAATTTTTGAAGAAGAAGGAAGAAAGAAAAAGAACAAATAATAATAAGGAGAAAAACTTAAAATAATAAGAAAAACAAGAAAATATATTTTATAGAAAAATACTTGTAAATATAAAATTATATTCGTTTTTTTAGTTTGTTCACGGTCTTTAAAAGAGTGCATACACTCTCCATGCCAGGTGGACAAAAATTGATGTAATAATATCAATTCAGGATTGTTTAGGGGGGTAATACTATGCTTGCATAGTTTAGGTATACTTTGTTATCTCCTGTATTCAAGTTAGTCAAAATTACAAAAAACAGAAAAAAGATGAAATAGACAGAATGCTTTTAATCCGAGTCCACAGAAACCACTATGTTCCCTTAAGAAATTTAATCCCCTCACTGTACCCGAGGTTGCAGATTAATTCTTTCCAAGATAAAACAGATTAACCTGTTAGAGAAGTAGCGGTACCTCAAACATCAATAACTTCAGCGAACGCAAGAAGAACATCAACAATAGCACACATAGACTAAGCCAATCGACAATTTTTGTTTATATAAGAAAATGTATGCAGAGAGGAAAAATTATCAGTGTTTGAAAAACGGAAAAATGACCTCTTATTTATAGCCATTTTCAGCAAGCAATGCGTTTGTTCAGACAAATCTGTTCAGACCCATTTTTTCCAGAACGTTGTGTCTTTTGGGAAAAGTAATAATTTTTAGGAAGGAACAGGTCCCTTCAGAACATTTTTACCGTTACACGTGAATTTCAAATAAATTTCGTTGCGCCAAATTAATTCTCTTATTTAACTAACATTCTGAATTAATTTATAAGAGTAACGAAATGAATTAACAAGATTGATTAAATAAATTTTGTCCAAAAATAGTATCAATCAATCACATCATTTGCCAAATCCAAAGCTGAAGCAGAAGCCGAGCGAGCGACGACGACGTTGCAAGGGGGCACCTTCTTCTTAACCCTTTAAGAACTAAAGGAAGTGTTTCCTAATATAAGGACAACAATTTCCTTCCTTCTACTAATATGGGAGAAATGACTTTTCATTTGCACTTTGCAATGACTTTTCATTTTCCCTCCAAAATTGGTTCCCCCACTTTTCCATTCTCTCTTCTTATTTCTCATTCACACCTTGTTAAACCCAACAATCCCCCACATGAATGGGGAATGTCTATAGTTAAAACATATGCATGAAAAATTTGTGTGTCTCGTAAATAGGGGTTAATCTCATTTGGATAAGTAGGTTTCCCTTTAAACTTTCCGTAGTGAACATATATCGGATATACTCGATCAATCGGTAGATTCGATATCTTTGAACCGTTGAATTTTGGTGTATACCGAGACAACATAAGTCACATAATCAACCCTTGAACTATTATTGGTTCTCATTGTTTTGTTTGTTTCAGCCATGCACATATCTCAATTAATAAGTGCTTAGAGATCTGGCCTTACCGGATTCTCCTTAAAGCGACTTACACTTCACACTTACATAGGTGGTTTTTAAATGTGTTATCCCGTAGATACACTATTTGATATACCCTGTTTCACACATAGAAACCATTAAAAAGTCCTTATGCCTTTGTCCTGGTTACTGAACATGTCTCATAATGAGAATGGACAAAAAATATTTTTTGACTATGTTGAACCGTCATCTATGACTTTGTTTTATCTCATTGAACCTAGATCTTGGGATCTCCAGTCTTCTAGGTAGATTTACCGTCACGATGACTTGTTCTCGGCCATAGTCCCATTCCCGTCGATGATCTCTCAACTCCCTCTGTAGTTAGGCCTTTTGTAAGTGGATCGACACATTATCCTTTGACTTTACATAGTCAATTGTGATAATTACACTAGATAGTAGTTGGCTAATAGAGTTTTGTCTTCGTCGTATGTGACGAGACTTCTCGTTATACATAACGCTTCCAGCCCTTCCTATTGCAGCTTGACTAGCGCAGTGTATGCATATAAGGGCCATTGGTTTGGGCCAAAACATAATATCTTCTAAGAAATTCTGAAGCCATTCAGCTTCTTCACCTGCCTTGTCTTAGGCGATGAATTCAGACTTCATTGTACAGCAAGCAATACGTGTTTATTTGGATGATTTCCAAGATATTGCTCCTCCACCAATAGTGAAAACATATCCACTCGTGGATGTTGTTTCAATTGACCAAGTAATCCAATTTGCATCACTATATCCTTCAAGAACTGCTGGATATTTGTTGTAATGTAAAGCATAGTTTTGAGTGTCTTCTAAGTACCCCAAAACTCTCTTCATTGCCAACTAATAATTTTGATTGGGATTACTTGTGTATTAACTCAGTTTAATTATAGCGCAGGCTATATCTGGTCTTGTACAATTCATGACATACATCAAACTTTCCAATACTCTGACATAATCCAATTGAGACTGACTTTCACCTTTAATCATAGCAAGATTAAGGTTCACATCAATTGGGGTCTTTGCCTTTTTGAAATTCAAATACTTGAACTTTTCAAGTACCTGTTGAATATAATGAGATTGAGACAATGCTAGACCGTTAGGAGTTTTGTGAATCTTTATTCCCAATATCAAATCGGCTACTTCTAGATCTTTCATATCAAACTTACTAGCAAGCATACGCTTAGTAGTTTTTACATTAGCAATGTCCTGGCTCATTATTAGCATGTCATCCACATGTAGGCATACAATGACTTCCTGATTCTGAGTGTCTTTAATGTAAACATATTTAAACACTCATTGATCTTAAATCCATTTGACAAAATGGTTTGATCAAACTTTGCAAGCCATTGTTTCGGTGCTTGTTTTAGTCCTCCACCTCTCCATTTAAGAAGGTGGTTTTCATATCCATTTGATGGATTTCAAGACCGTATAGTGCAGCTAGGGAAATTAACATCCGAATTGATGTAATCCTAGTCACTGGCGAGTATGTGTCAAAATAATAAAGACCTTCTTTCTATCTAAAGCCTTTGACAACAAGTCTTGCTTTATATTTGTCAATAGTTCCATCATCATTCCTCTTCTTTTCGAAGATCCATTTTGAACCCAAGGGTTTGTTCCCTGGAGGAAGATCAACCAACTCCTAAGTATGATTGCTTAAGATCGATTCAATCTCACTATTGACAGCCTCCTTCCAAGAGGTTGAGTCGCTAGACAACATCGCTTGCTTGAATGTTTGAGGCTCACTTTCAAGAAGGAATGCTACAAAATCAGATCAAAATGAAGTAGCTATCATTTGACGTTTACTATGCCTTGGACTCTCTTCATTGGTTTCATTCTCTTGTGGTTCTTCTCGAGGTTGTTTAGACCCCCCCCCCCCACTAGATTACTCAAGTCTAGTTTTATACGGATATATATGTTCAAAAAATTTAGCATTATTTGATTCCATTACCGTATTATAATGAATATCCGGATGTTTGGACTTATGAACCAAAAATCGTCATGCCTTACTATTTGTGGCATATCCAATGAATACACAATCCACAGTCTTAGGCCCTATTTTCACCCTCTTAGTATAGGAACCTGGACTTTGGCTAGACACCCCCACACTTTGAAATATTTCAAGTTGAGTTTTCTACCTTTCCATTTCTCATATGAAATAACATGTTTCTTCGTGTGAGACACTCTATTGAGTATTCAATTTGTTGTAAGGATAGCTTCCCCCCACAAGTTTGGTGGTAAACCTGAACTTATAAGTAAGGCATTCATCATTTCCTTTAAAGTTTGGTTTTTCCTTTCCGCAATTCCATTAGATTGAGGAGAGTAAGGAGCAGTAGTTTGATGGAATATTCCATTTTAAAAACATATTTCTGCAAATGGAGATTAACATTCTCCACCTCTATCACTTCGATCATTTTGATCTTTCTATCCAACTGATTTTCAACTCAGTTTTGTATTGCCTAAATGCTTCTATTGCTTCATCCTTACCATTTAGCAAGTAGACATAACAATATCTAGTGCAATCGTCAATAAAAGTTATGAAATATTATTTCCCACGACGTGATGGTGTTGACTTCATGTCACAAATGTCACTGTGAATCAATTCTAAGGGATATGAATTCCTGTCAACAAATTTATAAGGATGCTTAGCATACTTAGATTCAACGTAAATTTCACATTTTGATTTATTGCACTCAAATTTAGGTAAAACATTTAAATTAATCAGTTTTCGCAAGGTTTTGTTATTAACGTGTCCCAAACGTTCATGCCATAAACATGCAGACTCAAGCAAGTAAGAAGAAGCAAAATTTGTATTCATATCAACTGCAATTACATTGAGTTTAAAGAGGCCCTCAGTTAGGTAACCTTTTCCTACATAATTTCATTTTTACTCACTACAACTTTATCAGAAACAAAAACACATGTGAATCTGTTCTTAGTCAGAACTGGTATAGAAACTAAGTTCTTTCACAATTCCGAAACATACGAGACCCTGTTCAAAGTCACCACCTTGCCCGATGTCATCTTTAAGAAGACTTTGCCAGTTCCTTCCACCTTTGCAACAACGACGTTTGCCATAAACAACTTCTCGTCTGTAGGTGCTGGAGTATATGACGAAAATAATTCTATGTTGGCACAAACATGGTATAAGGCACCAGAATCTATCCACCATTCTCTTGGATTTCCAACCAAGTTGCATTCTGAAAGCATTGCACAAAGATCGTCCATCTATCTTTTGGATTCAGCCACATTTGCTTGATCCTTCTTCTTGTCCTTCTTGGGACCCCGACATTCAGTAGCCCTATGACCACATTTGCCACAGTTGAAGCAGCTTCAATTGAATTTCTTCTTAGGAGGATTGCTCTTTGGACTAGATGCTTTCTTTCTTCTCTTTGATTTTGTGGGATCTTTTGTAACAATATTTTCTCCAGATATTGCTGAATTACCACGTGACCTCTTTTCCGTGGCCTTGTTATCCTCTTTGATTCTCAGCCTTACCATGAGATCTTCAACAGTCATCTCTTTGCGTTTATGTTTTAAGTAGTTTTTGAAGTCCTTCCACAATGGAGGTAACTTCTCAATAATGGCAGCCAGTTGAGTGACCTGCAATTCTTGAACTTGGGTGACGACAGACTTACTGTCTATCATCTTATAGTCCAGAAACTTTGCCACAATGAACTTCTTCATTCTGGCATCCTCTGTTTTGTACTTCTTTTCTAAAGCATCCTAGAGTTCTTTTGAAGTTTTGACATTACTGTACACATTGTACAGATCATCTTGTAGGCCACGCAGAATATAATTTTTTACACAAAAAATTTGAATGTGACCATGCTTCTGTTACCAAGAATCATTCTTTAGGCGGAGTTTCATGCAACATAACAAGAATGTTCTCATTAATGAACCTCTGCAGACTCAACGTAGTCAGATAGAAGAACATTTTTTGCTGCCATCTCTTGAAGTTGACTCTAGAAAATTTTGCAAGATTCTCAGCCGGTGCTAGGGTAGCAGTTGAACGATTGTGTGCAACCAATGTTGTTGCAACATTTACTGTTCCAGCACATAGTTGAATTGAATTAGTCATTTTTCTGTCACAAATGGCAGACAATTTTAGTATCTGAATTACTAACAGTACAAAATAAATCCTTACACAGATTGTTTCTGATTTAACGATAAAGTTTTTATGTTCTTTTAATCGTTAATCGAATGAATTTTAAAGAGTCAAAAAGAGTAAAAAGCCATAAATGTTTTAATCTCCAGAAACCTCAAATACAAAAACTAATAAATTTCTTAAGATTGTTATCTCCTGTATTTAGGCTAGTCAAAATTACAGAAATAGAAAAAAGATGTAATGGCCATAATGCTTTTAATCCGAATCCATAGAAACCACTGTGTTTCCTTAAGAAATTTAATCCCCTCACTGTACCGGAGGTTGCTGATTAATTCCTCCCAAGATAAAACAGATTAACCTATTAGAGAAGTAACGGTACCTCAAACTTCAATAACTTCAGTGAATATAATAACAACAACAAGAGCACACACAGCCTTAGTCGATCAACAATTTTTGTTTATGTAAGATAATGTATGTAGAGAGGAAAAAATTTCAGTGTTTGAAAAACCGAAAAAGATCTCTTATTTGTAGCCATTTTCAGCAAGGAACTTGTTTGTTCATAAAAATCTGTTTAGACCCGTTTTTTCCAGGACGTTATGTCTTTTTGGAAAAGTAATGACTTTTCAAAAGGAACAGGTCCCTTCAGAACGTTTTTACCGTTACACGTGAATTTCAAATAAATTCCGTTACGCCAAATTAATTATGTTATTTAACTAACATTCTAAATTAATATATAAGAGAAACGAACTGAATTAACAATTTAAATAAATTTTGTCCAAAAAAATTATCAATCAATCACATAATTTGTCAAATCCAAATCCAAATCCAAATCCGAAGCCGAGCGAGTGACGACAATGGCGTGAGGGGGCACATTCTTATTAACACTTTAAGAACTAATCCAAATCCAAATCCAAATCTGAAGCAGAAGTCGAAGCCAAGCAAGCGACGACGATGGCGCGAGGGGGCACCTTTTTCTTAACCCTTTAAGAACTAAAGGAAGTGTTTTCTAATATAAGGACAACAATTTCTTTTCTTCTACCAATATGGGAGAAATGACTTTTCATTTGCACTTTGCAATGACTTTTCAGTTTCCCTCCAAAATTGGTTCCCTCACTTTTCCATTTTCTTTTCTTATTTCCCATTTACACCTTGCTAAACCCAACATCTTTTTGAAAATTCGGGTGTCACTTTATGTCTTTTCTCTAAACAGAAATTATGTACTCATGTAGAGTAAATTTCACTCTTTTTAAGGGAGTGAGAAGCCACAACTGTTAATCCTTTTCGATTAATCAAGTATTTATTTTTTATTTTGGATAAGGCGCAAGTAGTTCCTCTAACTATATTCAAAATCTCAGCAACACATGAGCTTAAGTAGGGTCTCATTACCCCCTCTAAACACATATATATGTATTTTTTTCTCCTTTTGTGTTGATGTGGCATAGACAGTGTGCTTACTCTTGAATGCAAGTGAGAGGCAAAAGGAAAAACAAATCTGATCAATATTGGACACATGTCCTCTATTAATTGGACATTTTAGAATTGGTTAATACACATAATTATTAACATCAAAATTTGTATATATTTAATTATTTTTGTTTCTTCTTCTTTGTAACATATTTGCTTTCCCCCTCACTATAAACTTTTTATTTTCTTTCTTCCATTAATTTCTTATCTTTTAACTTTTTTTAAAAAATTATGCGCATTTCTTTTTTTTAAAAAGTGTTCTTTAATTTTAACGTTTTAATATTTTATTATGTTTATTTGATTTTCTTCACTTCTTTTATATTTGTTCGAAATTATCTTATTTTATATACAAGACATTTGGAATTAAATTTAATATCAAATCAAAAGGATAGACAAATAAAAAATCAATAGAATGAATGGAGATAAAATATGAAGAAAAATAAATACGTTACGTTAGAGAAAATCTTAGATACTAGGAAATAAAAATTTAAAAAGTTGTGTATTTGAGAAAAATTTTAAATACAAGGTAATCTTTTTTAAAAAAAATTGTGTATATTAACTTATTTTAATACAATGCAGAGAAAATAAGAAGTTTTTTTTTTAAAAAAAAATATTTGTATTATACATGTGACAGCGCATTTGCGCATGTATATCACCAAAACTAATTAAATCGGGTCTTGGCTCCACGTCAACATTAGTTGTATAACAAGAGCACAAAAATACATAATGAACGAGTTTGGAGGAGGGGAGGGGGTAATAGGACTCTAGTTAAGTTTAGATGTGTTGTTGAGATCAGATTTAGTTTGGAATGGTACTTTTGTCTTATCCTTTTTTTCTTTGTCCGTATCATCACCTCACCACAACCTCACCCTCCACCACCACCCTCACCATTGTAACTAGTGACACCACCTCCAGCCTCCTCTTACACAATCAAAAGCCATTTCCCCCTTCAACACAATTTATACTAAGCCACTCCTCCAAAACAACCACCAAAAAGGTTGAACTTTTACTTATATAATTACTAAATATCAAATTCAATTCTTGATCCAAAAATCTTTACGTTGAGAAGTTACATGCCTTCTTTCTTCTTTCTTAGTTATTACACACCAAGAGTAGTGAAAGAACGAAAAAAACACTTTAAAAAATTAAACGGATAAGGCACAAGAACCTCCTAAACTATGATCGAAATCGCAGAGACACACCTTAATAAACTAAGGTCCTATTACCATTTACGCCCCCCCCCCCCTCCCCAAAAAAAAAACTCAACATTTCCCATACACCTCAACTACGTGGAGTCACAGAGTGTGCCACGTAAGCAAAAAGGTGTACCAAAATTATTAAAAATGTGTTCGGGTGGGGTGTTATGCCCGAAAATAAGCAGATGTAATGTAGAAGCTGGCAAAGAAAACCTCTAAAGACCACGAGTAAGAAGACAAACGAGAAATATACCAAAAAAGACACAGATTTAACGTGGTTCGGTCAATCGACCTACGTCCACAAAGAAGATGAGCAATCCACTATAAATATGAGAATACAAAATATAGAGAGAAATAACTCAACCAATTCACTCAGAATACATGGCAGGTTCACATAACTAATAACGTATCACTTGTGACCCACAAATTCTTCTCTAACCAAAACTCTCGAAGCCACTATGACTACATTGTGAATGCTGATTAAGTTAGAAGGAACAGGCTTTTGTTTATAGAGTCCTAAATTTGTTCCTACAAAAAGGGGACTAGCCACTCCTAAACCTTTTCCTAAAAGGAAAACCTATTTATGGTAAGAAACTCAGGGCAAATAATACCCAAAACGGGGAGGGGGGAGGTAATAGGACCTTAGTTTAGTAAATATATATATCTGAAATTTTGGTCTTAGTCTAGGCAAGTGCTTGTGCCTTATCCCAAAGTTAAATGGAGAGAAAGGAGATAAAAATGTTTGAATTGTAATGAAAAGGAAATATTTTAAGGATAGAGAAAAAGAGAGAAACTATTTTTCAATGATAAAATATATATAGAGAGAGGGCATGTAGCACATTATCAACTACTTATTTGGTTACTAGATGATGGGTACCCATGCGCACACGGGCCCAATATTTATCTATTTGTATTTTGTATAAAGTTATATGTTTGAATGAAAATTTGGAAGTTATGGAAACTTATTTATTGATTAGTAATATCTTGTCGTTATACTGTTAATATACACACATACATTGTCAAAAGTATTGCCTAGGAGAAGCATTTTGTTTAAGTTGTAGGTATGCACGCATTAACGAATGCACAGACTCCCGTGGATGCATGCATACTATTTATATATGCCAAAATATCAACGCAACCAAATACTATGTCATAGTTATTTGGTTCTTCAAAATTGGCTAACATATGCCTACTATGTCGTTGGTAGCCATTTGAAACTTTATAGTTACTGTTATGTGTCGTGTTTGACAAAATACATGTCGACTCTGTTGTTGACGATCATTTACTTGTTCACAGTTTTTATTGTATTGTCGTGTGATGCCATGCTTGACAAATACCCGTACAAACATTAATAATGAGATGCTTGTTAATTACAGTAGAAGTGTTTAAATAATGAAGGTAGAAAGGGTAATAGCAGTAGAATTGAGCTAGGTGGGTGACGTAACTTTTAAGGTATCAGGCGTGTAGCATGTATTCTTGATTTTCTTCAATCTGGATTTTCAAAACGACAACGCAATGTGGCAGAAAGAAAGCAGTTTGAGGTCTTCTTTGCTTCAAAACCCCCAGTAAAATCAAACGATAAAATAAAATGTTAACTAAAATAAAACTAATTAAGACATCTATCTTTCAACCTCAGTGGCAGAATCTTTGTTCTATTTTCAATGGTTCAACTAATTAGAAATAACAAATGTGAACATGAAGCTCAAAGAAATGCAAAGATTATTTAGTTGAATTTATTTATCAATTTGAGTAAGCTTACTGTAACACCTCGGAACCCAGACTTAAAAAATGCAGTAGAAAATCACCAGAATCAGTGAACCACGGTAGGGTTCACCGACTGTGATAGGGTCCACGGTCCGTTGACCTGCCCTTGGACTCAAGTACCTTCCAGATGGGGTGGACCATATGGCCCTTCATGGGCCGTGGACCACCTCACCCGCCGTGCTGGTACTCTTGGAAGTCAGACAGAATCCATCGGGCACAGACATTAGAGCACGGGGCCCCTCACGGGTTGTGGTCTTGATGACGAGCCGTGGTGGCTTCCGTGAAGTCGAGTGATGTTTGCGTAATCAAGACACAACTTCCGATGCAAGTGTCTATGATCGTACAATAGTTTAGTAACCCAACCAAGGGTTGGGATAGTTCCCAAGATAGTGGTTTTGAGAATTAATAGACGAATAAAATTTAGTTCTAACTAGTCGTAGCTAAAGACATTAACGATTAAAAATATAGTAAATTAAAGGGGCACACAAAAGTGTAAGATAAACACTGGGGTTTTGTCACTAGTAAGTGAAAACAACAAAATAACTAAGGGTTACTCAATAATGAAAGGGGATCCTTGTGATGTGACGGGAATACAGGTTAAGCTAGATTATTGGGTACGTTCTTTCGATAGAAGATTCATAGAATAATTGTGACTAGGCTAAACTTTAAGAGGGATAAGCTCTCTCTCGAGAAACTTACCCCGTTTCAAATGCATTCCTCTCGGACACCCACCTGCCGCATGAAGACCAACCTACGCCTTAACCCACTCACTCTCTCGAGCTGAGTGTGTGGACATGGTACTAGGGTTCACTCTCTCAAGCTGAACCTCATGTCGACCCACTCACACTGGCCATCAATCTAGTGGTCTTAGTTTTACGACCTCTCTCTCGAGCAAGCCGAAAACACATAAAAATCACACCCCAAGAATTGAGGGTTTTAGCCACACATGTATAAGAGATAGAAATTTATACCAAATTGAGCTTGCATTCAACTGGGTATGAAGATTTAAGTCTTGATACATTCCAAAATTGAAGAATCCAAGAGATCCAAATCTAAAAGGGATCTTCTGAAAATTAAGGAGGCTCACCACTAAACTCTGAGTTCTCAACTGTTTCAATGATGCACTGGATGATGATCCTGGTTACCTGTGTCTGCATCATTAAACAATGCAGGCCAAATGGCATCAGAACATTGAATGTACGAGTACGCGAGAGGAATACTAAACATGACATAAGCTTGAGAGGAATCTAAAAGAAACACTTACCTTGGCCTTACTCAACTCATGAACAACTTAACTCAATATAAAGCAATACAACACATGCAGTATATAGAAAGCCTTTAAAATATTCGAAAACAACTTATACCGTTAAAGAAAATGCAATAACAAACTCAACTTTACTCATATCATAAATTAATATAGTTTTTGTGGGAGTATCTCTAACCGACAACCACCACTATGAGCCTAAGTGGTGATACATCGTCTTGCCCACGCTGCTAGAACTGTCTTATACTTTGTCGTCATGTAGAACGGCTTAACTAAGTGGATCCACTAGTCTATGCTAAAAAGCACTTAAGGAATCATCTAAAAAGTATGATCTTTTTTACCCATGATGGCTACATGATTTATAGAGACGTGAGTTATCTAAACTCAAACTCGTCCCCATATCGGTGCTCAATATTACTCATAAATTAGTAAGATCATATGTTTAAAAAAACATAACTTCTTTCTTTGGTTTGAGATAATTACTCAAAACTTAGTTTAAAATCTCTCTTGGAATTGATGTTCCCTTTCTTGCTCAAATGTGAAAATATTTATCCTTTAATTGAAAACTAGCTAAAAGGCTCTTTAGAAAATCAAGGTTTCCTTTCTTCTTCAAATGTGAAAACATTTTACTCTTTGGGAATACATAGTCCCGATATAATCTTTTGAAGAAATGAACTTCAAAATTTACTCTTTACTCAACTCAAAACACAAGTCTTAAAACAAAGTTAAAACATTTGTAAAGGTCTTTTGGAAGACTATGAATTTCTCTAAACTTGACTCTTAACTTTCCTTGACTTGACTCTTAAATTTCCTTGAATTGAATTATGCATTCAAGGATTGTGATTTGTAATAGAAATGATCTCATGATGTTTAGGAGTGTTTTTAGATAGTTAAACATGAGAAAAGATCAAGAAATCATTGTCTGAAAACTAGTCCGCGACGCGGAGATGTATTTAAATTTTTGGTCGCGAAAATAATTTTTTAGGAAGAACGGTTCGTGACCGCTCTGTGACACGAGGAAGAATTTTGTGAAACTAGGGGCAGGTTCACGACGCAGCCTGGGGCACTAGATTTGCCCGACTTTTACCTTCTTCGTTTTTCCAGTCCCAAGTCGCCCAAACTTGGTTCTTTTTTTCCAATTTTTCTTTAGATTCAGATACCCAGTAAGTATACGCAAGAATCTAACTTAAAAAAATAAAATAGGAAACAACATTATAACCTCAAGGAACTCCTCAATCTCAACCTAACTCAAGAACGAAGGCCAATTTCAAGAACACCATTCAAGATTCATCAACTTTCAACTTTCTAGAACGAATTTAACTAAAATAAACATGATTGGAACTTAGGTGAACGAACCCAATGCTATAAAGACTCGCATACCTTCCTTGACGAAATCCATAATCAAACTTGAACGATCTTGACGAATCTTGCTTCTTCTCCTCTTTTATCCTCTTCTTTTCTCTTCTCTCAAAACCGTAGCTTAATTTTCAAAAGCGTAAACTGAACAAGTTCATTTTAGATCCCTAAGTTATTACCAAAAACGAATTAAATAAATTGGGTATGGTAAAGACCAAAATACCCTTCCAAAATCTGGTTTAGACTTTTCTTATTTGTAAAGCCCAACTTCAAGTGGGCATATCTCACTCATACGAACTCATAATCGCGCAAACTTGGTGCCATAGGAAAGATTATTCCAAGATATTTCCTACGATATCTTGAAACGCACCTAACTCATCTTGAGCTAGTAGTTGTGGTCCTTTGAAGTAGACCAAAAACTCAACTTAACATACTTAACAAATTTTCCAAATTTTTATATTCCTTCCAAAAATGACTATTTCCAAATTTTAACTTCTTTCTAGTTCCTTCAATTAGAGAGATGTTACAACAAGCCCATATTTCTCGGTATTCTATTCACTCGGAAGCCACCAACATGGAGCGTGGGTGAACAAAACCAACGCTATGAAAGACTCACATACGTTGTAGGATCAAATCCTTGATGAAATCCACTATCAAATTTGAACGATCTTGACGAATCTTGCTACTTCTCATCATTTCTCCTCTTCTTTCCTCTTCTCTCAAACCCCTAACTTAATTTTCAAAAGCGTAAACTGACCAAACTTCCATTTAGACCCCTAAGTTATTACCAAAAACGAATTAAAAAAATTGGGTATGGTAAAGACTAAAATACCCTTCCAAAATCCGGTTTAGACTTTCCATATTTGAAAATCCCCACTTCAAGTGAGCATATCTCACTCATACAAACTCGAAATTGCGCAAACTCGGAGACGTAGGAAAGATTATTCCAAGATATTTCCTAAGATATCTAGAAACACACCTAACTCATTCTGAGCTAGGAGTTTTGGTCCTTTGAAGTAGACCAAAAACTCAACTTAACATACCTAACAAATTTTCCAGATTTTTATATTCTTTCAAAAATGACTATTTCCAAATTTTAACTTCTTTCTAGTTCCTTCAATTAGAGAGATTTTACAAGAAGCCCATATTTCTCGGTATTCTATTCACTCAGGAGCAACCAAGATGTACCGTGATTTGTGGGAGATCTATCGGTGGAATGGGATGAAGAAGGATATTGCATGATTTGTGGCTAAGTGTCCTAATTGCCATCAAATGAAGGTTAAGCATCAGAAACCGGGATGTTTATTCCAATATATTAGCATTCCTACTTGGAAGTAGGAGAATTTGAATATGGACATCATAGTAGGGTTGCCACGAACTCAGCAACAATATGATTCGATTTGGGTTATAGTAGACCAAATAATGATGTCGGCCCATTTCATTCCCGTCAAGGTTTCCTATAAGGCAGAAGATTATGCTAAGCTATATTTGAGAGAGATGGTAGAGTTGCTTGGAGTTCCCTTGTACATTATCTCCGATATAGGTACTCAGTTTACTGCACAATTTTAGAGGTCCTTCCAAAAAGGTCTTGGCACGAAAGTTAAGCTTAGCACAACTTTTCATCCCCAAACTGATGGGCAAGTGGAACGAATATTACAAACATTAGAATATTTGTTGAGGGCTTGCGTGATAGATTTCAAAGGAAATTGAGATGACCATTTGCCCTTGATAAATTTGCCTATAATAATAGCTACCATTCGAGTATTGGTATGGCTCTATTTGGGGCTCTTTATGGTAGGAAGTGTAGATCTCATATAGTATGGTTTGAGGTGGGTGAGGTTGCTTTATAAGAACTAAGTTATTTCATGAGGCTATTGAAAAGGTTCTACTCATTAGGGTGAAGTTGAGAACGGCCCAAAGTCGACAAAAGTCTTATGCGGATGTTAGAAGGAGAGACCTTGAATTTGATATGCTTGATTGGGTTTACTTGAAAATCTCACCCATGAAGGGTGTAATGAGGTTTGGTAAGAAAGGGAAACTTAGTCCACGTTTTGTAGGCCCATATTAAATTTTGAGGCGTGTTGGTAAGGTTGCATATGAGCTTGATTTGCCAAGTGCGTTGGCACGGTGCATCCAGTTTTCCAATTCTCGATGTTGAAAAAGTGTGTTGGAGGTCTGTAGAACACAATTCCAGGATGAATGAACCCAAGAAGGAGATAATGTAACATCCCAGATTCAAATAGAGGCTATCATGTTATAACTTCAAGGTGCCACCCCATAAGGACCAACCATGCGTCAATGAGGAAGCACCAAGAAACCTGCAAGAAAACACTGAACCACGCCATGACCCTCTCCCCGTGAATGGGTCCACGTCTCGTGGTTGGGGGAGTCATGGATGGCTCAGAACTCTCTGACCATGAACGACATTTGACCAGGATGGACCATAGGTCCATTCACGGTCCGTCAGTCGGAGTCTTGTGGGTCATGCCTGGAAAGTTAAATTAGGGACTTATGGCTCTGTTTCGGTTTTAATTAAATCAATGTGGTGTCATTTTTCCCAAGTATAGACCACCTATATAAATATTATTAACCCCCAAAACCCCTCATTCAAGTCATTCCCTCAAATTCCAAAAGAAAACCCACGACTCCTCTAAAAAATTCTCTCTCTAGAAGTTGTAAGAAGAATGAAGAAATTGGAGCTTGGTCAAGATCAAGTCTCCCAATCTTTAAGCTTTTGAGAGCATTTTAATCAAGGTATGATGGATTTTCATCCATGGAGTCTCCTAGAATTTTTCTAATTTAATGAAGAATTCCTCAATTCTAGTTAGGGTTTCTTCAAATGTTGTGGGTTATGATGATTGTTGATCCAATTGTGTGGATTACGATTGTTTGTGGTAGAATTAGTATAATTACATGTTGTTAGATTTAAATTACATGTACCCATGCCTATTCCATGATTCTAACATAGAATTGATATAATTTGGTTGATGCCATGTAGGGAAACTTTGTGGGTTCAGGCTTGTCCCTATAGGGTTGAGTAATTATGATTAGAATTGCTTTAGAATGAAGTTTAGATGATGATCATGAGATCTAGGGCTTTGAGAGTAAAGCTTATGGTAGTTGATGTTATTGTTGAGGAAGGGATACTTTCCATATGAATTGCTTAATTAGGAATGTATGAATGTGAAAGGTTTACTCACATGAATGATTCTAGGTTGAAAGGATTGCTGACCTAAAATGAATCTAGACTAAAAGCTTATGTAATTGATTAAGCTAAAGGCGATTACCCTTGATCTCAATAAGTAAGGATATGCGGTGATTCCCATACTCCTTAGAATTGAACAAGAGGTGAGTCCCCACGTTCTTACTATGATAAATGGACATGGTGGAGAGTACCCATGCTCTTTATGAAATGATGTGGAGGCGAGTACCTGTGCCATATGATGAGATTGTGGAGGTGAGTACCCGCGATCTAAAAGTAAGTAAGGCAAGAGGCGAATACCCATTAACCTTTGTATGTTAAGAATAGGGGCAAATCCCCATGTCTTTAAAATTAAGTATGAATGATATGATTATGTTGTGAAGAATGAATAGCTTGGATTGTTGCTTGATATGCCTTCCATGAGGTAAGTTGACTAAAGGCGGATGACCCAAGTCTTGACTAAGGCTATGTAAGGTTGCTTGAGAAGTACTCATCTCTTATTATTATGTTGTTTTATGCACATTGATTATGCTTATGGTTTGTATTGACTAACCATGGTATTTTTGTTGTTTATGATAGCTATCATATTTAGTACAGTTTTGTACTAACGCATACTCTTGCCTACATTCTTATCAAATGTAGGGTCCGACGTTCCCGATTCACACACTTGTGGCTAGTTTCTTAGTTTATCAAGGAAGTGAAGCTTTGGTGAGTCCTCATTGTATTCAAGGATTGGATCACCCCTTTATCTCTTTTATGTCTTTCTTTTCATGTTGGACTATTGTATGAGCTGCATCCCAAGATTTTTATCTTTTATGTTAGATGGTTCGAAACAATGATGTTAGACTTCCGCTCATTTTATAAAAGACTTTGATTGTGTTGAAAAGTTTTAAATTTTTGCACCTTTTCTATTACTTTATGTTATGGTATGCTAAGTGGCTTGTGTGAGGCCTTCAGGGGTCTTATACGCCTTGTTACATCTAGGGCTACCCCTGGGTTGTGACAGCTCAAGAAAAAGTTCTTTATGTCTTTTTCTCTGTAGAATCTCAAGAATTTAGAGCGTTTAAGGTATGTAAGACTAATCATAGTGTTGGACGATAAGTTTGTGCTCATGACCTACATCTCAATTCAGTTAGTAAAAGTTTAATCTAGGGTTCTATCCTCAGTTTCTGAGAATTTTTTATATAAGGTATGTTGTTTTTCCGATATTTTAAATCCTTATATTATGAGATTGTAATAATTTGTGCATTGAAATTCTTGAGTTGTTGTTTATGCTTGAATTTCCACATAGCCTCTATTTGTTGAAGTTTTTACAAATAGTCTTCAAACCCGTATCTTCCTTAAATTGATTTTGGAAACTAAAGTGAGTTTAAGACAAAGTTTAAAGCCTAATTTATTTGAACAATTTAAGGGAACTTAAATGGTCCCAGCTGTATTATTTTCACATTCAAAAAGAGAACACCATTTATAGAAAAGTATAAATAGTTTCCAAACAACTTCAATACCGTTCAGTTACCTCTTACATATGCCCTTTTTGAGTAATTATCTCATCCCATTGAGTAGTTTACATGATCATTTAACCATATATTTTGGGAGTAGTATTGAGTATCGATTTAGATGAGAGTTCAGATAACTCCTAACCTCATAAACTACGTAGCCAGCGTGGGAGATGATCACACTGACATTTAGACAACTCTTCATTGCCTCTTGAGAAAGCTTTTATATGGATCCATGAGATGAGTTTTGTTCTATACTTCGGTAAGGTATATGATAGTTCTAGCAACGTGGGTGAGACGTTGTATCATCACGAGGCTCATTGTGATGGTTGTCGGTTAGAGAAACTCCCTAGTAAAGTAAAGAGTAGTTATATATGTATATTTCAGTTTAGTCCAGTATCTAATATTATTGCATTTTATTTGTCAATCTTAAATAATTTCATCTCATTTTTCTGCTTTACTCAGTTGAGTTATATTTCAGCTTTTCAGTTTACTTATTGTTTCATTTGGTCTTATTACATACCATACATTCAATTTACTGATGTCATTCGACGTTGTGTTGTAATTGTATATTATTTGTTTTATTAAATTGTGGTTGTTTGCTCATATCTCATATATCTGGAACTAGCTAATGATCCCACCAATACACAATGATTGTGTGCTGATATTGCACTTGCTCTTTCTTTGTTGAGTACATGGCATATTTAGACGGTTTCTTTGAGACCTCAACTATGATCCTAGCGCTATATGAATCCAAGGGTGGGCACACTTGTCCAGGCTGTCATGAATTCGTCTCTCTTTCCTAGTCCATTTTACGGACGTAGACTATTTTTAGTAATTTGATTTTGGGGTGTATCCCCTTATTCTAAACGAAGAACAAATGTTTTGGGGGCACTACTTTCAGTCTTTACGGGTCGTTGTTTCCACATTCATGTACTGACTGTATTGTTTCTTTATGAAAGTTGCGTTAAGAAATTAAAAATTGATTTGTTTATATAAATTGATGGGCTGAGGTCAATTAATTATTGGTGTGTTAGTAGATAGTTGGTTCTCTCACCAGAGGTTAGTGTGACTGTCACAACTCTTTGGAAAATAAAAACTCGTTGGAAAAGTCACAATCATTCAAAAAAGTCACAACACTTCGATGTGAAAATGTGCTATTCAAATTGCATTTATTCTCTTTGTATCGTTTTGAAAAATAAAAACACATATTTTTTCATTCACACCTTCTAAAATCCAAAACATTAATATGATGGAGTTGAGTTATGGTTTGACCCTACACTCTATAAGTTCCATCATCTCTAGTTGTTGGGCAGGAAAAACCCTCACTGTTTCATCCATGCTCATATCCTAGTTTTCTGTGTCATTCCTTCGGCCTTCATTTTCAGAATCTCAATTTCATTGGGAACTCTTTCTATTGAATTGCGCAATTTAGATTCCTAGTTTGGCACTCAACCATGTTTGTTACAGGTTGGAATTTGTTCTTCAAGCGAAAGGTTTCATCATGGCCTACTCATTGTTCTGGACAAACCCTAGTTACCCTAGGTTTCATTCAATATTGGTCATGATGTATGTTGCGATGCTGGAATTTCTTTGCAAATCGAATTCTAACAGGTTAGCAAATAAACAAATAAAATATCAAAACAATACCACAATTTCCCTAACCCCATGGTGTGCGTCATGCTATTTACCTAGAAAATAATACAATTGAGTTTATTAATTATTTTAAGGGCAAGTGAGTTAGATTTATCTTTGCAATAAAATAATAAGTTATCATTCGGAGGGTTCATTTAGGCTAATAGTGACATTTATTCAACAAAGAAGACCTAAGTCATCTCTCAATAAAGTTATCCTTCGACATGTGGCATGACTTACTAGAAAAGTTCTAGATTTTACTTGTAAACACATAAATAGTAAAATTTACACACACAATGACATAGGACTATATTAAGATATTCTAATTTAACTCCCAAACTTCTACACTAAGCATTTAGCAATTTACTTTATGTCAAAAAACGAGATATACATGTCAATATATGTAATAGAAGTTTATGCATTTATTTTTTGGAGAGGTACATTTTTCTAACAAAACAAGTATCATGCCCTAATTAGACAACTATTGACATATAAGTTAAAACTCACTCTCCTCTACTTAAACAAGTAATAGGACTTATCCTCAAAAGCAAAATGTTTATCAAACAAAGTTTAATTGAAATTTGGATAAAAAAATCTAAATAATAACTACTAATAATCTTGAAATCTAATGGGTTTATCAAATTGTTCGAAATGTAATAAAATATTTAGATATGATTTTAAAATTGAAGAGAGTTAAACTAATTGTAGTAAAAAAAGGGAGGTGGAGTTGTGGTAAAAAGTGACATTGAAAGTGAGAAGCTTCAATGAAGATGACAATGAATTTTTGAAGAAGAAGGAAGAAAGAAAAAGAAAAAATAATAATAATGAGAAAAAGTTAAAATAATAAGAAAAACAAGAAAATATATTTTATAGAAAAATACTTGTAAATATAAAATTATATTCGCTTTTTTAGTTTGTTCACGCTCTTTAAAAGAGTGCATACACTCTTCATGCCAGGTGGACAAAAATTGATGTAATAATATCAATTCAGGATTGTTTAGGGGGGTAATACTATGCTTGCATAGTTTAGGTATACTTTGTTATCTCCTGTATTCAGGTTAGTCAAAATTACAAAAAAAGAAAAAAGATGAAATAGACAGAATGCTTTTAATCCGAGTCCACAGAAACCACTATGTTCCCTTAAGAAATTTAATCCCCTCACTGTACCCGAGGTTGCAGATTAATTCTTTCCAAGATAAAACAGATTAACCTGTTAGAGAAGTAGCGGTACCTCAAACTTCAAAAACTTCAGCGAACGCAAGAACAGCAACAATAGCACACATAGACTAAGTCAATCGACAATTTTTGTTTATGTAAGAAAATGTATGCAGAGAGGAAAAAATTTCAGTGTTTGAAAAACGGAAAAATGACCTCTTATTTATAGCCATTTTCAACAAGGAATGCGTTTGTTCAGACAAATCTGTTCAGACCCATTTTTTCCAGAACGTTGTGTCTTTTGGGAAAAGTAATAATTTTTAGGAAGGAATAGGTCCCTTCAGAACATTTTTACCATTACACATGAATTTCAAATAAATTCCGTTGCGCCAAATTAATTCTCTTATTTAACTAACATTCTGAATTAATTTATAAGAGAAACGAAATGAATTAACAAGATTGATTAAATAATTTTTGTCCAAAAATAGTATCAATCAGTCACATCATTTGCCAAATCCAAAGCTGAAGCAGAAGCTGAGCGAGCGACGATGACGGTGCAAGGGGGCACCTTCTTCTTAACCCTTTCAGAACTAAAGGAAGTGTTTCCTAATATAAGGACAACATTTTCCTTCCTTCTACTAATATGGTAGAAATGACTTTTCATTTGCACTTTGCAATGACTTTTCATTTTCCCTCCAAAATTAGTTCCCCCACTTTTCCATTTTCTCTTCTTATTTCCCATTCACACCTTGTTAAATCCAAAAATCCCCCACATGAATGGGGAATGTCTATAGTTAAAACATATGCATGAAAAACTTGTGTGTCTCGTAAGTAGGGGTAATCTCATTTGGATAAGTAGGTTTCCCTTTAAACTTTCCGTAGTGAACATATATCGGATATACTCGATCAATCGATAGATTCGATATCTTTGAACCATTGAGCTTTGGTGTATACCGAGACAACATAAGTTACATAATCAACCATTGAACTACTATTGGTTCTCATTGTTTCGTTTGTTTCAACCATGCACACATCTCAATTAATAAGTGCTTAGAGATCTGGCCTTACCGGAATCTCCTTAAAGCGACTTACACTTCACACTTACATAGGTGGTTTTTAAATGTGTTATCCCGTAGATACACTATTTGATATACCCTGTTTCACACATAGAAACCATTAAAAAGTCCTTATGCCTTTATCCTAGTTACTGAACATGTATCATAATGAGAATGGACAAAAAATATTTTTTGACTATGTTGAACCGTCATCTATGACTTTGTTTTATCTCATTGAACCTAGATCTTGGGTTCTCCAGTCTTCTAGGTAGATTTACCGCCACGATGACTTGTACTCGGCCATAGTCCCATTCCCGTCGATGATCTCTCAACTCCATCTCTAGTTAGGCCTTTTGTAAGTGGATCCGACACATTATCCTTTGACTTTACATAGTCAATTGTGATAATTACACTAGATAGTAGTTGGCTAACAGTGTTGTGTCTTCGTCGTATGTGACGAGACTTCCCATTATACATAACGCTTCCAGCCCTTCCTATTGCAGCTTGACTAGCGCAGTGTATGCATATAAGGGCCATTGGTTTGGGCCAAAACATAATATCTTCTAAGAAATTCCGGAGCCATTCGGCTTCTTCACCTGCCTTGTCTAAGGCGATGAATTCAGACTCCATTGTAGAGCGAGCTATACGTGTTTATTTGGATGATTTCCAAGATATTGCTCCTCCACTAATAGTGAAAACATATCCACTCGTGGATTTCGTTTCAATTGACCCAGTAATCCAATTCGCATCACTATATCCTTCAAGAACTGCTGGATATTTGTTGTAATGTAAAGCATAGTTTTGAGTGTCTTCTAAGTACCCCAAAACTCTCTTCATTGCCAACCAATAATTTTGATTGGGATTACTTGTGTATCGACTCAGTTTAATTATAGCGTAGGCTATATCTAGTCTTGTACAATTCATGACATACATCAAACTTTCCAATACTCTGGCATAATCCACTTGAGACTGACTTTCACCTTTAATCATAGCAAGATTAAGGTTCACATCAATTGGGGTCTTTGCCTTTTTGAAATTCAAATACTTGAACTTTTCAAGTACCTGTTGAATATAATGAGATTGAGACAATGCTAGACCGTTAGGAGTTTTGTGAATATTTATTCCCAATGTCAAATTGGCTACTTCTAGATCTTTCGTATCAAACTTACTAGCAAGCATACGCTTAGTAGTTTTTACATTAGTAATGTCCTGGCTCATTATTAGCATGTCATCCACATGTAGGCATACAATGACTTCCTGATTCTAAGTGACTTTAATGTAAACATATTTAAACACTCATTGATCCTAAATCCATTTGACAACATGGTTTGATCAAACTTTGCAAGCTATTGTTTCGGTGCTTGTTTTAGTCCATAAAGTGACTTAACAGGTTTGCATACTTTCTTTTCTTTACCGGGAACTACGAAGCCCTCAGGCTATTCCATGTAAATCTCTTCCTCCACCTCTCCATTTAAGAATGTGGTTTTCATATCCATTTGATGGATTTCAAGACCGTATAGTGCAGCTAGGGAATTTAACATCCGAATTGATGTAATCCTAGTAACTGGCGAGTATGTGTCAAAATAATCAAGACCTTCTTTCTATCTAAAGCCTTTGACAACAAGTCTTGCTTTATATTTGTCAACAGTTCCATCATCACTCATCTTCTTTTAGAAGATCAATTTTGAACCCAAGGGTTTGTTCCCTGGAGGAAGATCAACCAACTCCCAAGTATGCTTGCTTAAGATTGATTTAATCTCACTATTGACAGCCTCCTTCCAAGAGGTTGAGTCGCTAGACAACATCGCTTTCTTGAATGTTTGAGGCTCACTTTCAAGAAGGAATGCTACAAAATCAGATCAAAATAAAGTAGCTGTCATTTGACGTTTACTGTGCCTTGGACACTCTTCATTGGTTTCATTCTTTTTTGGTTCTTCTCGAGGTTGTTTAGACCCCCCCCCCCCACTAGATTACTCAAGTCTAGTTTTATACGGATAGATATGTTCAAAAAATTTAGCATTATTTGATTCCATTACCGTATTATAATGAATATCTGGATGTTTGGACTTATGAACCAAAAATTGACATGCCTTACTATTTGTGGCATATCCAATGAATACACAATCCACAGTCTTAGGCCCTATTTTCACCCTCTTAGTATAGGAACCTGGACTTTGGCTAGACACCCCCACACTTTGAAATATTTCAATGTGAGTTTTCTACCTTTCCATTTCTCATATGAAATAACATGTTTCTTCGTGTGAGACACTCTATTGAGTATTCAATTTGTTGTAAGGATAGCTTCCCCCCACAAGTTTGGTGGTAAACCTGAACTTATAAGTAAGGCATTCATCATTTCCTTTAAAGTTTGGTTTTTCCTTTCCGCAATTCCATTAGATTGAGGAGAGTAAGGAGCAGTAGTTTGATGGAATATTCCATTTTAAAAACATATTTCTGCAAATGGAGATTCATATTCTCCACCTCTATCACTTCGATCATTTTGATCTTTCTATCCAACTGATTTTGAACTCAGTTTTATATTGCCACATTTGCTTGATCCTTCTTCTTGTCCTTCTTGGGACCCCGACATTCAGTAGCCCTATGACCACATTTGCCACAGTTGAAGCAGCTTCAATTGAATTTCTTCTTAGGAGGATTGCTCTTTGGACTAGATGCTTTCTTTCTTCTCTTCGATTTTGTGGGATCTTTTGCAACAATATTTTCTCCAGATATTGCTGAATTACCACGTGACCTCTTTTCCGTGGCCTTGTTATCCTCTTCGATTCTCAGCCTTACCATGAAATCTTCAACAGTCATCTCCTTGCGTTTATGTTTCAAGTAGTTTTTGAATTCCTTCCACAATGGAGGTAACTTCTCAATAATGGCAGCCAGTTGAGTGACCTGCAATTCTTGAACTTGGGTGACGACAGTCTTACTGTCTATCATCTTATAGTCCAGAAACTTTGCCACAATGAACTTCTTCATTCTGGCATCCTCTGTTTTGTACTTCTTTTCTAAAGCATCCCAGAGTTCTTTTGAAGTTTTGACATTACTGTACACATTGTACAGATCATCTTGTAGGCCACTCAGAATATAATTTTTACACAAAAAATTTGAATGTGACCATGCTTCTGTTACCAAGAATCATTCTTTAGGCAGAGTTTCATGCAACATAACAAGAACGTTCTCATTAATGAACCTCTGTAGACTCAATGTAGTTAGATAGAAGAACATATTTTGCTGCCATCTCTTGAAGTTGACTTTAGAAAATTTTGCAAGATTCTTAGCCGGTGCTAGGGCAGCAGTTGAACGGTTGTGTGCAACTAATGTTGTTGCAACACTTACTGTTCCAGCATTTACTTGAATTGAATTGGTCATTTTTCTGTCACAAATGGCAGACAATTTTAGTATGTGAAATACTAACAGTTTAGAATAAATCCTTACACAGATTGTTTCTGATTTAACGATAAAGTTTTTATGTTCTTTTAATCGTTAATCGAATGAATTTTAAAAAGTCAAACAGAGTAAAAAGCCATAAAGGTTTTAATCTCCAGAAACCTCAAATACAAAAACTAATAAATTTCTTAAGATTGTTATCTCCTGTATTTAGGCTAGTCAAAATTACAGAAATAGAAAAAAGATGTAATGGCCATAATGGTTTTAATCCGAATCCACAGAAACCACTGTGTTTCCTTAAGAAATTTAATCCCCTCACTGTACCGGAGGTTGCTGATTAATTCCTCCCAAGATAAAACAGATTAACCTGTTAGAGAAGTAGCGGTACCTCAAACTTCAATAACTTCAGTGAATATAAGAACAACAACAAGAGCACACACAGACTTAGTCGATCAACAATTTTTGTTTATGTAAGAAAATGTATATAGAGAGGAAAAAATTTCAGTGTTTGAAAAACTGAAAAAGATCTCTTATTTGTGGCCATTTTCAGCAAGGAACGCGTTTGTTCATAAAAATCTGTTTAGACCCGTTTTTTCCAGAACGTTATGTCTTTTTAGAAAAGTAACGACTTTTGGAAAGGAACAGGTCCCTTCAGATCGTTTTTACCGTTACACGTGAATTTCAAATAAATTTCGTTGCGCCAAATTAATTATGTTATTTAACTAACATTCTAAATTAATATATAAGAGAAACGAACTGAATTAACAAGATTGATTAAATAAATTTTATCCAAAAATATTATCAATCAATCACATCATTTGTCAGATCCAAATACAAATCCAAATCTGAAGCCGATGTCGAAGCCGAGCGAGTGACGACAATGGCGTGAGGGGGCACATTCTTCTTAACACTTTAAGAACTAATCCAAATCCAAATCTGAAGCTGAAGTCGAAGCCAAGCAAGTGACGACGACGGCGCGAGGGGGCACCTTCTTCTTAACCCTTTAAGAACTAAAGGAAGTGTTTTCTAATATAAGGACCACAATTTCCTTTCTTCTACCAATATGGGAGAAATGACTTTCATTTGCACTTTGCAATGACTTTTCAGTTTCCCTCCAAAATTGGTTCCCTCACTTTTCCATTTCCTTTTAAGTTGATGTGGCATAGACAGTGTGCTCACTCTTGAATGCAAGTGAGAGGCAAAAGGAAAAACAAATCTGATCAATATTGGACACATGTCCTCTATTAATTGGACATTTTAGAATTGGTTAATACACATAATTATTAACATCAAAATTTGTATATATTTAATTATTTTTATTTCTTCTTCTTTGTAACATATTTGCTTTCCCCCTCACTCTAAACTTTTTATTTTCTTTCTTCCATTAATTTCTTATCTTTTAACTTTTTAAAAAAAAGTTATGCGCATTTCTTTTTTAAAAAAAGTGTTCTTTAATTTTAACGTTTTAATATTTTATTATGTTTATTTGATTTTCTTCACTTCTTTTATATTTGTTCGAAATTATCTTATTTTATATACAAGACATTTGGAATGAAATTTAATATCAAATCAAAAGGATAGACAAATAAAAAATCAATAGAATGAATGGAGATAAAATATGAAGAAAAATAATTACGTTATGTTAGAGAAAATCTTAAATACCAGGAAATAAAAATTTAAAAAGTTGTGTATTTGAGAAAAAATTTAAATACAAGGTAATCTTTTTTTAAAAAAGTTATGTATATTAACTTATTTTTAATACAATGCAAAGAAAATAAGAAGTTTTTTTTAAAAAAATAATATTTGTATTATACATGTGACAGCGCATTTGTGCATGTATATCACCAAAACTAATTAAATTGAGTCTTGGCTCCACGTCAACATTAGTTGTATAACAAGAGCACAAAAATACATAATGAACGAGTTTGGAGGAGGAGAGGGGGTAATAGGACTCTAGTTAAGTTTAGATGTGTTGTTGAGATCAGATTTAGTTTGGAATGGTACTTCTGTCTTATCCTTTTTTTCTTTGTCTGTATCGTCACCTCACCACAACCTCACCCTCCACCACCACCCTCACCATTGTAACTAGTGACACCACCTCCTGCCTCCTCTTACACAATCAAAATCCATTTCCCCTTCAACACAATTTATACTAAGCCACTCCTCCAAAATAACCACCAAAAAGGTTGAACTTTTACTTATATAATTACTAAATATCAAATTCAATTCTTGATCCAAAAATCTTTACGTTGAGAAGTTACATGCCTTCTTTCTTCTTTCTTAGTTATTACACACCAAGAGTAGTGAAAGAATGAAAAAAACACTTTAAAAAATTAAACGGATAAGGCACAAGTACCTCCTAAATTATGATCGAAATCGCAGAGACACACCTTAATAAACTAAGGTCCTATTACCATTTACGCCCCCCCCCCCCCTCCCCAAAAAAAAAACTCAACATTTCCCATACACCTCAACTACGTCGAGTCACGGAGTGTGCCACGTAAGCCAAAAGGTGTACCAAAATTATTTAAAATGTGTTCGGGTGGGGTGTTATGACCGAAAATAAGCAGATGTAATGTAGAAGCTGGAAAAGAAAACCTATAAAGACCACGAATAAGAAGACAAACGAGAAATATACCAAAAAAGACACAGATTTAACGTGGTTCGGTCAATCGACCTACGTCCACAAAGAAGATGAGCAATCTACTATAAATATGAGAATACAAAATATAGAGAGAAATAACTCAACCAATTCACTCAGAATACATGGCAGGTTCACATAACTAATAACGTATCACTTGTGACCCACAAATTCTTCTCTAACCAAAACTCTCAAAGCCATTATGACTACATTGTGAATGCTGATTAAGTTAGAAGGAACATACTTCTGTTTATAGAGTCCTAAATTTGTTCCTACAAAAAGGGGACTAGCCACTCCTAAAGCTTTTCCTAAAAGGAAAACCTATTTATGGTAAGAAACTCAGGGCAATTAATACCCAATAAATCTCCCCCTTGGCCTGAAGTTCTGACAAAAAAAATTGTTCACCTTCTACACATAATCTTCAGCATCTTGCATCTCTTCTCCATAATCTTCTCCATCAAATCTAAGTCTCGACACAGAGACCCTCTCTGAAACAATTTATCCAACAAAAAACTTCATTAGTGTAAAAAAAGTTGCGGCTAGAACTACACCCGCCAAGATGAACACTAATTTTTAACCTGGTTCTATTAACAAACCATTTGACCTGGATTTGGTACCACTTGTTAGGACCGAAATAATTAGGTGTCATGCAGAAGCTAAAGAAGCAATCCAAGAAAGACGACGAGTAAGAAGACAAACGAGAAATATACCAAAACACACAAAGATTTAACGTGATTCGGTCAATCGACCTACGTCCATAAAGGAGATGAACAATCCACTATATAAATATGAAAGTACAAAATATAGAGAGAAATAACCTCAACTAATTCACTTATAATACATGGGAGGTTCACACAAGTGATAACGTATCAATCTTGTGTCCCACAAATTCTCCCCCTAAACTCTCAAAGCCCCTAAGACTACATTTTGAATGTTGATTAAGTTAGAAGGAGCAAACCTCTATTTGCAGAGTCATAAACCTTTTTCTATAAGAAAAGGACTAGTTACTCCTAAACCTTTTTCCAAAAGGAAAACCTATTTATGCTAAGAAATTCAGGGCAAATAATACCCAACACGGGGAGGGGGGAGGTAATAGGACCTTAGTTTAGTAAATATGTATCTCTGAAATTTTGTCTTAGTCTAGGCAAGTGCTTGTGCCTTATCCCAAAGTTAAATGGAGTGGAAGGAGATAAAAATGTTTGAATTGTAATGAAAAGGAAATATTTTAAGGATAAAGAAAAAGAGAGAAACTATTTTTCAATGATAAAATATATATAGAGAGAGGGCATGTAGCACATTATCAACTACTCATTTGGTTACTAGATGATGGGTACCTATGCGCGCACGGGCCCAATATTAATCTATTTGTATTTTGTATAAAATTATATGTTTGAATGAAAATTTGGAAGTTGTGGAAACTTATTTATTGATTAGTAATATCTTGTCGTTATACTGTTAATATACACACATACATTGTCAAAAGTATTGCCTAGGAGAAGCATTTTGTTTGAGTTGTAGGTATGCACACATTAACGAGTGCACAGACTCCCGTGGATGCATGCATACTATTTATATATGCCAAAATAGCAACGCAACCAAATACTATGTCACAGTTATTTGGTTCTTCGAAATTTGCTAAGATATGCCTACTATGTCGTTGGTAGCCATTTGAAACTTCATAGTTACTGTTATGTGTCGTGTTTGACAAAATACATGTCAACTCTGTTGTTAACGATCATTTACTTGTTCACAGTTTTTATTGTATTGTCGTGTGATGCCATGCTTGACAAATACCCGTACAGATATTAATAATGAGTTGCTTGTTAATTACAGTAGAAGTGTTTAAATAATGAAGGTAGAGAGGGTAGTAGCAGTAGAATTGAGCTAGGTGGGTGACGTAACTTTTAAGGTATCAGGCTTGTAGCATATATTCTTGATTTTCTTCAATCTGGATTTTCGAAACGACAACGCAATGTGGCAAAAAGAAAGCAGTTTGAGGTCTTCTTTGCTTCAAAACCCCCAGTAAAATCAAACGATAAAATAAAATGTTAACTAATATAAAACTAATTAAGACATCTATCTTGCAACCTCAGTGGCAGAATCTTTGTTCTATTTTCAATGGTTCAACTAATTAGAAATAATAAATGTGAACATGAAGCTCAAAGAAATGCAAAGATTATTTAGTTGAATTTATTTATCAATTTGAGTAAGCTTACTGTAACACCTCGAAACCCAGACTTAAAAAATGCAGTAGAAAATCACCAGAATCAGTGAACCACGGTAGGGTTCATCGACTGTGATAGGGTCCACGGTCCGTTGACCTGCCCGTGGACTCAAGTACCTTCCAGACGGGGTGGACCATATGGCCTATCATGGGCCGTGGACCACCTCACGCGCCGTGCTGGTACTCTTGGAAGTCAGACAGAATCCATCGGGCACAAACATTAGAGCACGGGGCCCCTCACGGGTTGTGGTCTTGATGACGAGCCGTGGTGGCTTCCGTGAAGTTGAGTGATGTTTGCGTAATCAAGACACAACTTCCGATGCAAGTGTCTATGATCGTACAATAGTTTAGTAACCTTGCCAAGGGTTGGGATAGTTCCCAAGAGAGTGGTTTTGAGAATTAATAGTCGAATAAAATTTAGGTCTAACTAGTCGTAGCTAAAGACATTAACGATTAAAAATATTGTAAATTAAAGGGGGACACAAAAGTGTAAGATAAACAATGGGGTTTTGTCACTACTAAGTAAAAACAACAAAATAAACAAGGGTTTCTCAGTAATGAAAGGGGATCCTTGTGATGTCACGGGAATACAGGTTAAGCTAGATTATTGGGTACGTGCTTTTGATAGAAGATTCATAGAATAATTGTGACTAGGCTAAACTTTAAGGGGGATAAGCTTTCTCTCGAGAAACTTACCCCATTTCAAATGCATTCCTCTCGAACACCCACTTGCCGCATGAAGACCAGCCTACGCCTTAACCCACTCACTCTCTCGAGCTGAGTGTGTGGACATGGTACAAGGGTTCACTCTCTCAAGCTGAACCTCATGTCGACCCACTCACATTGGCCATCAATCTAGTGGTCTTAGTTTTACGACCTCTCTCTCGAGCAAGCTGAAAACACATAAATACACATGTATTTGCAACTACAAATTCATTAAATTCATCCACAACCACTAAATGAAATCACATTTAAACTACAAATAGACTATCAACAAGCAAGACCCAACAATTATCTTAACCCATATTCGCTAAATCACACCCCAAGAATTGGGGTTTTTAGCCACACATGTATAAGAGATAGAAATTTATACCAAATTGAGTTTGCATTCAACTGGGTATGAAGATTTAAGTCTTGGTACATGCCAAAATTGAAGAATCCATGAGATCCAAATCTAAATCTTGAAGATAAAACCCTTTGGAACTTCAAGTCTTGAAATCCTTTCAAACTTAGAGCAAAAATATCAAAAAGTACTATTCTATATGAAAATTATAATAATTTTTCGACTCTTAAAACTACAACTCTAACTAATATTTATAGTTTTCATAGATTTGTGTTGCAGCAGATCATTCGGCGTCATTAGTCGGAATAGCCTATCAACTCGGTGATTCACCTTTTTGTGTAATTCATCGCGTCTTGCACCAACCTTCAGCATCGTAGTGCTCTGGGTCATTGGGCAACAAGGTACTGCTTCACGGAACTTCTCAGCGATGCGCCGACTGCTCCCTTTTTCCACCGACTTGATCCTTTCCTTTAAGGCTCACCACACTGGAACAAAAGGAAAAGTAAGACCCTTCGGCGACTCGCCAAGCGGACTCGGCGATCCTTAGGCCTTTATTTCTTCTATCTTTTCAGCCTTTTCGTTCCTTTTTGTGACGTAGTGTCCATTCTTTCCTTCAAACTTCAAATACCTGAAATTTAAGGGTTTTCATCATATATTGAGATAAAATAAGCATTTGAGGACTCATCATCAAGCCAGTGTAGCCCTTAGTCCAGGTGAAAGACCACGAGGAGCTTCACGGTCTGTGATCCTTCACATGGTCCGTGAAGTGGACTGTAGTAGGGAGTCCCAAAATCAGCAACTACTGGACCAAGGTCCATGGCTGGCCCCATAGTCCGTGGTTCCTTTGACGGCCCGTTAGAGGAGCCGTGGTCAGCCCCAACAGACTTTTAAGTCAGGGGTCGTTTGGTATTTTCCTTAACTACGTGATTTTGGTTAGTTTTAGCCTAGTAAACTAATTACAACTTACCCTAATCAATTATTCACCTAAATCAAGCAAAAATTAGAGAGGGAAAGATGAGCAACCCTAGTTTAAGAATGCAACGAGTTTTCATCAATTCCAGCCCTGAAATCGAAAGATTTCTCCATGGAATTCGTCATCAAGTATGTGGGATTTCACTAGTGGGTTCCTTTCACCCATTAGGTCCCTAGATTTTAGTCAGAATTTTGATTTGCTTACCATTATCTAGACCTAGGGTTTTTTGAATGTTAGAAATTATTGGGTTTTTAGTTGTTAGAATGATCCAAATCATATTATCATGATTTTAGTTTTATTTTTCGTAGATTCCTTCATAAATTCAGAACTCTAGCTATATAGTTCTTTTAAATCGTGAGTTATATACGCTAGGCCAGTTATTTCAGTTATACAAGCCTTAGATTCGAATGTTTCATTATTAGTACATTAATGTTGCATTTTCAGTTAACATGTCAGTATTTTGATCTATCCAGTATTACAGAAAATCAGTCATAAATTGTTAATTACAAAATCAATTGGGAGTAGCTTAATACTGAGTGGACTAGGGTTCAGCGTACCCGAATATTCCCAGAACTACATGCCCAGTAGGTTTATTTGTACCCTTTATGTGCAATACATTTTAGTGATCACTCCAGTCATGCCTCTATACCTTTGGCAAGCTAAGGTATATTGGGTCCTCTCGATGGGGCGTATACATCGGACTCCACATTTTGCTCATGTGGTGTTATGTCGATTATTAGTAGATCCCTTACAGTCAGAATCTATTACATTGACAATGTTATCAGTTACAGTCATATTTCAGTGTCAGCATGTTATAAACCACGTCATTCCATTCAGTCATTTCATGTTCAGTATTTTCAGTATAGTATCATGCTTATCTCATATCATTGCTCAGTTATATGCTTTGTTCAGTTATGTATGTTGTTCAGCTTTATTCTATCCCGCATGCTCAGTACCTATCAAGTATTATCGTATTGGTATTATTTAATACATTAAAGACGCTTGTGTAACTCGCCCACTTGTATGGATTGTTTGATCACTTGGCACTCTTGTTAGGACCTTGTCCTTCTTATGGCTGTGACTTTGTCACTCTTGGCATGCCTCTTGATTCGGATCATTTACCATCTTGATTCTTGATTTTTAGTCCATCTTAAGAATGAAAGTTGTCCATTTTAAGTACGAACTAGAAAGCCATTTTTAATATGGTTCTTTGTTCTCTTGATTATTGGGTTTTGACCCTTCTTGATTCCTGATTGTGCTTGGTGTGACGACATGATGTATATATTAGGCGAGCCTTGTTGTTGAATCTCTTCGAAAACTGTGCTATGAGCGTTCTTGACATTTGGATCTTTTAATATAAAACTTGATACTCTTTATATATTGTTTACTTGATTTATTTATTATGTTCAATTATGATGCCCTTTACTTGAGAATGATAACTTGCTGAATTTGAGGGCTCCAAACCTATAGTTTTTACACCACTAAACTATATGCTTAGCGATAGTTATTTCTATCGTAGGGGCTTTTCGAGATGATGCTTGAAGCTAGCCATTAGAGATGGATGTTTTGAGAGCCTTAAGGAAGACAACATTTGCATATAGACATCTATATTTTGTATAAACCTTGGGACTTGTACATATTCTATGTGTTGTATATTTACATGGGATTTTAAGGGCTGATTTGATCATGTCACCATGAATTGTAATATAAATATGGCTATATGTTTTGTTCTTTTTGAGGTGTGTAAACTCAAGTCTTGTAATATCCTAAATCTACTATTACTTTCGAATGTTTGTGTGAAGCATGAGCAGGCTGATTTTGGTACTCAAAAGCTTGTAATATTCTTGTTATTTCATCCTTGATTGTACGGATATTATATATACATGAAAAGCTCATCGTTTATTTGCTTAAATTACTTTTCGGAGCTCATTATGCATCTAATCCCTCTGCTAGATTAAAATCAGTATGCCCTCATTAATCGCTTTTGAGTGTCGCAAGTATAAGTTAAGTCTCTTTAAAAAGGGTTGCTACACAATAGAAGTTTCTTGCATTTGGCCGGTTACTATAGAAGATTTGTTGAAGGGTTTTCCTACATTACTTCTCCATTGATGGCTTTGACTCAAAAGAATGCCAAGTTTATATGGTCCGAAGCTTCTGAGAAAAGTTTCCAAGAGTTGAAAGATAGACTTATTTCCGCTCCGGTGTTGACCTTACCGGAAGGTACGAATGGCTTTGTATTATATTATGACGCCTCTAGAGTTGGATTCGGATGTGTTCTTATGAAAAATGGTAAGGTGATTGTCTATGCTTAAAGGCAACTAAAGGTTCATGAGAAGAACTATCCTACCCACGACCTTGAATTAACAACGGTGGTATTTGACTTAAAGATTTGGAAGCATCATTTGTATGGTGTGCATGTGGATGTTTTCACCAACCACAAAAGTTTGCAATATATATTTACCCAGAAAGATCTAAATCTTCGCCAAAGGAAGTGGCTTGAGTTATTGAAACATTATGATGTGAGTGTTCTCTATCACCCCGGTAAAGTAAACGTGGTGGCGGATGCCCTTAGTCGGTTATCCATGGGTAGTGTTGCACATGTTGACGATGAGAGCAAAGAGTTGGTTCGAGATGTTCATAGGTTGGCCCGATTGGGAGTTAGACTAGTGGATTCCACCTAGGGTGGTGTTATGGTGTATAATGGGTCTGTATCGTATTTTGTAGCCGATGTTAAGGCAAAGCAATGTCTTGATCCGACTTTGGTAGAATTGAAAGAAGCGGTACTTAAAAAGTCCGTTGAGGATTTCTCCCAATGGGGAGATGGTGTCCTAAGGTACCAAGGTCGTTTGTGTGTTCTGAATGTTGATGACCAAAGGGAATAGATCTTATCAGAAGTGTCATGCCCTGAGCCTACACCCTGGGCGGGACTGGCACTCAAGAACCATTGCTGGCCCCAAGCAATCCCTTGACATGGCTTACTTATTCAGTGGAAGACTTTAAGCATTAAGAAAAGAACTCAAATGCAAGATAACTCAACTGCCTCAAACTAAACACATATTTTTTTATAAATAAACATTTAACTTAGCCGAAGTGGAAACTCAAATATGAACATAAGCCAATAACAAGGTAAATACAAATGAACTAACTGACTGTCTATCTATGAAGCCTCTCAAACTGAGATGGATGTCGGGACAAGACCCACAATATCCTAATGAACTAAAATACTAAAAGCAATAAAAGGGGTCCTTCGAAAAGCAAGGAGGCTCACCACCTGACTCTGATTGCTCCATTGGATTAACGATGTGCTGGATGCTGATTCTAGTTACCTGTGTCTGCATCATAAAATGATGCAGGCCAAATGGTATCAGTACATTGAATGTACGAGTATGAGAGGGGAATACTAAACATAACATAAGCTTGAAAGTAATCTGAAAGAAACACTTACCTTGACTTTACTCAACTCATGAGCAATTCAACTCAATATAAAGCAATAAAACACATGCAATATATAGAAAGCCTTTAAAACAGTAGAAAACAACTTGGTTCATTGAACAAAATGCAATAACAAACTCAACTTTACTCATATCATAAATTAATATAGTTTATGTGGGAGTTTCTCTAATCGACAACCACCACTATGAGTTTAAATGGTGATATATAGTCTTGCTCACGCTGCCAGAACAATCCTATACTTTGCCGTTATATAGAACCCCTTAACTAAGTGGATCCACTAGTCTATGCTAAAAAGCACTTAAGGAATCATCTAAAAAGTACGATCATTTCAACCCATGAAGGCTATATGGTTTATGGAGACGTGAGTTATTGTAACGACCCGAGAGCACCCCCTAGTCGTAACACGGCGTACTCGACCTCTCAGAGGTCTTATACAAGCCCTTAGCATATCATGAACATTAAAGCATATGAAAATAGCGGAAAATTTAAAACTTTTCTTTACAATCGAAGTCTTCATAAAATAAGAGAGAGTCTATGACACTATGTCTCAAATCATCTATAACATTTAGAATAGCAACTCTTTCATAACAACTTAGGGACACGGCCCTTACATAATAATTACTAGGGACACGACCCTTACACAAGTCGAAAGACATAAAACATAAAGACATAATGACATAAGAGTACAAGGTAGGTTCATCCTCGAAACTATGAGGACTCCCCAAGTCTTCATTCCCAAGCTTCTTAGAAACCTAACTTCCAAGCATAAGACATCACATCACCAAACCCTACACTTTGTAAAAATGTAGAAGAAATATGGGTTAGTACAACACACGTACTAAGTAGGGAAGCCATGCATAAAAACCATTAAACATGCTTAAAAGGGACATTTAGTTGAAACCATGCTTTATGCACTTTTGAACATCTTCTTGAAAGAGTTGAAGAATCACAAGTCACAAGCAATCCACATATAGTTCATCAAAGCACAAAGGATAATAACATCACCATACGCATAGTCTCTAAGCATAGTCATAGTGCACATATCACTCATTACAAGACATAATAGTCATGCATAGTCAGCATCAAGGTCATTGCATCATAATAGAGTAATCACATAAGTAACCCTAGGTTCTACTTGTGCAATGCATAGGTAGGGTCCATAGTCCTACTTACACTAAGTATTAACTTTGGATTCCCATGCTATATTTATCATACATTAGTCTTATCCATAGGTCATATACATAGTAAGGTGACATTCACAAACATTAGTTCATATCAAGAAACGTCAATCATTAACATAATACAATTAAAGCATGCATTATTCATAATCTCCATAATAAGATAGAACAACACCATTAAGTCATAGTTCATACAACATGTTCATTTCATACATCTTAGTCATAATTCAAATAGTCCATATCATAGGTAAACCATCTTCATAATGATCAGACATAACATAGCTTCAATATACATAAGTCATAATCATCATAATCATAAGAGAACACTACTACAACCATCCCTTAGGATCTCACAAGTGCAATGTGCAAGAGAAGTCGCATACCCTCCCTTACACTATGTAGAAACCCTTAAGAAAGCCCTAGTAAGAGTTCACACCTTTCATACCTTCATTTACTTTTACATTAGGGAGATATTGCCATAACCGACAGAGACCATGAGAGCTACATGGAATCCGGTGTTCTACTCCCACACCGAAAAGAGAGGGTTAACACTTGCCTAAGGTGTAACCATTCATACATAGCTATCTAGGTGGATCCACTAAGCTAGAGTCCTATGTGGGCACATAGTTAAGGGTCAGGGAGATTGCTTCTAGAAATCCTAACTTACTAAATGTGGGGATTTCCATCTCATGAGACAACACATACCGTGGGTAATCCGGACTTGCTAAACGTGAGGAAACCCATGTAGGGAGCCGGACTTACTAAACGTGAGACCCCCATCTCATTTACATGCCCTTTTGGTGCTAAGCATCTAATTCCCTTTTGTAATCATCTTTAGTCATCACATAAGTTCACATTAGCCTTTACTAGACTCTTATGTAGACATCTTACCATAATAGCTCATATGTGTTCTTAAGTGAGTAACAATCATTTCACCTTAGAAACACTTAGCAAGTGAGTAAACCTTTCACTTTACATTATACTATAATCATGAGAACTACTTTTCATTCATATAGCAATCATACCATAACATACATACATACATACATCCTAACATACATAGTCATATCTTCATGGTCATGTACATTTCATGCACAATAGTATGTAAAGGTGCATATGAGAATTAGCCTTTCAATTGACACCATAGACATATCATATTCATATTTATGCATGGAGTGTGTGTGTGCATGATTGTCCTCACAATGGCACAACAACAACAACATTAACATCATAGACACCTCCCTTGTCAAGGAGGGGGGGGGGGGTCATAACATATACATAATATCTCAACTCATGCACAATTCCTATATATTTCATTTAAGGATCTTAGATCATGTAAATCACATATCTAATATTCATCATTCAAGTACATCATTCATGGCATGTATCATTTGGGGGTTATGTGGGTAGGGTCCTTCCACAAGAGAACCTCATAAAATTCAACATATAGACCATACCATATTCATAGCATCTCATTCATATTCATAATGTATCATACTTAGTCATATCTAGGGTTGTAGGGAAGGGGGACCTTGTCTCAACACTACAATTCATACTAACAAGTAAGCACCTCCACCATAAGTGGATCAAACCATTCATTCAAAGGATATATAATAAGTAAACATCTCCCCCACAAGTGGACCAACAATTCAATAGAAGGCTACTTACCAATTGAAAACCTTCATTCATAGCCATCAAGGCTTTCTTCAAGATTCAACCCTATTTTCTTGATATTCATACATCATATAGGATAACCTCATAATACAATAATGAATTTCATAATAACATACTAGATTTTCATCCTTCAATCATCATTCAACACAAGCTAGGGTTTAGAATTGAGAAAGAAAAAGGAAATCATGGGTCTTGTGGGGAATTGTTCAAAAACCATAAGTGTTACATGAATTCATCCACAAACATTCATATATAATCATAAATAACCATTATAGATCAATGGAATCAACTTTAGAAAGAGACCCACGAAATTTGGATTGAAATCTACAAATTTGGGGGACTTTGAAAACCATCTTTGGAAGAACCTCTTGGGGAAAGGGATCCCAAGAGTGAAGAGCAACCATACCTTAGTTAAACCCTATGAATTTCGTGTGAAACCTCCCATCTACAAGCCCTTGCTAAGCTCCTTCCAAGTTCTTCAATGGAGTCTTGAGTTGAGAGAGTTTTGAGAGAGAATTTTGGGAGGGAAAAGAATTGGGTTATGTTTTGGGGTCTTGACTTGTGGTGAATTAATGGATTAGTTTAGGGTCCTATAAGATTATATAGTCCATTAATTAACCACCTAACCGACCTCCCTTAACCCCTAGTTAATAACTAATTAAAACATTAACCCCCTTCGTAACTAAAAACTTCATAAAACTGGCAGCATCTACGCCCTCCACCTACGGACCATAGGTGGAATCACGGACCGTCGTTTGGCTCCGTAGTTCTGACAGTTCTTCACTATTTCGACCATAACTTTTTACTCCGAGATCGGAATAGGGAAAACTCGGTGGCGTTGGAAAGAGAACTCATAGACCTTTCATTAGATAGGTAGTGGCCCACCTAATTCATTTTGAGCTATGAGATATGACCATCTAAAGTTGACCCTCACTCCTAACTTAAAACTAAAACTCTTTTTAGGGGACTGTTTTGAGGGTCTTGGTTCTAAATGATTTCATGACTTAGCTTAAGGTCTTGCTAGCTTATAAAGGTGAGAAATCAAATAGCTAAACAACCCCTTAATCCCTTAGTCAATTAACTAACTTAATCCCTAATCACCGACTTAACACTAGAAGGCTGGAAATTGGCAGCACCTACGGCCACCCACTTACGGACCGTAAGTGGAGTTACGGCCCGTGCTGTGCTCTCGTCATTTGGTTCAGAGAGGGGTATTGGGGAGTTCTTGGTGGGGATACTAAGTCTCAACCCACGAGACCTACCTATGGGGCGTAGGTCAAGTGACGGCCCGTCACTGCCCTTCGTAGGTCAAGCTGTTTTTTGACAGCTTTTGGCCAAAGGTTGGGTCCTCCTCAAGGACCCCTTGGGTGGTCCTTGGGGGGTCGTACCCGGTCGTTTGGACTCTAAACATGTCCATCTATGTCTAAGAGTCACTCCTATGGGTTTTAGACGTCAAACAACACACCAAACACCACGACAAGACACAAGCACCAAAGACTAATTTCCGGACGTCATGGTCGTTTCTTGACGTTTGACCTCTAAAGTCACCAAACTAACTTCACTAGCCATTTTTCATCATTTAAACATGTTTCCAACCATAAACTAACATGTGAGGCTCTAGGTCAACCTAATAGATTCAGTCAAGCCTTAGCTAGGTCTTACTAGTTTCGTACGGGGCGTTACAGTTATCAGAACTCAAACTCGTCCCCATATTAGTGCTCAATACTACTCCCAAAATACTCAGCTCATATGTTTAAAGAAAACATAACTTTTTTTTTTGTTTGAGATAATTACTCAAAACATAGCTTAAAAGCTCCCTTGGAATGGATGTTCCCTTTCTTGCTCAAATGAGAAAACATTTACCCTTTAACTGAAAACTAGCTCAAAGGCTCTTTTGGAAATCAAGGTTTCCTTTCTTCTTCAAATGTGAAAAAAATTTACTCTTTGGGAATACATACTCCCGATATACTCTTTTGAAGAAATGAAATTCAAACTTTACTCTTTACTCAACTCAAAGCTCAAGTCTTAAAACAAAGTTAAAACATTTGTAAAAGACTTTTGGAAGACTCAATGAATCTCTCTTAACTTGACTCTTAACTCTCCTTGAATTAAATTATGGATTCAAGGATTGATATTTGTGATAGGAACGATCTCATGATGTTTAGGAGTGTTTTTAGATAGTTAAACATGAGAAAAGATCAAGAAATCATTGTCTTGAAACTAGTCCATGACGTAGAGATGTATTTAAATTTTTGGTTGCGAGAATAATTTTTGAGGAAGAATGGTCCATGACCACTCTGTGATGCGAGGAAGAATTTTGCGAAACTAGGGGGTCAGGTCCGCGACGTAGCCTGGGGCACTGAAATCAAGGTTTCCTTTCTTCTTCAAATGTGAAAAAAATTTACTCTTTGGGAATACATACTCCCGATATACTCTTTTGAAGAAATGAACTTCAAACTTTACTCTTTACTCAACTCAAAGCTCAAGTCTTAAAACAAAGTTAAAACATTTGTAAAAGACTTTTGGAAGACTCAATGAATCTCTCTTAACTTGACTCTTAACTCTCCTTGAATTAAATTATGGATTCAAGGATTGATATTTGTGATAGGAACGATCTCATGATGTTTAGGAGTGTTTTTAGATAGTTAAACATGAGAAAAGATCAAGAAATCATTGTCTTGAAACTAGTCCATGACGTAGAGATGTATTTAAATTTTTGGTTGCGAGAATAATTTTTGAGGAAGAATGGTCCATGACCACTCTGTGATGCGAGGAAGAATTTTGCGAAACTAGGGGGTCAGGTCCGCGACGTAGCTTGGGGCACTGGATTTGCCCAACCTTTTCCTTCTTCAATTTTCCAGCCCAAATTCGCCAAAACTCGTTTTTTTTTTCAAATTCTCTTTAGATTTAGATACCCAGTATGTATACACAATAATCTAACTCATAAAACTTAAGGATGAAACATTATAACTTCAAGGAACTCATCAATCTCAACCTAACTCAAGAACGAAGACCAATTTCAAGAACACCATTCAGGATTCATCAACTTTCAACTTTCTAGAACGAATTTCATTGAAATAAACATGATTGGCGCATGGGTGAACAATCCCAACACGATGAAAGACTAACATACCTTGTAGGATCAAATCCTTGACGAAATCCACAATCAAACTTGAATGATCTTGATAAATCTTGCTTATTCTCCTCTTTTCTCCTCTTTTTTGCTCCTCTTCTTTTCTCCTCTTCTTTTCTCTTATCTCAAAACCCTA
Organism: Solanum verrucosum; assembly: GCF_900185275.1. Lineage (NCBI taxonomy): Eukaryota > Viridiplantae > Streptophyta > Magnoliopsida > Solanales > Solanaceae > Solanum > Solanum verrucosum. The sequence goes on along the minus strand of NW_026019996.1, from coordinate 1,554,341 downwards.
ACTTAATTTTCAAAAGCATAAACTGACCATGTTTAGTTTAGACCCCTAATTTATTACCAAAAACAAATTAAATAATTGGGTATAGTAAAGACCAAAATACCCTACAAAATCCGATTTAGACTTTCCTTATTTGAACAGCCCAACTTCAAGTGGGCATATCTCACTCATACAAAGTTGGAATCGCGCAAACTTGGCGGCTTTGGAAAATTTAATTCAAGATATTTCCTACGATATCTAGAAACACACCTAAATCATCGTTAGCTAGGAGTTATGGTCGTTTGAAGTTGACCAAAAACTCAACTTAACATACTTAACAAATTTTCCAGATTTTTATATTCTTTCCAAAAATGACTATTTCCAAATTTTAACTTCTTTCTAGTTCCTTCAATTAGCGAGATGTTACAATATCTGCCCCTTAGGAACATTCGTCCTCGAATGAGATTACTCTTATTAGGCTAAGGGTGTAACATCTAACATTCAGCTCAAACACCCAACAAATAATGCAATACAACATGCCAACTCATAAATTAAAGAGTAATAAGAAGAGAATTAGTACCTTAGTCTAGAATTTCTCCGGTATCAAGGAGATGTGGGTATCTCTCCTTCATATCTTCCTCATCTTCCCAAGTATCTCCCCCAACAAATTGGTTCATCCAAAGAACTTTGACTTATGCTACCTCTTTTGTTCTCAACTAGAGAACTTGGCTATTAGAATCTAACCAAAATATCCTCATAATATAATCTATCCTTGATGCCAATATCTTAAGTTGGTATGATAAGTGAAGGATCTCTCATGCACTTCTTCAAGATGGAAATGTGAAATACCGTATAAATCGCTGCCAACTCTTGGGGTAGCTCTAACTTATAAGTTACAGTACCAATCCTTTTGGATATTTTGTAAGGGCCAATTTACCGGGGACTAAGTTTCCCCTTCTTACCAAATCTCATATCTAATCATCTACTTTAAACTCTAACTCCATCCTCCTAATATCAGTGTAGGGTTTCTGACGACTCTAGGTTGTTTTCAATCTCTCTTGAATAACTTCACCTTCTTCATAGCTTGATGCACTAAGTCTGGTCCTATCAACCTTGCTTCACCAACTTCAAGCCATCCAATATGAGATCTACATCTTCTCCCATAAATAGCTTCATAAGGAACTATTTGGATGCTAGAGTGGTAATTATTGTTGTAAGTGAACTCAATGAGAGGTAGGTGATCATCCCAATTACCTTTGAAGTCAATCACACAAGCCCTCAACATGTCTTCTAAGGTCTGAATAGTGCACTCTGCTTGCCCATCTATCTGAGGATGAAAGATAGTACTTAATTTCACCTTTGAACCCAAGCCTTTTTGGAATGACTTCCAAACCTGTGCAGGAAATTGCACACCTTTTTCTAGTTCCTTCAATTAGAGAGATTTTACAAGAAGCCCATATTTCTCGGTATTCTATTCACCCGGGACCCACCAAGATGTACCGTGATTTGTGGGAGATCTATCGATGGAATGGGATGAAGAAGGATATTGCGTGATTTGTGGCTAAGTGTCCTAATTACCAACTAATGAAGGTTGAGCATCAGAAACCGGGAGGTTTATTCCAAGATATTAGCATTTCTACTTGGAAGTGGGAGGATTTTAATATGGACATCATAGTAAGGTTGCCACGAACTCGGCAACAATATGATTCGAGTTGGGTTATAGTAGACCGAATAACAAAGTCGACCCATTTCATTTTCGTCAAGGTTTCCTATAAGGTGGAAGATTATGCTAAGCTATATTTGAGAGAGATGGTAAGGTTGCATGGAGTGCCCTTGTCCATTATCTCCAATAGAGGTACTCAGTTTACTTCACAATTTTGGAGGTCCTTCCAAAAGGGTCTTGGCACGAAAGTTAGGCCAAGCACAACTTTTCACCACCAAACTGATGGGCAAGCAGAACGAACAATCCAAACATTAGAATACATATTGAGGGCTTGCGTTATAGATTTCAAGGGAAATTGGGATGACCATTTGCCCTTGATAAAATTTGCCTATAATAATAGCTACCATTCGAGTATTGGTATGGCTCTATTTTAGTCTCTTTATGGTAGGAGTCGTAGATATCCTATAGGATGGTTTGAGGTGGGTGAGGTTGCTTTGATAAGACCTGAGTTAGTTCATGAGGCTATTAAAATGGTTCGGCCCATTAGGGTGAAGTCGAGGACGTCCCAAAGTCGACAAAAGTCTTATGCAGATGTAAGAAGAAGAGACCTTGAATTTGATGTGCTTGATTGGGTTTACTTGAAAATATCACCCATGAAAGGTATAATGAGGTTTGGTAAGAAAGGGAAACTTAGTCCCCATTTTGTAGGCACATATTAAATTTTGAGGCGTGTGGGTTAGGTTGCATATGAGCTTGATTTACCAAGTGTGTTGGCACGTTGCATGCGATCTCCATTTCTCGATGTTGAAAAGGTGTGTTGGAGGTGTCTAGAGCGTCATTCGAGCACGAATGAACCTAAGGGGGAGATAATGTAACATACCAAATTCAAAATAGAGGATAGCATGTTATAACTTCAAGGTGCCACCCCACAAAGACCAACCATGGGTCAATGGGGAAGCACCAAGAAATCTGCACAAAAATAGTGAACCACGCCATGACTCACGCCCTATGGATGGGTCCACTTATCGTGGCTAGGGGATTCATGGATGACTCAGAACTCTCTTACCACGAACGATTCTTGGCCAGAACAGACCATAGGTCCATCCACGGTCCGTCAGTCGGTGTCTCGTGGGTCAGGCTTGGAAAGTTAAATTAGGGACTTATGGCTCTTTTCAGATTATTTTTAAATCAATGTGGTGTCGTTTTTCCCAAGTCTAGACCACCTATATATGTATTATTAACCCTCAAAACCCCTCATTCAAGTCATTCCCTCAAATCCCAAAAGAAAACCCAAAACTCCTCTACAAAATTCTCTCTCTAGAAGTTGGAAAGAAGAATGAAGAAATTGGAACTAGGTCAAGATCAAGTCTCCCAAATTTTAAGCTTTTGAGGGCATTGTAATCAAGGTTTGGTGGATTTTCATCCATGGAGTCCCCTAGAATTTCCCCAACTTAATGAAGAATTCATCAATTCTAGATAGGGTTTCTTCACATGTTGTGGGTTATGATTATTGTTGATCCAATTGTGTGGATTGTGATTTTTTGTGATAGAATTAGTATAATTACATGTTATTAGAGTTAAATTACATGTACCCATGCCTATTCCATGATTCTAACCCAGAATTGATATAATTCGGTTGAAGCCATGTAGGGAACCTTTGTGGGTTTAGGCTTGTCCTTATAGGGTTGAGGAATTATGATTAGAATTGCCTTAGAAATAAGTTTAGATGATGATCATGAGAACTAGGGCTTTGAGAGTAAAGCTTATGGTATGATTTTTTTATAGTTAATGTTATGGTTGAGGAAGGGATACTTCCCAGATGAATTGCTTAATTAGGAATGTATGAATGCGAAAGGTTTACTCACATGAATGATTCTAGGTTTAAAGGATTGCTGACTTAAAATGAATCTAGACTAAAATCCTATGTAATTGATGAGGCTAGAGGCAATTACCCTTGACCTCCATAAGTAAGGATATGCGGTGATTCCCGTACTCCTTAGAATTGAACAAGAGGTGAGTCCCCACGTTCTTACTATGATCAATGGACATGGAGGCGAGTACCCATGCTCCTTATTAAATGATGTGGAGGTGAGTACCCATGTCATATGATGAGATTGTGGAGGCGAGTTCCCGCGATCTAAAAGTAAGTAATGCAAGAGGCGAATACCCATTAACCTTTGTAAGTTAGGCAAATAGGCGAATCCCCATGTATTTAAAAGTAAGTATGAATGATATGATTATGTTGTGAAGAATGAATAGCTTGGATTGTTGCTTGATATGCCTTCCATGAGTTAAGTTGACTAGAGGCGGATGACCCAAGTCTTGACTAAGGCTAGGTAACAATGCTTGCAAAGTACTCCTCTCTTATTATTATGTTGATTTATGCACATTGATTATGCTTATGGTTTCCATTGACTAACCATGGTGTTTTTGTTGTTTATGCTAACTATCATATTTAGTACATTCTTGTACTAACACAAACTCTTGCCTACATTCTTATCAAATGTAGGGTCCGACGTTCCCAATTCACACACTTGTGGCTAGGTTCTTAGTTTATCAACGAAGTGAAGCTTTGGTGAGTCCTCATTGTATTCAAGGATTGGATCACCCCTTTATATCTTTTATGTATTTTTTTTCGTGTTGGACTATTGTATGAGTTGTGTCCCAAGATTTTTATCTTTTATGTTAGATGGTTCGAGACAATGATGTTAGACTTCTGCTCATTTAATAAAAGACTTTGATTGTGTTGAAAAGTTTTAAATTTCCGTACCTTTTCTATTACTTTATGTTATGGTATGCTAAGTGGCTTGTATGAGGCCTCTCGGGATCTTATTCGCCTTGTTACATCTAGGGAGTACCCCTGGATTGTGACAGCTCAAGAAAAAGTTCTTTATGTCTTTTTTCTCCGAAGATTCTCAAGAATTTAGAGCGTTTAAGGTATCTAAGACTAATCATAATGTTGGACGATAAGTTTGTGCTCATGCCCTACATCTCAATTCAATTAGTAAAAGTTTAATCTAGGGTTCTACCCTCAGTTTCATAGAATTCTTGATATAAGTTATGTTTTTTTCCCGATATTTTAAATCCTTATATTATGAGATTGTAATATTTTGAGCATTGAGATTCTTCAGTTGTTGTTCATGCTTGAATTCCACATAGCCTGTAGTTGTTGAATTTTTACGAATAGTCTTCAAACCCGTATCTTCCTTAAATTGATTTTGGAAACTAAAGTGAGTTTAGGAGAAAGTTTAAAGCCTAATTTATTTGAACAATTTAAGGGAACTTAAATAGTCCCAAATGTATTATTTTCACATTTAAAAAGAGAACACCATTTTTAGAAGAGCATAAAGAGTTTCCAAACAACTTCAATATCGTTCAGTTACCTCTTACATATGCCCTTTTTGAGTAATTATCTCATCCCAGAGAGTAGTTTACATGAGCATTTAACCATATATTCTGGGAGTAGTATTGAGTATCGATTTAGATGAGAGTTAGATAACTCCTAACCACATAAACCACGTAGCCAGCGTGGGAGATGATCACACTGACATTTAGGTGACTCTTCACTGCCTCTTGAGAAAGCTTTTATATGGATCCATGAGATGAGTTTTGTTCTATACTTCAGTAAGGTATATGATAGTTCTAGCAACGTGAGTGAGATGTTGTATCATCACGAGGCTCATTGTGATGATTGTCGGTTAGAGAAACTCCCTAGTAAAGTAAAGAGTAATTATATATGTATATTTCAGTTCAGTCCAGTATCTAATATTATTGAATTTTATTTGTGAATCTTAAATGATTTCATCTCATTTTTCTGTTTTACTCAGTTGAGTTATATTTCAGCTTTTCACTTCAGTTATTGTTTCATTTGGTCTTAATACATACCATACATTCAATTTACTGATGTCATTCGACTTTGTGTTGTAATTGTATATTATTTGTTTTATTAAGTTCTGGTTGTTTGCTCATATCTCATATAGTTGGAACTAGCTAATGATCCCACCAATACACAATGATTGTGTACTATATTGCACTTGCTCTTTCTTTGTTGAGTACATGGCATATTCAGACGGTTTCTTTGAGACCTCAACTATGATCCTAGCGCTATCTGAATCCAAGGGTGGGCACACTTGTCCAGGCCGTCATGAATTCGTCCCTCTTTTCAAGTCCATTTTCTGGACGTAGACTCTTTATAGTAATTTGGTTTTGGGGTGCATTCCCGTATTCTAAACGAAGAACAAATGTTTTGGGGCCACTACTTTCAGTTTTTAGGGGTCGTTATTTCCACATTCATGTTATGACTTTATTGTTTCTTTATGAAAGTTACTTTAAGAAATTAAAAATTGATTTGTTTATAATAATTGATGGTCTGAGGTCAATTAATTATTGGTGTGTTAGTAGATAGTTGATTTTCCCACCAGAGGTTAGTATGACTGTCACTCACGACAGGTAAGAGTGGTGACAATTCATTGTTGAAACATAATAGGAAACTCAACTATTTATAGCCAACAAAAGTTAGTACAAACATATATTTATTAGTTCCTTATAATAAAAGTCATAACTCTTCCAAAAAGTCACAATCCTTCGAAAAAGTCACAACTCTTTGAAAAATCAAAACTCTTTTCAAAAGTCACAACAATTAAAAAAAGTCACAATACTTCGGTGTGAAAATGTCAAATTGCATTTTTTCTCTTTGTATCTTTTTGAAAAAGAAAAACACATATTTTTTCATTCACACCTTCTAAAACCCAAAACATTAATATGATGGAGTTGACTTATGCTTTGACCCTACACTCTAGAAGTTCCATCATCTCTAGTAGTTGGGCAGCACCTCACTGTTTCCATGCTCATATCCTAGTTTTTTGTGTCATTCCTTCGGCCTTCATTTTCAGAATCGTCAATTTCATTGGGAACTCTTTCTATTGAATTGCCCAATTTAGATTCCTAGTTTGGCACTCAACCATGTTTGTTACAAGTTGGGATTTGTTCTTCAAGCGAAAGTTTTCATCATGGCCTACTCATTGTTCCGGGCAGACCTTAGTTACCATAGATTTCATTCAATATTGGTCATGATGTATGTTGCGATGCTGGAATTTCTTTGCAAATCAAATTCTAACAGGTTAGCAAATAAACAAGTAAAATATCAAAACAATACCACAATTTCCCTACCCCATGGTGGGCGTCATGCTATTTACCTAGAAAATAATACAATGGAGTTTATTAATTATTTTAAGGGCAAGTGAGTTAGATTTATCATGTCAATAAAATAATAATTTATCATTCGGAGGGTTCATTTAGGCTAATAGTGACATTTCTCCAACAAAGAAGACCTAAATCATCTCTCAATAAAGTTATCATTGGACATGTGACATGACTTACCAGAGAAGTTCTAGATTTTACTTGTAAACGCATAAATAGTAAAAATTACACACACACAATGACATAGACTATATTAAGTTATTCTAATTTAACTCCCAAACTTCTACTGTAGGCATTTAGCAATTTATTTTATGTCAAAAAACGATATATACATGTCAATACATGTAATAGAAGTTTATGCAATTATTTTTTGGAGAGGTACATTTTTCTAACAAAACAAGTTTCATGCCCTAAGTAGACAACTATTACCATATAAGTTAAAACTCACTCTGCTCTACTTAAACAGGTAATAGGACTTATTCTCTTAAGAAAGTCACATATGAATCTATCATTGGGTAAATGTCTGACTCTAGACACAAAAACTCAAAAGCAAAAAGATTTTTCTAAGTTCATCACTAAAATAAACTCTCAGAAAATCTTCTTGTTTAAGAATACCTTTAACACATGTCAAGGAAATACTACTGGAGGTGACTCAATTAATCTAACTCCTAATTTTTTATTTACAACAAACAACATGGAAAGCCTCACGATTGATCATGTTTTTTCATTCACACTAGTACTACTATCCATCCCTGAACAATAGATATTGCATTACCCTCAATGCATCTATGGGATAGGTAGTTGGGATCTTTCATATTGTGTGTTTAATTCTATTTTTTTGTGCTTATCGATTACTACATTATCATTAAAATATTAAGCAAAGTAAAAACAAATACTAAATATAGGGGAAAAATACTAAATAATAGTGAAATGTTTCACAACAATAATAACATATAATGATTAGAAAGAAAAAAAGTAATCAAGTCGAGTAAATGATCCTTAAAATTGGGCCTACGAAGCTTAAGTATGGTGTATCTGGAGTGAATTCAAATTTCAAAGCTAAGAGAATTTGTTTAAAGAAAATATGTATGCCTAAACAAGTGTATGAATTGAAAATGAAGAGTGCCCCTATCATTGATGCCTAATGGTATGTTTATAGAGAATAATATAGATAATCAATTTTGTATGGTCCAGATCTCTCATAGTCTTCCCATGTGAGCACAAATTCTTCAGTTGAAACTAGACGATGTGAATATGAGCCTTCTCATGTTATTCTTGGAATGACTGGATTACATTATACCTTGGAATGTAGCCCAGATTCTTTGGCCCAAACATTTCTCTTTCAAAGCACTAATTCCGGTGATAAGGTTATCAGACTCTTCTAAATTGGACTTCACTACCAGATTCGATCATCATCAATGGGGTTTGCTCAATGTTTTTTGATCGTCCTTAATAGACAAATTCTTGTGCCATATGCTGTCATAACATTCATCCATTTAGACAAGATTGGGTTTACCCCATACAATGTGTACATTTGGAATTGAAAATGTAATATTGTATCTTCTAAACTATTATAAATTTGTATTTTTTTATTATATGAAGGTAAAACACAATAATTTTTATTTTTTGCACTTGTTCATTCAGGATCGAAAATGTAAATTTGATATCCTCTCGATCGTATATAGTTATCATTTTATTTAGAAAATAAACATAATTATCCCCACAAACTATAATTGAAGTTTCGAGGACACTCTTTTACTTTATTGGGGTTCTATTACCCCACACAATATTTTAAACTGAAGAGAGAAGACATTAAATGACACCTGAAGTTGTCCCGAATTTTCAAAAAGACACCTTAACTATGTGGGGATCCTATTACCCTCTAAACAATTCTGAACATATACTTTCACATCATTTTTCGATCAATTCCATATTTTAAATGACAAGTGTTATCACACACCAATTATTGTGTGACACGTATTAATTTAATTTGAAATATAACTTTTTTCATTTGAAGTTTTTATTTATTTCTCTCTCTTACTTTTTGACTTATTTTAATTTTATTACTTTAATTTTAATTTCATTTTAAATTCTACTTCATCTTCCACCCCTACTTTCAAGCTACCCCTCCCTCCATTTTCTTTCTTTCTTCTTCTTCACCTCCCACCCTCGCCTCACCCCACCCCCATGTCAAGTTGATCCCCTCGATTTTATTTCTTTTTTCTTCTTCTTCTAAAGTCAAATTCCTTTCTTTCCAAAATTATACTATTTTCTAGACTTTGTTGAGTTATTGATAACAAAATTAATTATTTTTCTAAGAAAATCAAATTTTGAAGGTATCATCAATTAATTTATCTCATTTTCATATAACTTCAAAACTAGAAATGATAATTTTAAAAGAGTCAGAATTCTACGAAAATTGAAAAAGTTTAATAGAATTTTGGATTAAAAAAACTAAATAATACCTACTAATCATCTTGAAATCTAATAGGTTTATCAAATTGTTCGAAATATAATAAAATATTTAGATATAATTTTAAAATTGAAGAGAGTTAAACTAATAGTAGTAAAAAAGGGAGGTGGAGTTGTGGTAAAAAGTGACATTGAAAGTGAGAAGGTTCAATGAAGATGACAATGAATTTTTGAAGAAGAAGAAAGAAAAGAAATAATAAGAAAATAGCATTAATGAGTGCACAGATGCCCGTGGATACATGCATACTATTTATATATGCCAAAATAGCAACTCAGCCAAATACTATGTCATAGTTATTTGGTTCTTTGAAATTGGCTAACATATGCCTACTATGTCGTTGGTAGCCATTTGAAACTTCATAGTTACTGTTACAGTGTCGTGTTTGACAAAATACATGTCGACTCTGTTGTTGACGATCATTTACTTGTTCACAGTTTTCATTGTATTGTCGTGTGATGCCATGCTTGACAAATACTTGTACAGACATTAATAATGAGTTGCTTGTTAATTACAGTAGAAGTGTTTAACTAATGATGGTAGAGAAGGTAGTAGTAGTAGTAGAATTGAGCTAGGTGGGTGACGTACCATTTAAGGTATCAGGCGTGTGGCATATATTCTTGATTTTCTTCAATCTGGATTTCAAAACTACAACACAATGTGGCAGAAAGAAAGCATTTGAGGTCTTCTTTGCTTCAAAACCCCCCGGGAAAATCAAATGATAAAATAAAATGTTAGTGGCAGAATCTCTATTCTATTTGCAATAGTTCAACTAATTAGAAATAATAAATGTGAACATAAAGCTCAAAGAAATGCAAATATTATTTAGTTGAATTTATTTATCAATTTGAGTAAGCTTACTGTAACACCTCGGAACCCAAACTTAAAAAATGCACTAGAAAATCACCAGAATCGGTGAACCACGGTAGGGTTCACGGACTATGATAGGATCCACGGTCCATTGACCTGCCTGTGGACTCTATTACCTTCCAGTCGGGGTGGACCACAGAGCCCTTCACGAGCCGTGGACCACCTCACTAGCCGTGCTGGTACTCTTGGAAGTCAAATAGAATCCATCGGGCTCAGACATCAGACCATGGGGACCCTCATGGGCCGTGGTCTTGACGAAAAGTCGTGGTGGCTTCCGTGAAGTCGAGCCAGTGTAGCCCATAGCCCAGGTGAAGGACCACAAGGACCTTCACGGTCTGTGATCCTTCACACGATCCGTGAAGTGGACCATTGTAGGGAGTCCCGAAATCAGTGGCTACTGGACCAAGGTCCACTGTCGGCCCTGGACCAAGGTCCCGAAACTACGTGGTTTTGGTCAGTTTTAGCCTAGTAAACTAATTATAACTTACCCTAATCAACTATTCACCTAAATCAAGCAAAAATTAGAGTAAAAATCAGAGGGAAAGACGAACAACACTAGTTCAAGAACACAATGAGTTTTCATCAGTTTCAGCCCTGAAAGCAAAAGATTTCTCCATGGAATTCGTCACCAAGTATGTGGGATTTCACTAGTGGGTTTCTTTCACCCATTAGGTCCCTAGATTTCGGTCAGAATCTTGATTCCCTTAATATTATCCAGACCTAGGGTTGCTTTAATGTTAGAAATTATTGGGTTTTTAGCTGTTGGAATGATCCAAATCAGATTATCATGATTTTAGTGTTGTTTTGCGTAGATTCCCATATAAATTTAGAACCCTAGTTATATAGTTCTTTTAGATCATGAATTACACATGCTAGGCTAGTTACTTCATTTATACATGCCTTAGTTTCGAATATTTCATTATTTGTACATTAATGATGCATTTTCAGTTAGCATGTCAGTATTTTGAGCTATTCAGTATTACAGAAAATCAGGCATAAATTGTTAATTACATAATCAATTGGGAGTAGCTTAATACCAAGTGGACTAGGGTTCAGCATACCCGAATATTCCCAGAACTATGTGCCCAGTAGGTTTATTAGTACCCTATGTGGGCATTACAATTTAGTGATCACGCCAGTCATGCCTCTATAGCTCTGGCAGGGTATATTGGGTCCTCTCGATGGGGCATATACATAGGACTCCACATTTAGCTTATGTGGTGTTATGCCGGTTATTAGAAGATCCCTTACAGTCAGAATCTATTGCATTGACCATGTTATCAGTTACAATCAGATTTCAGTGTCAGCATGTTATAAACCACGTCATTGCATTCAATCATTTCATGTTCAGTATTTTCAGTATAGTATCATGCTTATCTCATATCATTGCTCAGTTATATGCTTTGTTCAGTTATGTATGTTGTTCAGCTTTATTCTATCCTGCATGCTCAATACCTTTCAAGTACTGACACATACTTTGTGCTACATCTTCTCGTGATATAGGTTAAGGTTCTCAACTTCTAGATCATGCATAGATCGGTTCCCGATCTTCAGCTCAGCAACATCAGTGGTGAGTCCTCATTCTCCGAAGACAACATACATGTTTCCTTTGCTTTTAGTCCTAGTTTCAGTTTTTGCTAGATTTAGCTGGGGCATGTCCCAACACTTCTAGTCAGTTAGAGGCTATTTTCAAACATAGTTAGTTTCATCTTTAGCACTTGAGTTTGACCTTTCAGCATTTGTTAAACTCTCAGTTTTTATATATATTCAGATAGTATATGGGTATTCCCCATCATTTCAGCTTAAATGATGACTTAGCTTTTGCACAATAGTTCTTTACTTTAGTTTACTTTAGCATGCTTATGAGATTCCAGCAGGGTTAGCTTGGGGTCACTCGTGATTCTAGGTCCTGTGTCCGCGTCCTGGGGTAGCTTTGGGGTGTTGACACTTACAATATCAAATTCCATAAAAAATTTAGACTTCAAAATTTGAGGAATATTTGTGGAAGCATTTTATTTTACCATATCAAAAGAAGTACAAAAGGAAAAACCATATGTTCTCCCAAGGGACAACTCAATAACTCAGAGTCCACAATTGACGCACAAGTCAAAGTTCAAATTATGAAGCTGACTATCCAGTTTAATCTTTAACTATATAAAAAGAGAAAAAACACCAAATAAAAATGATGAATCCTTAGTAAATTTTTAGTTGTCGATTATTAACTTGACACACAAATAATACATAGATGATAATTTTACTTTGAAAAAAATATCTTGAAAAATGATGAATAGCAAGAATACATTAGAAACTAAAGTCATAAGTTATCTTAATTTATTAAATTGCAAGATGAAGATCAAAAACAGGTAAGATAACTATCAATGAGAGAAGAAAAAAAAGTTATTAAGACACATAATCAAATACATTATATGCCTAAATAGAATCTCACTAAAACGATGGAAGAATATCTTTTAAAAAAATATAGGAGAGCAACATAAAAAAAATAATAACAAAAAGAATACCTGAAAATTACAATAGAGATGAATGGAAGATGCAAGTGAGAGAGAATGGGAAAAAATAAATAAAAGAACACTGCAATTCCTCCCACTTGCGCTAAAGAATGGAAAATAGAAGAGATGTTGAAGTCATATCAATATGTGTCCAAAGGTACCAAACTAGAAAGACTGCAATTACTACTCCTAGTGACACGTAAATTTGCAGGCATGAATTAGAGAGAGTTGAATAGTCACAATTGCCCTCAAATATGAATTGAATGATAGGACGCAAACATGTTGATACTCATTTTGAACTCTTTTTTTTATTTTTTTTATTTTTTACTCTCCCTAGGAGCTCCCACCACTTTTTTCTCCCTTGGTGACTCGAACTCACAACCTTCGGGTTGGAAGTGAGAGGTGCTTACCATCCGAGCAACTCATTTTGAACTCACTTTTCTAATATAGTTGAATTTGTTCCAAGTCAGTAGTTAAGATAATATTTATTCAACTTTTAAAAAGTTCAAGGGGTTATAAAACTCCTACAAATATAAAGTGTGTGTGCTTGAAGTTTTTTGTATAGTTCAGGTTGGGGTGTAAGCATGCATTTTCCCTTTTATTTATTTGAAAGTAAAACATAATAATTATTTATTTATGTTGAAAATATAGCCAATATTAAATTTTATTATTACTAGTAATCTATGATGATAATGAATTTATAAAACATATTCCTCAGGATGCTTCCACTTCAAAATTTCTATAAATCTCAAATAGTTAACGTTACTTCACAACACTTAGCCAATAATCGAATTTGTCACTTCAAAGTTTTATATATGATACAATCATTTTTCTTCCCGATAAGCTACATTATATTTATTAGGTGAATGTGTTTGTTAAATGCGAAATGATAGTATTTAATAACAAATGTGAAATTCAAAATTTTGTTAATTTAAAAAAAAAAAGTTGTTAATTTTTGCTCAGATTATTATAAAGTTGGCTTGAGATCAAGAACATTAATGTAAAACAAAATCAAATAAGCAATAGAGAATCAAATATCAATATGATTTTTTTTAGATAACCTCAAAATAGTAAAATCTAATAATATTATGATCCAAATCAAGAAAGATAGTAGAGACTCAAAACACATAACATATCAATGGATGGTAGATAGTCTTCAAATATCACATGCATTTAAGAGCACTCTTGATCTTATGAATTGTGTGTGAAATGAGTGCATTTGCTTCTTTGACCAACTCCATAGAAAGAGTTGTAGCTGGAAAGATGTTCCCCACCATTTGAAAGCTGATAGTCACCAACGATCCACCACCGAACCCATTATTCATCTCCCCAGAAATAACATTATAGTTATTAGTTGTAGAAAAATCTTGAAAACAATCCGGGACTATTGTTATTCCATTTGAGAAGAGAGTCACACAAGAAGAGTCCCCTCCTTTCATCACGGTATTAATTTCTTGTGAATCAATTGTAGCATAAACCAAAAGAGATCCAGTTGCATCCATGCAAGTGTCTTGCAAGAGCACTCGATTAGCACCAGAATCATCCCCCTACATGTCCGAATCAAAAGAAAAGATTATTTATAAATGAACAATTAATTAAAAAAACTAATTCAATCATGTATAAAAAAAAAATACAATTAACCACTCACATGAGGAAAAAAGAGGGAAATGTTACTGTCGACAGTTTGACCCTTAGAAATATTGATCATTCGTTTCATGGGACAAGTATTAGACAAGACATCCCACAGGCTCCGTATTTTTTTATTAGTGAGGAATTTGAACAAACGTTGATGTTTCACTGGTACCCAGATTGTCTTTGTAGCACTTAACACCACACTAGTCGATTCACCAAGGTCATTAATATTCGTCCTCATCATTAATTTGGAATTTTCTTCATTTGCTAGTTGAATTATTTCCCAATAGTGAGCGGTTGCACAAACCCCCGCACAAAAATTATGCGTCATGCGTTGAGCCAACATCCTTATACCTCTCTCACCACTTAAATCAACTGCCACAAATAAAGCTACATAAGAATCAATTCTTTTTAATATTCAAAAGTATAAAAAAATAAATGGCACAATAATTGAACCTCTATGCATGATTACCTATGGGATCAATAATTGACTTCATCACTTTCAAGAACTGATATTGTCTTTGCAAAGTAGCAATCCACCTTTGAGCACCAAATCCCAGACCACTCTTTATCAAAGGGCGATACCAGTCGTGGACAAGATTTTCATTATATTCCATGTGCTCAATCCAAGTAACCTGAAAATATTTCATCAATATTACAAAATCACTAGAGAGAAAAATATGAGCTTGCATGAAATATTAACTTACTAATTAATTAAAATAAAATGGCCATTATTGGAGACAACTTAAAAAATTCAGCCATTAAATAAAAGAGTCAATCATAAGGAATGTATCCTCAAAAAAGATTTCTGGTGGTCTTGCCAATAAATATGGAAGGAGGGAGTGTGCAAAATATTTAGGTCTTGCATTTGGTATGATGCCAGGATACATGGAAACAAAAAATTGCAGAAAAATTAATGTATCTAGATATATTAATTTGAAAGTGAGCATAAAAATATTAGACAATTAGAATTTTATTGCATGGTTAGAAGGTGAAGAATAATAAAAAGAAATTCTTTATCAAGAAAGAATATTAGTATGTTTCAAACAATTACTAAATAGTTGCATTACTCAAAGCTAGAAGAAAGTTAATCTTTCTCATCCGAATAAATAAAGAAAAATTAAGATAGAGAACAAAGCACTACAATGAATACATAGATTGTATTATAAAAAAGTCAATAAAAATAAATCAACAAGAATAAAATTAATAAAATATGAACGATCTAGCTCATTGAATTTACAAAAATATAAAGGCCTATGAAATGCAAAATAAAAAGATAATTTATTTTGAATTACCTGGCAATAACCATTTGGCATATCTTGTAAAATACAGCCAGATGGGAGCCTTCGACAATTTTCAATTTCGCTCTCTTGTAAACCTTCTTGAATTGTGTCAACAGACACATCGACGATAGCCCAGACACCTTCAGCATGTTTCTTACAGAAGCGAAGAAATTGTACTTCGCGAACAGAAACTAGGTTAGAAATGATTTGCAATTCGGTTTTAATCTGCAAATCATTACTTTCAAGTTGTTAGTGCATGGAATAATAAAATAAATAAGATATGTAATTTTCATCAAAATAATAAATAAATAGAAATACCAATAACAGAGAACCGCTCTTATTTCCACCTATGCCAGTGGAAATCACATCAGTAGTATATGTTTTCCCAACTATGCATGGAAACATCTCTACCCACTGCCTCTGCATATATACAATACAATACATAATAAAAAATAAAAATATAACATTTCAACACATACTTGTCTTCATCACTTGAAGTTAAATTTGATTGATTAAAATAATATGCAACAACTAATTGAAGCACCACTATAAAAACTAATAAAAAGATATGTCAAATATAGTAAAAGTAAGAGTACAACTAATTAAAACGAATAAAAATAAAAATAACTAATTATTCACATCAAATAAGGGGTAGGTGGTAAGGAGATGATAGTTCTAAAAAATGAGACAGAGGAAAACATTGAATTTAAAATGAAGATCCTACATACCTTATCCATTAGTGTATTCACCAATGCCAAACTGGTGTCAGCCACTATACCTGATGCCCTTGTGGCTTCCGTTGTGAAATGCTCAGGTTTCGTGCCAATTAATGGGGTAAACAATCGAGCATATTCCTTAATATTTAACGTTTCTCCACCTCCATCCAAATTGCTTACCCAAAGAGGTTTATCATTCTCATACAGCCTAAAAAGCTCATTCAAGGCATCCATAGCAAGATTCAATAACACCATCTTATCCTGCACTACATCTTTATTAAATAAGCTTAATTTGTACGCTTGGGCGGTAAGCCTTTTAACTTCATCTTCCAATTGGTCATGCTCAATCTTTATTTGATTCTCATCAATGCTTTCTTTACAATTGTCATGAATTGAATTTTCCAGGGCTTCCTTCATTACAATATTCTCTATGCGAAGCTTGTCATTTTCTTGCTTTAGAGTCTTATTTTCGTACAATTCCAATTGCAACTGATAAAATAACACAATTCATTTTTATAATCAATTATACAAATTTCACATATGAAAAACATAAATTAAGGGAAAGAAATGTGATATGCATCACCTTCATTTGGGTTCTTTTATTCTGGAACCAATTTTGCACCTGGTTGATATCCATGGATAATTTTGTTGCAAGTTCTAGTCGTACTTTTTTGTTAGGAAGTGAATTCTTTTTGAAAAACCTATTCCCAATGGTATAAAATAAACAATGATCAAAAAATCAAAATTAACATAAGCAAATAAACAAGTACAAAATAAATTAGAATTATACTTACAATTCAAGCTCTTGAATCTGATCGGCATTATGCCTAATGGGTTTCTTCCTCTTCGATGATGATTCACCATGTTCATCTACAAATGCACCACCAGTTATGTTGTCACCGATAGAACTTCTCTCTATTTCTTCCTCTCCAGATCCTCCTATCACAACATTAATCAAACTTTCTTTTCTCTCATTCATGTCACTATGACCTTCCATCTTTTATTTCTGAACAAATTTAAGATTGTATCAGTTCAACTCAATATAATGCATATGTGATCATATAATACCAGAATTAAAAAAATATTTGGTTCCAAATAATTGCAAATGAAAAGAAACAACATATCAAGATACTAGAACAAGAGAATTATTTGGTTCCAAATATATTGCATAAGGAAGTGAAAAAAATATTTTATTGAAGCAATATATATTCAGAAAGAGTTAAACTCATGTAGTAACATAAATGGAGCATCTAGTTATCGTGAAAGGTGGTAGTAGTTAGTAATTACGAATCTATAGAACAACTCTATTTCCATTACTATATATTTTTTTACCAATGAAGACTTCAAAAATTATTTAAAAAATACAAATCAAACTCAATTCACTTATACACATTTGTCATTATAACAAATTTAAGTTAGGTCTTATGCTTTTTAGGAGTGTCTTAAGTCATATCTAAAACATCTAACGCGACGTAAAATATAGAAAAAAATATATCGTATTAGTTAATTATCTATGTTGAGCTTATACCAAATAGCAAAATTAGTGAATATTCACGTAGTCAATTCAAATTTATCTAGGGTTAACACATAGTTGTTATTATTGCTTGTTCACAAGAGACAAATTCAGTTGAGACCTATGGATAAAAAAAAGGAGAGAGAAAAGGGTGATAAAATAAATCGTAAATGACAATTTTTCAAGAAAAGGATGGTAGAAAAAGCTATTCTAAATTCACACCAAATGATAGTTTAAAAACAGAAAACACTTTATATCAAAATATTCTTTTTTTCATGAAACCTAAAATTTGAAACCCCATATATTTCAATTTATATTTCATCGTGTCCCTAAAGAAATTTTAAATATCTTTGACTAATGATGAAAAAGAATTTCAAAGATCTAATTAAAGATGAAAAAGAATTTTAAAGATCTCGAAAAAACTCTTTATTTTCGGATCTTAAACTCATGTTGAACTATTTATTATTTTATAAGATGTTCCCCAAAAATATTCCATATATCACAAAAGTTACATTGATAACTTATAAGATCTATAAACCAACAAAAAACAACCTTGTTAACTCTCCACAGAATAAGAATAAAAAGCATTAGACTTGGAGATCATTAAAAGTTAATGTTTAGAATGCAGACATACAAGGTATATATGGGGTAATTAATTTAATGAATTTACAAAAATCTTGCAAATTAGGAACAAAAAAGGTAGAAAAGAAATGAAGAATTAATTAGCATATAAATTACTTTCATAGAATGACAACACGTCTTCCTTAGTACTTGAAGAAATCAATGGGAAGACTCAAGAATACAACTACTTGATTAACTTAGTGAAGCATTTTTAGAATGGTCTGAAAAATATGATTAGTAGTAGCTATATATACTACAAGTTTTCTCTAGATTTGAAGGAGAAATGAGTCAACTGTGAGTTGTTTCCTACTCACTTACCAAAAGATAATGATAAAGATGTTTGACCAATTGATATAATACATAAATATGCCCTTTTAATTAACTTTATTTTGTATTTATGTCCTCCAACTTTGATTGTGCACAAGTAGACACTCAAACTTGTATAGAATATATAATATGAAATATCATTACTATTTATTAAATATTAAATAATTACATATTATTGCATTATGATGGGACGATGCACTATTATTTTTTCATGAAAAAACATGATTGTTGTAAAAAGTCATTTGTTCATGAAAGAACATGACTCATATGAAAAGGTATTTGATCATGAAAGAACATGAATCTTATGAAAAGTCATCTCTTAACTTTTATAAATATAAATATTCTCTAGAAATAGCCTAAGAAAAATTTGCATGTATAAACATAGGGCTTTGTTGGATTCTGAAGGGATTTGTTTGTATTTTTCCCAATATGTATACATGCAATATCTCTTTAAAGAAAGTTATTGCATGCCTCAAAGTCTTCTTCTTCAATTTTTATTTCCTATTATTTTTTTCTAACAATTACGTTATTGCTCCAAGACATCAATATTTGCTAAACACCTCAAAAAAATTTATATTAAGATCCTTATAATTCTTCGTAGGTGTATAGATTTATATTGGGTGATTTTGTCACAATCTAAAAAATGGACGTGATGACACTTGTATATCCTTACTAAGACAAATTAGCCTCAACCCAAAAGAATCGAAAGAAATGTAGAAAGATAAAGCAAGAACAAGATAAAAGCAGAAAACTTATTCATTTTATTAACACCCCTGGTTGTTACATGTACAAACCACTAATACATAGAGTGCAGAATTAAGAAATAAGTACAAGTCTCAAGTCTTTATTTCTCAATTAGAACAAAGCATTAAAAGAAGAAATGGGGGGTCCGCCGGGATGACAAGCAACTACCTCTCAACAGGTCCTTGACAAGCCTTGGAAATGGGAGAGAAAGAACAATCATGCTATACTGGGCTCGAAACCTGAACAAGTGTAGAAGCAAGGAGTGAGTACCAACAACACGATACCCAACAAGAAATCTAATAAAAAACAATTCAGAAATCGAGTACTCCTTTCATCCCAACCGAACCTCCTCAAACTAAAATATGCATAGAAATCAGCCTAACCTAAAAGTTCTACAATACACAACTCACACGGCTCAATAATCACAATTCAATAGTCACAATTCAACAATCAACACGTATCAAGTACATTAATCTCAATATCAAGTAGATCGATCACAAGTAACTAGTGCATCAATCACAGTTAACAAATATGTCAAACATAATCATCAAATCATAATAATCAAACTCTTGCCAGAATCATTTCCCTTTGGAACAATATCATTAATCAGAACCATTTTCCATCGGCTTTATAACCTATCACTAGCCGAAACAATTTTTCATCGTCTTTATATCATTTCATTAGCTGGAACCATTTCCCGTTGGCGTTGTATCACTAGTCAGAACCATTTCTCATTGGTTTTGTACCACTAGCCGAAACAATTTCTCTTCAGTTTTGTATCACTAGCCAGAACTATTTTTCATTGATTTATATCATATCACTAGCCGAAACCATTTCCCATCGGCTCTATATCATGTGACTAGTCGAAATCATATTCCATCGACTTTATATCACACGCCTCATCACGGTGTACAAAAATAAATGCACATAAGCAAATTAGGTAGCGACCCGAACCGTCGTTATTTAGGAGAACAAAAATCTGGGTAAATTCTGGGCCATTGTCCCGCTAGGGCGATCCAGATGCCTCTAAGGCGGCGACGCCAGGGAGGGATAAGTTGGCGCCAGAGCAGGATAGGCGAGACAAAATGCAAATAATGCAAAATCCTATTTTTTCCTTCTTTCCTAAAATACCTAATTTAGTCGTAAAAACACACTAGAAACCCCCAAAAAAGCTGCTGCAAGCCTGGGAAGAAGGAAGAGAGAGAATCCTAGCATGAAGATGTCAATGGATTGCAAATTTCTGATCAAGATCATCGTCACAAACCCCGGAAACAAGAATCGAAGACCAAAACTCCGTACAGTTGCTTGGCGCCCATATAGGCTAGGTTTTATAAATTGAGTAGTTAAAATATGTGTTCAGTATGTAATATGTGTAAATTAATTGTAGGATTCATGCGTAGGCCTTCATGCACCGAAAGTTTTGTGGTTAAGTCCTAGAAAGAAGCCTTAGATAATGATCTAGGGTTAGGTAATGGTTGTGATTCTATAATTGTGTGATGTATGTTTGTTCTTGCTTCATTATGATACATGTGTATGAATATTGCATTATTGATCACACTTGTTGTAAATGAGATAGATGAATGATGAATGCCAAGAATGATGACTAATTTGTTTGAACTTGAGAATATACTTGTGATTGTGATTGTGGTGTGTTGACTGGATCGGTTGACACGTTCCGACATAACTATCTTGGATCAGTTGCCACGTTCTGGCATAACTAACTTAGATCGGTTTCCACGTTTCGGCATAATTATGGGATAGGTTGCCACATTCTGGCATAATTCTTGGATGGGGTACCACGTTCTGGTATGCTAACTGTTTGAGTTTGGGTCTTATGAGATGACCAATGATTTGATGTAATTGTATGCCTTGGGGTTTGTGAAATTGTACCTTGTTCGTAATGATAATTGATGTTGTATTTGCCGGAGTTATTTTAGGGTTATGAGGTCTTATGTTGACTGTTCTTTTATATGAGCAAACTTGATGTGTACCTTAATGAAAAGTGAACCGGAAAGAACATACCCAACCGGGAGAAGATACAGTAGGAGGAAAGTCAATCTTTTAAGAATGGTTAATATCCGAGAAAAGGGGGTTGTGTGATGTAATGGCAAGGATGTGGGGTAGCGTACGTGATGAAAATGCTTAGAAGGATTTCACCTTGGAGAAAGGGATTTGTGTTAGTGGTTAGAAAGTTTGACGTAATGTTCTATGTGGCCTTGGTGGGTGATATGAAGAGGAAGTAAGGGTATGACGTGAGCGGTTAGTGGGAATGCTTATAGTGTATTTGGTAGATTTCTCAATGTGTTAGAACGGTTAGGCTATGATCAAGAACCTAGTAGTAGGTTGATCGAGATGGTGGTTAGTAGTTATAGTAAGGGCGCTAGTGTAATTCTGAGGTATTCAAGAGAGGATAAGGGTGGAGAAGCGAGTGGCTTATTGTATGTTTCTGCTAGTTGATTTCTTATTTTATGCAGTGGGCGTCGGGTTGACCAATGATGCATACCAGTACGCGTGTTTTGTATTGATACTACTCTTGCTATGTCTTTCGACATATTCTGGATGCAGGTTGGTGATGTTTCATTTGGTAAAGACGAAGAAATTCTCCAGCAGCTTCTATCTTCCTTCCATATGGTGGGAGTTGTGTCTTTTATTATCATGTCTAGTTGTACTCTTAGTATCTCTTGTAGATATTTAGACTAGATCCTTGGGGGTGTTAATTACTTACAATCCTTAAAACTGATTTTGTTTTAACAGTTCTTATTTATAAAATTTTGTTAGCACACTTTACTTCTGGTTTATTTAATTTACACATATTGTAGCTATTGGGATGAGAGGGTTCTCCTACTAGGTGGTAATATGTACGTGCCCGCACGGCCTGGTGGGTTGGGTCGTGACAAATTCACACCATAAGAAAGAGACAATAGCTCAAACAATTCAAGTTCATATTCATGCCATCAAAGCATTTCATTAATCAATCAAATAGGGGTCACAACAAGGCAATTCACAAAACAGTATGACCAACACATAGCCTTTTATTTAATCCCCTTTTTATTCATTAAGTTCAATCAAGGGGAACAATGAAGTTTAATTCAAGTAACTAGTCACTCCAAGAGTTGAGTCTTCCCTCCCTGTCAATGTCTAAAGCCACAAAATTTATAACAAACAAGTATTCACAATAATTTTTCGAAAATAATAATACCCACATCATATACTTTGGAAACCAGGTCAATCAACTCAAAATCTGATTCCAAAAATGAAGTTTGAATATGAAATTCTTTACTTGAAATCATTACCCATGGCATTTGTAATACATTGGTGAAAACCATTTCAAAAAAGGACTTAAAATCAGTTCGGAATCTCCATTTTAGTTTAGAACTCAAGTTCTTGAAAATCTTGTCATTTACGAATCAGAATCCAAAATTTTGATATTAAAATCCATAAATAATAAAAGAGAAATGAAGTTTTAGGATCAAATTTTTTTACCCAAAAGATCTAGCACAAAATATCTCTTCAAAATCACCTTCAAGAGTTTACCAAGATCAAAAATAAAAGATAGGACTTAAGCCCCAAAAATAGCAGGTCAACCCCCCCCCCCCCCCCCGATATCACAAAAATGCCCTGGGTTTGCAAAATTGAACCCTTGAAAGTCAGGGTCTTCGCTTTCACGAAGGTCACAAAAGCGACCAACCCTTTGCGATCGTTATGGTCAGGCCACCTGGCCCTTCGCTTTCATGAAGATTGCGAAAGAGGCCATTCCTTCATAAACACGAAACACAACAAATTCTAGGCACCAAAAAATCATCCAACTCTGAAAACATCAAAGGATCCTCTGGATTTGTTTGGAACCTCATACACGCAAATTATATAGGCAAATCGATTACTCGACGTTTCAAACTCAATGAATATGAGGACTCCTTAATCCAACATCTGTGAAACCACGAGAAACTAACATACACCTAAAAAGACCAAAACAAACTTGAAATCTCTCAAAAATTAACAAAGACCTTGCCTATGCGTAAAATCATCTACTGAATTCAATAAAATTTTCAGAATTTTGATCCAATCATCCGAACCCTGAATGTTGACCAAAGTCATTCCAAAGGCTAAATTATCAACAATTTCCAACTTAGGATCTTAAATCCTCAAAAAGACTTCGAATTTTAAACCGACGACTCTCACAGACCATACACTAAAAGCCACTTTTACTTGTATCATACTTTTGAGAAGAATCAAGTTCTTATATCTCACAGACTCTTCTGTCTCCGAGTTATTCTTTGAGTCAGACTCCTCCTTTCATCATGCTTCATTTTTAGTCAGTGTTGTTGTTGAACTATAACTCTTCTTCTCGCTTTTTACTTGTTTTCTTGATTTTGTCGGAATCATCCTTGATCCATTTCTTTCTTCTTGCATTTATGTCCAAACTTATTTTGGATACATGTGTAGAATTCAACTTCTTGTGATAATGCACCTTTGAACCAGACTTACTGACTTGTTTCTTCAATCTTTGTAATTCATCAAAACTTCAAAACCCCAACAAATTCCCTTTTTTTACGATGACAAACAGGGCCGACTCAACAAGATTGGGGGCCTAAAGCAAAACCTTAAAGAGGAGCCCTAATATTTTTTTAATTTTTTTTTTCAAAATAATAATAATCATGTATATATTTATTTGAAATCTATTTTTCTAGCCTTTTTAGATGTGAAATCATTGATTACTGTTTTCTAATCATTTGTTTTAGTAATTCATTTTCAATTGATAATATAGCTAATGCATTCAATCTCATAATTTTGATCTTAGATAAGATTTTATCAATTTTAGGTTCGAAAAAATTCTTTCGGCCGAGGCAATAGTTACAGGAATTGTTAGCATTATTCTATAAGCAATATATGCATTAGGAAAAGAATCAAGTCTTTTTATTAGATTGAGTATTTCTATTAAATCCTTATCGTCTACTTGTATTATTTCTCTTAATAATAACTAAAACAAGAATATATATACTTACTAACTAAGAATATCAACAATAACAAAAGTTCAGGAAAAATTATAAAATAAAGTTAGAATAATAAAACCTGGCTCACGAATTTGATAAGTTGATAAAGCAATATTGAAATAGTGTTGCGTTCCTTCAATATGATGATTGCTTGTTGCGCTCTTAAGATTTTGAAGAAGACACTCAAAAGCAAATTTTATTCTTTTTTAAACTTGTAAGCAACAGTAAATCATTTTTTTAAAGGAGAGAGTTCAATATTGAGGATAAAAATAATAAAATAGAGAACAAAAAAGATGAGTATAAGGTAAATAATAATATAAGGTCAAATTTTTAGGAGATAAATATGGAAAAAAAATTTCCCACTTAAGGAAATTATTTTCAAAAAATGTTTCATTCCCTTAGAAAAATGGGGAAAACTAACGGTTATTTTTTTTTTTTATACTTCTTACATGCTTCTTTTCAATTTAAAAATAGATATAATTTTAAGTGATATATATAGTATTTTTTTTAAAATTGGGGGACCCCAAAAATATGGGACCCCAAGCGATGGCTTAAGTGGCCTAGTGGTTAAGACAGCTCTGATGAGAAACAATGTTACATTCATTTTTACCTGTAGAAACTAAGCATACCACTACTAAGATTAAACACGTTAGTCAATGGGTTATAAATTTCACACCCCTTATTTATCTCCTTTTGACATCATTAAAAACATGATGTATCCTTTATAGATTGACGAGCATAGATCCTGGTCAAACAAGTCATGGTGTAGATCCTTTCAAATGTACTTTTTGAATTCGAATCATTCGTCTTAAGTATATTAGCTTGAAATGGGTGATGTATTACTTGCTCATGTGTTTTAATGTCCTTTAGCAAGTGCAGCCAGGGTATCATAAGTGATTTAGGGTTATAAGAGACCTCTAACACTAAGTCAAGTTCAAAACTTTTCTACCAGCTAAGTTTTTCGCATTAGTTCATGCAAGGGTCAACTTCAAATGACCATATATTTATGCATATAAAGAACTGCATGGATCATATATAATCTATCAAATTAAATGCCTATGAGTCTTCTTTCCAATGCCACCAAGTTTGCATTAATAGGAGTTTGGATTAAAAGGTTATGCCCACTTTACCAGACACTATCTTTCCGTGTGACTAAGACAATTTCCCCGTGCTAGCGCACGGAGGCAACATCTATTGCCTTCTTGTGTGGTTGGCTACGTGCCTGAGATGTTTTACACATGGGTGCATGTATCTAAAGTATTTTAATAACCCTCCAAAGACGTAGTTCACCACCTTAGTTCATAAATTTACTCTAGAAAGAGAATTTTTTAAGAAACTAACTTACTCCAAGGTTCATTCATTATCTAAAGTAAGATTTGACCATGGAATTTCATAATTCTTCATCTTAACACCAATTAACATCTTTTTACTCATGTAATCCACAGGCTTTCAAGAAAATCCGTCTCTGAGGCTGATGTAACATTCCAAATTCAAAATAGAGGATAGCATGTTATAACTTCAAGATTCCACCCCGCAAGGACCAAGCATGGATCAATGGGGAAGCACCAAAGAAACTGCACTAAAATAGTGAACCACGCTAGGACCCATGCCCCGTGGATGGGTCCACGGCTCGTGGTTGGGGGAGTCATGGATGGCTCAGAACACTCTGACCACGAACAACTCTTGATCAGGAAGGACCGTAGGTTCATCCATGGTCCGTCAGTCGAAGTCTCGTGGGTCAGGCCTAGATAGTTAAATTAGGAACTTATAGGTCTTTTATGATTTTAATTAAATCAATGTGTTGTTCTTTTGCCTAAGTCTAGACCACCTATATAAGTATTTTTAACCCCAAAAACCCCTCATTCAAGTCATTTCCTCAAATCCCAAAAGAAAACCCAAAACTCCTCTAAAAAATTCTCTCTAGAAGTTGAAAGAAGATGGAAGAAATTGGATCTAGGTTAAGATCAAGTCTGCCAATCTTCAAGCTTTGGAGGGCATTGTAATCAAGGGATGATGGATTTTCATCCATGGAGTCCCCTAGAATTTCACCAATTTAATGAAGAATTCCCTAATTCTAGTTAGCGTTTCTTCAAATGTTGTGGGTTATGATGATTGTTGATCCAATTGAGTAAATTATGGTTGTTTATGATATAATTAGTAGAATTACATGTGTTTAGAGTTAAATTACACGTACCCATGCGTATTCCATGATTCTAACCTAAAATTGATATAATTGGGTTGATGTCATGAAGGAAAACTTTATGGGTTTAGGCTTGTCCTTATAGGATTGAGGAATTATGACTAGAATTGCTTTAGACTGAAGCTTAGATGATGATCATGAGATATAGGGCTTTGAGAGTAAATCTTATGATATGAATTGTTGGTATTTGATGTTCTTGTCGAGGAAGAGATACTTTCCATTTGAATTACTTAATTATGAATGTATGAATGTGAAAGGTTTACTCACATGAATGATTCTAGGTTGAAAGGATTGCTGACCTAAAATGAATCTAGACTAAAATCTTATGTAATTGATGAGGCTAGAGGAAATTACCCTTGTTCTCCACAAGTAAGGATATGAGGTGAATCCAATACTCCTTAGAATTGAAAAAGAGGTGAGTCCCCACATCCTTAATATGATGAATGGACATGGAGGCGAGTACCCATGCTCCTTATGAAATGATGTAGAGGCGAATACTCGTGTCATATGATGAAATTTTGTAGAGGCGAGTACCCACGATCTAAAAGTAAGGTAGGAGGAGAATACCCATTAGCCTTTGTAAGTTAGTCAAAGAGGCGAATCCCAATTAACCTTTCTAAGTTAGTCAAAGAGGCGAATCCCCATGTCTTTAAAAGTAAGTATGAACGATATGATTATGTTGTGAAGGCGGATGACCCAAGTCTTGACTAAGGCTATGTAAGGTTGCTTGAGAAGTACTCCTTTCTTATTATTATTTTGATTTATGTACATTCATTATGCTTATCGTTTGTATTGACTAACCATGATGTTTATGTTGTTTATGCTAGCTATCACATTTAGTACATTCTTGTACTAACTCATACTCTTGCCTACATTCTTATCAAATGTAGGATCCGATGTTCCCGATTCACAAACTTGTGGCTAGGTTCTTAGATAATCAAAGAAATGAAGCCTTGGTGAGTCCTCATTGTATTCGATGATCGGGTCACAACTTTATCTCTTATATGTCTTTCTTTTCTTGTTCGACTATTATATGGGCTGCATCCCAAGATTTTTATCTTTTATGTTAGATGGTTTAAGACAATGATGTTTGACTTCCGCTCATTTTATAAATGACTTTGATTGTGTTGAAAAGTTATAAATTTCTGCACTTTTTCTATTACTTTATGTTATGGTATGCTAAGTGGCTTATATGAGGCCTCTCAGGGTCTGATACGCCTTGTTACATCTAGGCGTACTCCTGGGTCGTGACAAACTTGGTAATCAGAGCACAGGGTTTAGAATGGTTCTAGGATGTCTCAAGCCACATCTAGTAGAGTCTTGTTCAAAAGTGTGATGCGCACCACATTTATGAATGAGAGGCAATTAGATGTTTAGGAAACTTTACCTCTTCACTACTCTAAGTCGTTCCATGGAGTTTAACTCTATAATTTCTTCTCCTAATTTGTGCCCGATGGTTTTCAGGATTTGACTTATAGAAGGGCTACAAAAAGGATGGAGGGAGACAATGTTGATCAAGAGGTTCCTCTTCAAGTTCCTCCCTAGGTTCGTCCTCACGCACCGATTACCAGAGTTGAGGAAGACCCTCAAAAGTTTATCAATGAGGTCTACAAGGTACTTGCTATTATGGGTGTGACTTCGGTAGAGAAGGTGGAACTAGCCGCTTACCACCTCAAAGGGGTTGCTCAGATCTGGTTCAATCAGTGGAAAGAGGCAAGGCCAGTGGAAGCGGGTCTCATAGAATGGGAAAGGTTCAAAAGTGCTTTACTTGATAGATTCTCCCCTCTAGATATGAGAGAGGCCAAGGTACTTGAGTTCATAAACCTTAGGCAAGGAAATATGAGTATAAAGGAATACGCCTTGAGGTTCACTCAACAATCCAAGTATGCTCATTTCATTGTGGCTGATTGTAGTGCCAAGATGAGTAACTTTGTGTCGAAAGTTTTCGACATGGAAGTCAAAGAGTGCCGCACTGCTATGCTTGTCCATGACATGGACATTTCTCGCCTTATGGTGCATGTCCAATAAATTGAGGAATAAAATCTCAAGGAAAGATCTAGAGAGGCAAAGAGAAAAAGAGTGGATAATGGTAACTATTCATATTCTAGGTCTGGTGGACGGGGTCATTCAAGGTTTCGGCAAAAGTTCTCCGGGCAAGGTTATACTAGTGCTCCTTCAAGGCCTAATAATGAGAGGGTGTCTAACCCAAAACCTCTAGGAGATGGTAATAGGTCTTCAATTCCTACTTGTGCTAATGTGGTAGAAATCATGAAGGAAAGTGCTTAGCGGGATCCAATGCTTGCTTTGGTTGTGGGAAGATGGATCACAAAATTAGGAATTGTCCTTCATTTGCTAAGAATGATGGAGATTTTCATCATAGGGCTCAACCGTAACCTTCATCCGGTCCAAGTGGTTCGGGTGCAAGTGCTCCTAAGAAAAACTGTTTTTATGCTCTCCAAACTAGAGGTGATCAAGAAAGTTCCCCGGATGTACTGACTGGTATGTTTAAAGCTTTCCATATAGATGTGTATGCTTTATTTGTTCTAGGTGCTACATTTTCCTTTGTGACCCCTTATGTACCTTTAAGGTTTGATATGCTTCCTGATGTGTTGGTGAAACCTTTTTTCTGTCTTTACCCCTACTGGTGATTCGGTGGTGGCAAAAAGGGTTTATAGGAGATGTCGCGTTTCCTTATCACATAGAGTTACTCTTGTTGATTTGATAGAGCTTGACAAGATAGATTTCGATTTTATCTTGGCTAGGGATTGGATGCATTATTGTTACGCCTCTATTCATTATAGGACTAGAGTAGTCAAATTTCAATTTTCCAATGAGCCTATCCTTGAGTGGAAGGGGGGGAATTCTATGCCAAGAGGTCAATTTGTTTCTTACCTAAAAGCTAGGAAAATGATTTCGAAGGGTTGTACCTACCGTATAGGAGGGTGAGGGATGTGGAGTCTGAAATTCCTATTCATTAGTCGGTCATAGTTGTATAAAAGTTTCTGGAAGTCTTCCCCGATTATTTACATGGTATTCCTCGTGAAAGGGATATAGATTTTGGGATGGATTATCTCCCCGATAACCTACCTATCTCTATTTTTCCTTATAGAATGCCTCTGGCAAAACTTAAGGAGTTGAAGGATTAGTTAAAGGACTTATTGGATAAGGGTTTCATCCGACCGAGCATCTCTCCATGGGGTGCTCCAGTGTTGTTTGTGAGGAAGAAAGATGGATAGCTCCATATGTGTATTGATTATCGGCAGTTGAACAAGGTAACCATCAAGTACAAATATCCTCTCCCAAGAATATATGACTTATTTGATCAACTTCAAGGGGAAAGTTATTTCTCAAAAATTGATCTCTGATCGGTTTATCACCAATTGACGGTGAAATTAAAAAGATATTCCGAAAACAACTTTTAGAACCCAATATGGTCATTATGAGTTTTTAGTTATGTCCTTTGGTTTGATTAATTCCCTAGCGGCGTTTATGGATTTGATGAATAGGGTGTTAGACAATACCCGATTATGTTTGTAATTCTTTTCATAGATGATATTTTGATCTATTCAAGAAGTGAGAATGAGGATATTGATCATTTGAGGTTTATGTTATAAATCCTTAAGGAAAGACAACTTTTTTGCTAAGTTTAGCAAATGTGAGTTTTGGCTAAGGTCTGTGGCTTTCCTAGGCCACATCGGTTCATGTAAGGGTATTGAGGTAGATCCTATTAAGACGGATGCAGTCAAGAGTTGGCCTAGACCTCTATCACTAACAAACATTAGAAGCTTCTTGAGTTTGGCTGGTTACTATAGAAGATTTATTAAGGGGTTTTCCTCCATTACTTCTCCATTGACGGCTTTGACTCAAAAGAATGCCAAGTTTATATGGTCCGAAGCTTGTGAGAAAGTTTCCAAGAGTTAAACATAGACTTACTTCTCCTCCAGTGTTGACCTTGTCGGAAGGTACGAATGGCTTTGTAGTATATTGCGACGCCTCTAGAGTTGCATTGGGATGTGTTATTATGCAAAATGGTAAGGTGATTGTCGTATGCTTAACGGCAACTAAAGGTTCATGAGAAGAACTATCTATCCTACCCACCACCTTGAATTAAAGGCGGTGGTATTTGACTTAAAGATTTGGAGGCATTATTTGTATGGTGTACATGTGGATGTTTTCACTGACCATAAAAGTTTGCAATATATGTTTACCCAAAAAGATCTAAATCTTCGCCAAAGAAAGTGGCTTGAGTTATTAAAAGATTATGATGTGAGTGTTCTCTATCACCTCGATAAAGCAAATGTGGTGATGGATGCCCTTAGTCGGTTATGCATGGGTAGTGTTGCACATATTGACAATGAAAGAAAAGAGTTGGCTCGAGATTTTCATAAGTTGGCCCGATTGGGAGTTAGACTAGTGGATTCCTTCAAGGGTGATGTTATGGTCCATAATGGGTCTGTATCGTCTTTTGTAGCCGATGTTAAGGTAAAGTAATGTCTTGATTCGACTTTGGTAGAATTGAAAGAAACGGTACTTAAAAAGTCCGTTAAGGCTTTATCCCAAAGGGGAGATGGTGTCCTAAGGTACCAAGGTCATTTATGTGTTCTAAATGTTGATGAATTAAGGGAACAAATCTTAGCAGAAGTGTCACGCCTCGATCCTACACCCTAGGCGGGACTGGTACTCAAGAACCGTTGCTGGCCCCAAGCGATCTTTGGCCTGACTTACTTACTCAGTGGAAGACTTTAAGCATTAATAAAAGAACTCAAATGCAAGATAATTCAACTGTCTCAAACTAAACTAATAATGTTTTATAAATAAACATTTAACTTAGCCAAAGTGGCAACTCAAATATGAACATAAGCCAATAACAAGGTAAAGACTAATGAACTAACTGACTATCTATCTATGAAGCCTCTAAAACTGAGATGGATGTCTGGACAAGACACGCGACATCCAAATGAAATAATATACTGAAAGCAATAAAAGGGATCCTACGGAAAGCAAAGAGGCTCACCACCATACTCTGAGGGCTCAACTGGATCAATGATGCGCTAGATGTTGATCCTGATTACCTGTGTATGCATCATAAAATGATGCAGGCCAAATGGCATCAGTACATTGAATGTACGAGTATGCGAGGGGAATATAGACATAACATAAGCTTGAAAGTAATCTGAAAGAAACACTTACCTTGACTTTACTCAACTCATGAACAACTTAACTCAATATAAAGCAATAAAACACAAGCAATATATAGAAAGCCTTTAAAACAGTAGAAAACAACTTGGCTCGTTAAAGAAAATGTAATAACAAACTCAACTTTCCACATATCATAAAGTAATATAGTTAATGTGGTGATACATCTTCTTGCCCAAACTGCCAGAATAGTCTTATACTTTGTGGTTATATAGAACGCCTTAACTAAGTGGATCCACTAGTCTATGCTACAAAGCACTTAAAGAATCATCTAAAAAGTCTGATCCTTTCAACCCATGATAGCTACATGGTGTATGAAGACGTGAGTTATCTGAACTCAAACTCGTCCTCATATCGGTGATCAATACTACTCCTAAAATACTCGGCTCATATGTTTAAAAAAAACATAACTTCTTTCTTTGGTTTAAGATAATTACTCAAAACATAGCTTAAAAGCTCTCTTGGAATCGATTTTCCCTTTCTTGCTCAAATGTGTAAACATTTACCCTTTAACTGAAAACTAGCTCAAAGGCTCTTTTGGAAATCAAGATTTCCTTTCTTCTTCAAATGTGAAAACATTTTACTCTTTGGGAATACATAGTTTTTCATCCATGGAGTCCCCTAGAATTTCCCCAATTTAAAGAAGAATTCCCCAATTCTAGTTAGGGTTTCTTCAAATGTTGTGGGTTAAAATGATTGTTGATCCAATTGAGTGTATTATTATGATAGAATTAGTAGAATTACATGTTTTTAGAGTTAAATTACATGTACCCTTGCCTATTCCATGATTCTAACCTAAAAATGATATAATTGAGTTAATGTGATAGGGAAAACTTTGTGGGTTTAGGCTTGTCCTTATAGGATTGAGGAATTATGATTAGAATTGCTTTAGAATGAAGCTTAGATGATGATCATGAGATACAAGGTTTTGAGAGTAAAGCTTATGATATGAATTATTGGTAGTTGATGTTATTATTGAGGAAGAGATATTTCCCACTTGAATTGCTTAATTATGAATATATGAATGTTAAAGGTTTACTCACATGAATGATTCTAGGTTGAAAGGATTTCTCACCTAAAATGAATCTAGACTAAAAGCTTATGTAGTTGATGAGGCTAGAGGCAATTACCCTTGACCTTCATAAATAAGGATATGAGGTGATTCCAATACTCCTTAGAATTGAACAAGAGGAGAGTCCCCCATTCTTACTATGATGAATCGAGATGGAGGCGAGTAACCATTCTCCTTATGAAATGATGTAGAGGCGAGTACCCATGTCATATGATGAGATTGTGAAGGCGAGTACCCGCGATCTAAAAGTAAGTAATGTAAGAGGCGAATACCCATTAGCCCTTTTCAGCTAGTCAAAGAGGCGAATCCCCATTTCTTTAAAAGTAAATATGAACGATATGATTATGCTGTGAAAAATGTATAGCTTGGATTGTTGCATGCATGATATGCCTTCCATGAGGTAAGTTGGCATGAGGTGGATGGCCCAAGTCTTTACTAAGGTTATGTAAGGTTGCTTGAGAAGTACTCCTTTTATTATTATTATTATGTTGATTTATGTACATTGATTATGCTTATGGTTTGTATTGACTAAGCATGATGTTTATGTTGTATATGCTAACTATCATATTTAGTACATTCTTGTACTAACTCATACTCTTGCCTACATTATTATCAAATGCAGGGTTCGACGTTCCCAATTCAAACGCTTGTGTCTAGGTTCTTAATTGATCAAAGAAGTGAAGCTTTAGTGAGTCCTCATTGTATTCGAGGATTGGGTCACCCCTTTATCTCTTTTATGTCTTTCTTTTCATGTTGGACTATTGTATGGGCTGCGTCCCAAGATTTTTTTCTTTTATGTTAGATGGTTTAAGACAATGATGTTTGACTTCCACTCATTTTATAAAAGACTTTGATTGTGTTGAAAAGTTATAAGTTTCCGCACCTTTTCTATTACTTTATGTTATGGTATGATAAGTGTCTTGTATGAGGCCTCTCAGGGTTTTATACCCCTTGTTACATCTAGAGGTACTCCTGGGTCGTTACAAACTTGGTAACCAGAGCACAAGGTTTAAAATAGTTCTAGGATGTCTCAAACCACGTCTAGTAGAGTCTTGTTCATAAGTGTGAAGCGCGCCACATTTATGAATGAGAGGCTATTAGATGTTTAGGAAACTTTACTTCTTCACTTCTCTAAGTCATACCATGGAGTTTAAATCTAGAATTCTTTCTCCTAATTCGTGCCCGATGGTTTTCAGGATTTGACTAATAGAAGGGCTACAAAAAAGATTGAGGGAGACAATGTTGATCAAGAGGTTCCTCCTCAAGTTCCTCCCCAAGCTCCTCCTCAAGCTCCGATTACCGAAGTTGAGAAAGACCTTCAAGAGTTTATCGACGAGGTCTACAAGGTACTTGCTATTATGGTTGTGAATCCGGTAGAGAATGTAGAGCTAGCCGCTTACCACCTCAAAGGGGTTGCTCAGATTTGGTTCAATCAGTGGAAAGAGGCAAGGCCAGTGGAAGCAGGTCCCATAGAATGGGAAAGGTTCAAAAGTACTTTTCTTGACAGACTCTCCCCTCTAGATATGAGAGAGGCCAAGGTACTTGAGTTGATCAACCTTAGGCTAGGAAATATGAGTATAAAGGAATACACCTTCACTCAACTATCCAAGTATGCTCTGTCCATTGTGGCGGAATGTAGGGCCAAGATGAGTAGGTTTGTGTCGGAAGTTTCCGACATGGTAGTCAAGGAGTGCCGCACTGCTATGCTTGTCCATGACATGGAAATTTCTCGCCTTATGGTGCATGTCCAATAAATTGAGGAATAAAATCTCAAGGAAAGATCTAGAGAGGTAAAGAGAGAAAGAGTGGATGATGGTAACTATTCATATTCTAGGTCCGGTGGACGGGGTCGTTCAAGGTTTTGGCAAAAGTTCTACGGGAAAGGTTCTACTAATGCTCCTTCAAGGCCTAATAATGAGACGATGTCTAACCCAAAACCTCATGGAAATGGTCATAGGTCTTCAATTCGTACTTGTGCTAAATGTGGGAGAAATCATGAAGGCAAGTGTTTAGCGGGGTCCAATGCTTTCTTTGGTTATGGGAAGATGTATCACAAAATAAGGAATTGTCCTTTATTTGCTAAGAATGATGGAGATGTTTATCATAGGACTCAACCCTATCCTTCATCCGGTCCAAGTGGTTCAGGTGCAAGTGTTCCTAAGAAAAACTGTTTCTATGCTCTACAAACTGCAAGTGATCAAAAAAGTTCCCCGGAAGTGGTAACTGGTATGTTAAAAGTATTCCATATAGATGTGTATGCTTTACTTGATCTCGGTGCTACTTTGTCCTTTGTGACCCCTTATGTAGCTATGAGATTTGATATGCTTCCCGATGTGTTGTTGGACCTTTTTTCTGTCTCTACCCATGTTGGTGATTCGGTGGTGGCAAAGAGGGTTTATAGGAGATGTCTTGTTTGCTTATCCCATAGAGTTACTCTTGTTGATTTGATAGAGCTTGGCATGATAGATTTCGATGTTATCTTGGGTAGGGATTGGTTGCAGTATTGTTACACCTCTATTGATTGTAAGACTAGAGTAGTCAAATTTCAGTTTCTAAATGAGCCTATCCTTTAGTGGAAGGAGGGAAATTCTATGCCTAGAGGTCAATTTGTTTTTTACCTAAAAGCTAGGAAAATGATTTCGAAGGGTTGTGCCTACCAAATAGTGAGGGTCAGGGATGTGGAGTCTGAAACTCCTATTCTTTAGTCGGTCCTAGTTGTAAAAGAGTTTCTGGAAGTCTTCCCCGATGATTTATCTGGTATTCCTCCCGAAAGGGATATAGATTTTGGGATTGAATTCTCCTCGATAACCAACCTATCTCTATTCCTCCTTATAGAATGGCTCCGGCAGAACTTAAGGAGTTGAAGGATCAGTTAAAGGACTTATTGGATAAGGGTTTCATCCCACCCAGAATCTCTCCATGGGGTGCTCCGATGTTGTTTGTGAGGAAGAAATATGGATCACTCCGTTTGTTTATTGATTATCGGCAGTTGAACAAGGTAACCATCAAGAACAAATATCCTCTCCCAAGAATAGATGACTTATTTGATCAACTTCAAGGGGCAAGTTATTTCTCAAAAATTGATCTCCGATAGGGCTATCACCAATTGAGGGTGAAATTAAAAAGATATTCCAAAAACAACTTTTAGAACCAAATATGGTCATTATGAGTTTTTGGTTATGTCCTTTGGTTTGACTATTTCCCCGGCGGTGTTTATGGATTTGATGAATAGGGTGTTTAGACATTACCCGAATATGTTCGTAATTCTGTTCATAGATGATATTTTGATCTATTCGAGAAGTGAGAATGAGCATATTGATCATTTGTGGTTTGTGTTGAAAATTCTTAAGGAAAGACAACTTTTTGCTAAGTTTAGCAAATGTGAGTTTTGGCTAAAGTCTGTGGCTTTCCTAGGCCACATCGTTTCAAGTAAGGGTATTGAGGTAGATCCTATTAAGACGGATGCAGTCAAGAGTTGGCCTAGACCTCTATCACCGACAAACAATGTGTAACACCCCTAAAATACTAGACCAACTCTTGCATATCGATGCATCATTCCGTAATTACTACAAGATGTTTTACTCTTATTTTGGGAACTTGAAATTTTGTGATATTTGCAACCTTGCTTAAAATAAATTGTGCTCGTAATTTAAGGTTTTGTATGGGGGTATTTACGTAATTTTTCTAATTAAAATTTCATATGAATTGAAAATGTTGCTATCAATTATATACATATAGGTGTATATGTATACATTTTGGGCAGCACAATATAATTTGGGGCAGCACCTTTTAGTGACAGTTGTATATGTGAGTAAGCATCACTCTTAAGACTATTTTTATCACACCTCCTCTTGTGATTTTAGTTTGGAACTAAAGTCCAAGAACCTAAGAACATTTTCTAACCAGTTGTTCATCAAAATCACAAGAGAAAACCTTGGTCCTGTCCTTTTAGCTGGAAGTCAAGACATCCTACCTTTTGGTGAGTAATCAAAACTTGTTTTTTTTAGCTGAGTAGTGTTTAGTACTTTTAGAATTTCTCGTTCTGTATAACTCCTTTGTTGGTGAATAAATATGATTTGGAAAGCTGATTCCTATACCTACAACTCTTCTGTTTATGGTAAACTCTAATATAGCTTTTATGACTACGAAATAAAGGACGCAACATATGACATGTTCTGTCCAGATTCTGGATTTGAAATCCTGTATGTTCAACTGTTAGTGTTTTGATTATATCTTTTTGTACAAAGTGTATTTTGTGGTGATTCTTGATTATTTGCAAGCTTAAGAGATGTACCTACATCTTTTATGAAGGATATAAATTCCATTTTGGCCGCTTTCTGTTTCAAATCTAAGTTATGACATGGAGTGCTTTTATTGGGCAGAATTTCTGTTTTTGGAGTATAGTCGTATTTGTACAGGCTAGGCTTACTGGCGATGATAACCCTGTGTTACATCATCATTATTGAGCTACTAGAAAGTAAATAAGTTATTGAATTCATTTTTTTTAAGGTTGTATATCCTCGTTACGAGTTGAAGACTTTGATACGCTGGTTGGTCAACAATTTGAACTCGTGAAGTTGTGTTGGACTATTTTTGTGCTAAAGAACTGAGGTTTGTGTATAAACTTATACTTGTACTCTTTTTACCTATTGGTATATCTGAAAGTATACTTTGGTACCTTGGTTACCTCTTGTCACTTTGCATTGTCGTATTGGTATTCTTTAATACATTAAAGACACTTGTGTAACTCGCCCACTTGTACGGATTATTTGATCACTTGGCACTCTTGTTGGGACCTTGTCCTTCTTGTGGCTGTGACTTTTTCACTCTTGGAATACCTCTTGATTCGGATCATTTACCATCTTGACTCTGGATTTTTAGTCCGTCTTAAGAATGAAAGTTGTCCATTTTAAGTACAAACTAGAAAGCCATTTTTAATATGGTTCTTTGTTCTCTTGATTATTGGGTTTTGACCCTTCTTGATACCTGGTTGTGTTTGGTGTGACGACATGATGTATATATT
Source organism: Solanum verrucosum (assembly GCF_900185275.1). Lineage (NCBI taxonomy): Eukaryota > Viridiplantae > Streptophyta > Magnoliopsida > Solanales > Solanaceae > Solanum > Solanum verrucosum. The sequence continues at coordinate 1,516,338 of NW_026019996.1, read as the reverse complement.
GGGCGAGCCTTGTTGTGGAATCTCTTGGAAAAATGTGCTATGAGCGTTCTTGACATTTGGATCTTTAAATATAAAACTTGATACTCTTTATATATTGTTTACTTGATTTATTTATTATGTTCAATTATGATACCCTTGAATTGAGAATGATAACTTGTTGAATTTGAGGGGTCCAAACCTATAGGTTTTACATCACTAAGCTATATGCTTAGCGATAGTTGTTTCAATCGTAGGGGCTGTTCGAGATGATGCTTGAAGCTAGTTGGAGATGGATGTTTTGAGAGCTTTAAGGAAGACCACATTTGCATATAAGCATCTATATTTTGTATAAACCTTGGGACTTGTACATATTCTATGTGTTGTATATTTACATGGGATTTTGAGGGCTGATTTGATCATGTCACCATGAATGTAATATAAATATTGCTATATGTTTTGCTCTTTTTGGGGTGTGTAAACCCAAGTCTTGTAATATCCTAAATCTACTTTACTTTCGAATGTTTGTGTGAAGCATGAGCAGGCTGATTTCGGTACTCGAAAGATTGTAATATTCTTGTTATTTCATCCTTGATGGTGAGGATATTATATATACATGAAAAGCTCGTCGGTTATTTGCTTAAATTACTTTTCGGAGGTCATTATGCATCTAATCCCTCTGCTAGATTAACATCAATATGCCCTCGTTAATCGCTTTTGAGTGTCACAAGTATAAGTTAAGTCTCTTTAAAAAGGGTCGCTACACAATAGAAGCTTCTTGGGTTTGGCCGGTTACTATAGAAGATTTGTTGAGGGGTTTTCCTCCATTACTTTTCCATTGACGGCTTTGACTCAAAAGAATGCCAAGTTTATATGGTCCGAAGCTTCTGAGAAAAGTTTCCAAGAGTTGAAAGATAGACTTATTTCTGCTCCAGTGTTGACCTTACCGAAAGGGACGAATGGCTTTGTATTATATTGTGACGCCTCTAGAGTTGGATTGCGATGTGTTCTTATGCAAAATGGTAAGGTGATTGCCTATGCTTAAAGGCAACCAAAGGTTCATGAGAAGAACTATCCTACCCACCACCTTGAATTAACGGCAGTGGTATTTGACTTAAAGATTTGGAGGCATTATTTGTATGGTGTGCATGTGGATGTTTTCACCAACCACAAAAGTTTGCAATATATATTTACCCAAAAAGATCTAAATCTTCGCTACAGGAAGTGGCTTGAGTTATTGAATGATTATGATGTGAATGTTCTCTATCACCCCGATAAAGCAAATGTGGTGGCGGATGCCCTTAGTCGGTTATCCATGGGTAGTGTTGCACATGTTGACGATGAGAGCAAAGAGTTGGTTCGAGATGTTCATAGGTTGGCCCGATTGGGAGTTAGACTAGTGGAATCCACCAAGGGTAGTGTTATGGTGTATAATGGATCTGTATCGTATTTTGTAGCCGATGTTAAGGCAAAGCAATGTCTTGATCCGACTTTTGTAGAATTGAAAGAAGCGGTACTTAAAAAGTCTGTTGAGGATTTCTCCCAATGGGGAGATGGTGTCCTAAGGTACTAAGGTCGTTTGTGTGTTCTGAATGTTGATGACCTAAAGGAATAGATCTTATCAGAAGTGTCATGCCTCGAGCCTACACCCTGGGCGAAACTGGCACTTAAGAACCATTCCTGGCCCAAAACGATCCCTTGGCATGACTTACTTATTCAGTGGAAGACTTTAAGCATTAAGAAAAGAACTCAAATGCAAGATAACTCAATTGTCTCAAACTAAACTCATAATTTTTTATAAATAAACATTTAACATAGCCAAAATGGAAACTCAAATATGAACATAAGCCAATAACAAGGTAAAGACAAATGAACTAACTGATTGTCTATCTATGAAGCCTCTCAAACTAAGATGGATGTCGGGACAAGACCCACGACATCCTAATGAACTAAAATACTGAAAGCAATAAAAGGGGTCCTTTGAAAAGCAAGGAGGTTCACCACCATACTCTAAGTGCTCAACCGGATCAACGATGCCCTCGATGTTGATTCTGGTTACCTGTGTCTGCATCATAAAATGATACAGGCCAAATGGCATCAGTACATTGAATGTACGAGTATGAGAGGGGAATACTAAACATAACATAAGCTTGAAAGTAATCTGAAAGAAACACTTACCTTGACTCTACTCAACTCATGAACAACTTAACTCAATATAAAAGCAATAAAACACATGCAATATATAGAAAGCCTTTAAAACAGTAGAAAACAACTTGGTTCGTTAAAGAAAATGCAATAACAAACTCAACTCTACTCATATCATAAAATAATATAATTTATGTGGGAGTTTCTCTAACCGACAACCACCACTATAAGTCTAAATGGTGATACATAGTCTTGCTCACGCTGCCAGAACAATCCTATACTTTTCCATCATATAGAACGCCTTAACTAAGTGGATCCACTAGTCTATGCTAAAAAGCACTTAAGGAATCATCTAAAAGGTATGATCCTTTCAACCCATGATGGCTATATGGTTTATGGAGACGTGAGTTATCTGAACTCAAACTCGTCCCCAATATCGGTGCTCAATACTTCTCCCAAAATACTCAGTTCATATGTTTAAAAGAAACATAATTTTTTTTTTGGTTTAAGATAATTACTCAAAACTTAGCTTAAAAGCTCCCTTGGAATGGATGTTCCCTTTCTTGCTCAAATGAGAAAACATTTACCCTTTAACTGAAAACTAGCTCAAAGGCTCTTTTGGAAATCAAGGTTTCCTTTCTTCTTTAAATGTGAAAACATTTTACTCTTTGGGAATACATAGTCCTGATATACTCTTTTGAAGAAATGAACTTCAAACTTTACTCTTTACTCAACTCAAAGCTCAAGTCTTAAAACAAAGTTAAAACATTTGTAAAAGACTTTTGGAAGACTATGATTTTTTCTTAACTTGACTCTTAACATTCCTTGAATTAAATTATGGATACAAGGATTGAGATTTGTGATAGGAACGATCTCATGATGTTTAAGAGTGTTTTTAGATAGTTAAACATGAGAAAAGATCAAGCAATCACTGTCTTGAAACTAGTCCATGACGTGGAGACGTCTTTGAATTTTTGGTTGTGAAAATAATTTTTGAGGCAGAATGGTCAATGACCGCTCTGCGATGCGAGGAAGGATTTTCCGAAACTAGGGGGGCAGGTCCGCGACGTGGTCTGGGGCACCGGATTTGCCCAACTTTTTCCTTCTTCATTTTTCCAGCCTAAATTCGCCTAAACTTGCTTTTTTTTTTTCAAATTCTCTTTAGATTCAGATACCCAGTATGTATACACAAGAATCTAACTCAAAAAACTTAAGGAAGAAACATTATAACCTCAAGGAACTCCTCAATCTCAACCTAACTCAAGAACGAAGGCCAATTTCAAGAACACCATTCAAGATTCATCAACTTTCAACTTTCTAGAACGAATTTCGCTGAAATAAACATGATTGGCGCGTGGGTGAACGATCCCAACACTATGAAAGACTCACATACCTTGTAGGATCAAATCCTTGATGAAATCTACAATGAAACTTGAACGATCTTGATGAATCTTGCTTTTTCTCCTCTTTTCTCCTCTTTTCTCCTCTTCTTTTCTGCTCTTCATTTCTCTTATCTCAAAACCCTAACTTAATTTTCAAAAGCATAAACTGACCAAGTTCAGTTTAGACCACTAAGTTATTACCGAAAACGAATTAAATAAATTGGGTATGGTACAGACCAAAATACCCTTCCAAAATCTGGTTTAGACTTTCCTTATTTGAACAGCCCAACTTCAAGTGGGCATATCTCACTCATACAAACTTGGAATCGTGCAACTGGTGGCGTTGGAAAATTTAATCCAAGATATTTCCTACGATATCTAGAAACACACCTAAATCAGCCTTATCTAGTAGTTATGGTCGTTTGAAGTTGACCAAAAACTCAACTTAACAAATTTTCCAGATTTTTATATTCTTTCCAAAAATGACTATTTCCAAATTTTCCAGATTTAGCGAGATGTTAAAATATCTCTCCCTTGGGAACATTCATCCTCGAATGAGATTAGTCTTACTAGGCTAAGGGTGTAACATCTAACATTCAGCTTAAACACCCAACAAATAATGCAATACAACATGCCAACTCATAAATTAAAGAGTACTAAGAAGAGAATTAGTACCTTGGTCTGGAATTTCTCCGGTTTCAAGGAGATGTGAGTATCTCTCCTTCATATCTTCCTTTTCTTCCAAAGTATCTCCCTCAACAAATTGGTTCATCCAAAGAACTTTGACTGATGGTACCTCTTTTGTTCTCAACTAGAGAACTTGGCTATCTAGAATTTGAACCGGAATATCCTCATAAGATAAGCTATCCTTGATGCCAACTTCTTAAGTTGGTATGATAACTGAAGGATCTCTCATGCAGTTCTTCAAGATGGAAATGTGAAATACCGGATAAATCACTGCCAACTCTTGGGGTAGCGCTAACTCATAAGTTACATTACCAATCCTTTTGGATATTCTGTAAGGGCCAATATACCGGGGACTAAGCTTCCCCTTCTTACCAAATCTCATACCTAATCATCTACTTCAAACTCTAACTCCCATCAGTGTAGGGTTTCTGACGACTCTAGGTTGTTTTCAATCTCTCTTGAATAACATTCACCTTCTTCATAGCTTGATGCACTAAGTCTGGTCCTATCAACCCTGCTTCACTAACTTCAAACCATCCAATAGGAGATCTGCATCTTCTCCCATAAAGATCTTCATAAGGAACTATTTGGATGCTAGAGTGGTAATTATTGTTGTAAGCAAACTCAATGAGAGGTAGGTGATTATCCCAATTACCTTTGAAGTCAATCACACAAGCCCTCAATTTGTCCTCTAAGGTCTGAATAGTGCACTCTGCTTGCCCATCTGTCTGAGGATGAAAGACAGTACTTAAATTCACCTTTGAACCCAAGCCTTTTTGGAATGACTTCCAAACCTGTGCAGTTAATTGCGCACCTCTGTCTAAAATAATGGAGACCGGAACCCCATGAAGTCTAACCAACTCTTGAATATACAACTTAGCATAATCTTTTGTTGAATGGGTAGTCTTACCGGCAAAAAGTGAGTTGATTTTGTCATTCTATCGATAATCACCCAAATAGAATCATGTTGCATGCGAGACCTTGGCAAACCTGTGATGAAGTCCACATTGATCATCTCCCACTTCCATTCTGGAATCTCTATATTCTGAGCCAAACCACCAGGCCTTTGATGCTCTACTTGTACTTGTTGGCAATTTGGACACTTGGCAACAAATTCTACAATGCCCTTCTTCATACTGCTCCACCAATACACTTATCTCAAATCGAGATACATCTTTGTGGAACTCGGATGAATGGAATATCCAGAGCTATGAGATTTTTCCATTATCCAGTCTTGGAGTTCATTCACCCTTGGTACACACAACCTACCTTGATACCTCAATACACCATCTCCCCCTTGTTCAAAAGCCATTACTTTTTGCTTGTGAACATTTGCGTTCAATTCAAGCAAAATGGGATCTTGGTCTTGCTTTTCTTTCACTTCTGACACTAATGAAGATTCAACCCCTTTCATCACCACTACTCCTCCTTCTGTGGAATCCATTAGTCAAATTCCTAAGCATGCAAGTCTGTGCACATCTTTTGCTAACTCTCTCTTGTCTTTCTCAACATGAGCGGTACTACCCATAAACATCATGTTCAAGGCATCAGCAACAAAATTACCCTTACCTAGGTGATAGAGAATACTTATGTCATAATCCTTGAGTAATTCTAACCACCTCCTCTATCTGAGATTAAGCTCTTTCTGAGTAAATACATACTGAAGACTCTTGTGATCAGTGAATACATGTACATGAACACCATACAAATAATGACGCCTTATCTTCAAAGCAAATACTACAGCAGCCAACTCTAAGTCATGGGTTGGGTAATTCTTCTCATGAACTTTCAACTGTCTGGAGGCATAAGCTATAACTTTGTCATTCTTCATCAACACACAACCCAAACCAACTCTAGATGCATCACAATACACAACAAAACCTTGAGTACCTTCTGGCAAGGTCAATACTGGGGCAGTAGTCAACCTCTTTTTCAATTCCTGAAAGTTTTTCTCACAAGCTTCAGACAATTGAAATTTCACTGTCTTCTGAGTTAACTTGGTCAAAGGGATAAAATAGATGAGAACCCCTCTACAAACCTTCTATAATAGCCAGCCAAACCCAAGAAACTCCCAATGTCAGTTGGAGATGTCGGTCTAGGCCAATTCTGTACTGCCTCTATTTTCTGAGTATCAACTTTAATTTCCTCTCCAGACATAATGTGGCCTAAGAATGCCACAGACTCAAGCCAAAACTCACACTTAAAGAACTTGGCATACAACTCCCTATCATTTAGAGTTTGAAGCACTATTCTGAGATGACTAGCATGATCTTCTTCATTCCTCGAATAGATTAGTATGTCATCAATGAAGATGATAACAAACATATCTAAATAAGGTTTAAATACTTTATTCATAAGGTCCATGAATGCTGCAGGCATATTGGTCAAACCAAAGGACATAACTATGAACTCATAATGACCATAACGGGTTCTGAATGTTGTCTTCGGGATATCATATTTCCTTACTCTAAACTGATGGTATCCAGATCTAAGGTCTATCTTAGAGAAACAAGTAGCAGCCTAAAGCTAATCGAAAAGATCATCTATTCTCGGAAGAGGATACTTGTTCTTGATGGTAACCTTGTTCAACTGGTTGTAATCAATACACATCCTAAGGGAACCATCATTCTTCCTCACAAATAAGACCGGAGTGCCCCAAGGTGAGACACTTAGTCGAATAAAGCCCTTATCAAGGAGATCTTTCGGCTGTTCTTCAAGCTCTTTCAACTTTGCTGGTCCCATTCTATATGGCAGAATAGATATAGGACGAGTATCTGGAAGAATATCTATACCGAAGTCTATTTCTCTATCAGGAGGGACTCCGGGAAGGTCATCAAGAAAGACTTCTGGAACTCTTTTACTACTGGAACTGACTGAGTAGGAGGTATCTCAATACTAGAGTCATTAACTCGGACTAAGTGATAGACACACCCCTTGGAAACTAACTTTCTTGCCTTAAGGTACGAAATAAAATGGCCCTTAGGCACTACTGAACTGCTTTTCCACTCTAAGAATGGCTCATTAGGAAACTGAAACTTGACTACTTGAGTTCAACACTCTATTGATGCATAACAGGCATGAAGCCAGTCCATACCCAGAATGACATCAAAATCTACCATGTCTAACTCAACTAAATCAGCCACGGTACTCTTGTCATTGACAGAAATGGGACAATCACGATAGACTCTTCTGCTAGAATAGACTCACCAACAGGTGTAAAAACACTGGATGACTCACTAAGTTGCTCAGGAATGTCATCAAAATTCATCGCAACATAAGGAGTTATAAAAGATGCACTCACTCCTGGATTTAGCAAGGCATACAGATTAAGAGTAAAGACTTTGATCATACCAGTGATAATATCTGGAGAGTTCTCTTGCTTTTGACGACTAGTGATCTCATAAAGACGGTTTCCTCCTCCGCCTGCCCCTGAAGTAGCTCCTCTAGATGCAGCTCCGTGTGGCGGAGCAACTTATGAAAATTAGTCTCTTTTACCCTGATTCCCATTACCTTGCCGATTCTTAGGACACTCTTTCATGAAGTGACATTTTTGTCCACACTTGAAACAACATGTGGAGCCATCGCGACATTTACCAGAGTAGGTTCTACCACACTTAGCACATGCAGGGGCCCAGTTACCTCCTTGTGCCACACTACCCTGAGATTGGGCAGGTCTAGCTTTGAAATGCTTTAAATTCTGACTATTGTACTCATTTTTGTTCTTTTGTGCAGGTGCACTAGCAGATGATTGAGTAGGTCCCTTTAATTAGGGAAGACTGGTTCGCATTATTCTTTTGTTGCCCGGACTCATTCCCTGATGTCTTACCCCTCTTTTTCTTAAACTTTCATCTATCCCTAAGCTTGTCCTCCTCAACTTGTTGCACATGGATCATTAGCCTTTCTATGTCCATATCCCCTATCAGCATAGCTGCCTTGCCTTCGTTTCTTGACAGGCGAGACAATCCAGCAACGAATAAACTCATCATGCTCCTCATGTCCAACTTGATTGGTCACATCATTGGTGACCCCTCCTTGGGGTTGCACTTCTGGTGCATTGGGTACCCCTTGTTCCTGTGGCTCAACATTCCTCCTAGAGGAATGACCCCTGACAGTTCTTCATGGAGGCATGATCTGAAAGACAGTGCAAGCACGAATTGGAAATAAACTTTTTAGAGTTAAAATTTTAAGGCACGAAATGAGTATGAAAGAAGTGAGATAGTTCCTAAGTGTTACAACCTCCTAATCATAATTGTGGCGCACTTCACACCGATAACTAGGACTCAATAGACACGCTTCATAAAATCCCTAGAACTCTTTAACTCTGTGCTCTAATACCAAGTTTGTCATGCCCCGAACCTATACCCTGGGGAAACTGGCACTCGAGAACCATTACTGGCCCCAAGTGAACCCTTGGACTGGCTTACTTACTCAGTGGAAAACTTTAAGCATTAAGAAAAGAACTCAAATGCAAGATAACTCAATTGTCTCAAACTAAACTCATAATGTTTTAGAAATAAACATTTAACTTAGAAAAAGTGGCAACTCAAATCTGAACATAAGCCTATAAAAAGTTAAAGACAAATGAACTAACTGACTGTCTATCTATGAAACGTCTAAAAATGTGATGGATGTCGGGATAAGACCCATGACATCCTAATGAACTAAAATACTGAAAGCAATAAAAGGGATCATCCAGAAAGCAAGGAGGCTCATCACTGTGTTTAACTGGATCAACGATGTGCTGGATGTTGATCCTGGTTACCTGTGTCTGCATCATAAAACAATGGAGGCCAAATGGCATCAGTACATTGAATGTACGAATATGCGAGGGAAACTTTATGGATTTAGGCTTGTCCTTATAGGGTTGAGGAATTATGATTAGAATTGCTTTAGAATGAAGCTTAGATGATTATCATGAGATCTAGGGCTTTGAGAGTAAAGCTTATGGTATGAATTTTTGGTAGTTGATGTTATTGTTGTGGAAAGGATACTTCCAAGATGAATTGCTTAATTATGAATGTATGAATGTGAAAGGTTTACTCACATGACTGAGTCTAGGTTGAAAGGATTACAGACCTAAAATAAATCTAGACTAAAAGCTTATGTAATTAATGAGGCTAGAGGCGATTACCCTTGACCTCCATAAGTAAGGATATGCGGTGATTCCCATACTCCTTAGAATTGAACAAGAGGTGAGTCCCCACGTTCTTACTATGATCAATGGACATGGAGGCAAGTACCCATGCTCCTTATTAAATGATGTGGAGGTGAGTACCCATGTCATACGATGAGATTGTGAAGGCGAGTACCAGCGATCTAAAACTAAATAAGGCAGGAGGCGAACACCCATTAACCTTTGTAAGTTAGGCAAAGAGGTGAATCCCCATGTCTTTAAAAGTAAGTATGAACGATATGATTATGTTGTGAAGAATGAATGGCTTGGATTGTTGCTTGATATGCCTTCCATGAGGTAAGTTGACTAGAGGCGGATGACTCAAGTCTTGACTAAGGCTATGTAACGATGCTTGAAAAGTACTCCTTTCTTATTATTATGTTGATTTATGCACATTGATTATGCTTATGGTTTCTATTGACTAACCATGGTGTTTATGTTATTTATGCTAGTTATCATATTTAGTACATTCTTGTACTTACGCATACTCTTGCCTATATTCTTATCAAATGTAGGGTCCGACGTTCCCAATTCACACACTTGTGGCTAGGTTCTTAGTTTATCAAGGAAGTGAAGCTTTGGTGAGTCCTCATTGTATTCAAGGATTGGATCACCCCTTTATATCTTTTATGTCTTTCTTTTCATGTTGGACTATTGTATGAATTGTGTCCCAAGATTTTTATCTTTTATGTTAGATGGTTCGAGACAATGATGTTAGACTACCACTCATTTTCTAAAAGACTTTCATTGTGTTGAAAAGTTATAAATTTCCGCACCATTTCTATTACTTTATGTTATGGTATGTTAAGTGTCTTGTATGAGGCCTATCGGCGTCTTATACACCTTGTTACATCTAGGGAGTACCCATGGGTTGTGACAACTCAAGAAAAAGTTCTTTATGTCTTTTTCTCCAAATATTCTCAAGAATTTAGAGCGTTTAAGGTATCTAAGACTAATCATAATGTTGGACGATAAGTTTGTGCTCATGCCCTACATATCAATTCAGTTAGGAAAAGTTTAATCTACGGTTCTACCCTCAGTTTCATAGAATTCTTGATATAAGTTATGTTTTTTTCCCGATATTTTAAATCCTTATATTATGAGATTGTAATATATTATGTATTGAGATTCTTGAGTTGTTGTTCATGCTTGAATTTCCACATAGCCTCAATTTGTTGAAGTTTTTACAAATAGTCTTCAAACCCGTATCTTCGTTAAATTGATTTTGGAAACTAAAGCGAGTTTAAGAGAAAGTTTAAAGCCTAATTTATTTGAACAATTTAAGGGAACTTAAATGGTCCCAAATGTATTATTTTCACATTTAAAAACAGAACACCATTTTTAGAAAAGTTTAAAGAGTTTCCAAACAACTTCAATACCGTTCAGTTACCTCTTACACATGCCCTTTTTGAGTAATTATCCCATCCCAGTGAGTAGTTTACATGAGCATTTAACCATATATTTTGGGAGTAGTATTGAGTAACGATTTAGATGAGAGTTCAGATAACTCCTAACCACATAAACCACGTAGCCAGCGTGGGAGATGATCACACTGACATTTAGGCGACTCCTCACTACCTCTTGAGAAAGCTTTTATATGGATCCATGAGATGAGTTTTGTTCTATACTTCGGTAAGATATATGATAGTTCTAGCAACGTGGGTGAGACGTTGTATCATCACGAGGCTCATTGTGATGATTGTTGGTTAGAGAAACTCCCTAGTAAAGTAAAGAGTAATTATATATGTATATTTCAGTTCAGTCCAGTATCTAATATTATTGCATTTTATTTGTGAATCTTAAATGATTTCATCTCATTTTTCTGTTTTACTCAGTTGAGTTATATTTCAGCTTTTCACTTCAGTTATTGTTTCATTTGGTCTTATTACATACCATACATTCAATATACTGATGTCATTCGACTTTGTCTTGTAATTGTATATTATTTGTTTTATTAAGTTCTGGTTGTTTGCTCACATCTCATATAGCTGGAACTAGTTAATGATCCCACCAATACACAATGATAGTGTACTATATTGCACTTGCTCTTTCTTTGTTGAGTACATGACATATTCAGACGGTTTCTTTGAGATCTCAACTATGATCCTAGGGCTATCTGAATCCAAGGGTGGGCACACTTGTCTAGGCTGTCATGAATTCGTCTCTCTTTTCTAGTCCATTTTCCGGACGTAGACTCTTTATAGTAATTTGGTTTTGGGGTGCATCCCCGTATTCTAAACAAAGAACAAATGTTTTGGGGCCACTGCCTTCAGTTTTTAGGGGTCGTTATTTCCACATTCATGTTATGACTTTATTGTTTCTTTATGAAAGTTACTTTAAGAAATTTAAAATTGATTTGTTTATAAAAATTGATGGTCTGAGGTCAATTAATTATTGGTGTTAGTAGATGGTTGATTTTCCCACCAAAGGTTAGTGTGACTGTCACTCACTAATGGTAAGAGTGGTGACAATTCATTGTTGAAACATAATAGGAAACTCCAGTATTTATAGACAACAAAAGTTAGTACAAACATATATTTATTAGTTCCTTATAATAAAAGTCATAACACTTCCAAAAAGTCATAATCCTTCGAAAAAGTCACAACTCTTTGGAAAAATCAAAACTCTTTGGAAAAGTCACAACGATTAAAATAAGTCACAACACTTCGGTGTGAAACTGTGCTATTCAAATTAAAACACATGTCAAGGAAATACTACTGGAGGTGACTCAATTAAACTAACTCCTAATTTCTTATTTACAACAAACAACATGGAAAGCCTCACGATTGATCAAGTTTTTTTCATTCACACTAGTACTACTATCCATCCCTGAACAATAGATATTGCATTGTCCTCAATGCATCTATGGGATAGGTAGTTGGGATATTTCATTTTGTGTGTTTAATTCTAGTTTTTTGTGCTGATCGATTACTACATTATCATTAAAATATTAAACAAAGTAAAAACAAACACTAAATTTAGGGGGGAAATACTAAATAATAGTGAAATGTTTCACAACAGTAATAACATGTAATGATTAGAAAGAAAAAAAGTAATCAAGTCATGTATATGATCCTTAAAATTGGGCCTTTGAGGCTTAAGTATAGTGTATCTGGAGTGAATTCAACTTTCAAAGCTAAGAGAATTTGTTTACAGGAAATACATATGCCTAACAAGTGTATGAATTGAAAATCAAGAGTGCCCCTATCATTGATGCCTAATGGTATGTTTATAGAGAATAATATAGATAATCAATTTTGTATCGTCCAGATCTCTCATAGTCTTCCCATGTGAGCACAAATTCTTCAGTTGAAAACTAGATGATGTGAATGTCAGCCTTCTCCTGTTATTCTTGGGATAACTGGATTACATTATACCTTAAAATGGAATGTAGTCCAGATTTTTGGGCCCAAACATTTCTCATTCAAAGCACTAATTCCAGTGATAAGGTTATCAGACTCTTCTAATTTGGACTTCACTACCAGATTCGATCATCATCGGTGGGGTTTTCTCAATGTTTCTTGATCGTCCCTTAATAGACAAATTTGTGTGCCATATGCCGTCATAATATTCATCCATTTAGACAAGATTGGGTTCACCCCATACAATGTGTACATTTGGAATTGAAAATGTAATATTGTAACTTCTAAACTATTATAAATTTGTATTTTTTATTATTATATGAAGGTAAAACACACTAATTTTTATTTTTTGCACTTGTTCATTCAGGATCGAAAATGTAAATTTGATATCCTCTCGATCGTCTATAGTTATCATTTTATTTAGAAAATAAACATAATTATCCCCACAAACTATAATTGAAGTTTTGAGGACATTCTTTTACTTTATGGGGGTTCTATTACCCCGCACAATATTTTAAACTGAAGAGAGAAGACATAAAATGACACCTGAAGTTGTCCCGAATTTTCAAAAAGACACCTTAACTATGTGGGCGTCCTATTACCCTCTAAACAATTCAGAACATATATTTTCACATCATTTTTCGATCAATTCCATATTTTAAATGACAAGTGTTATCACACACCAATTATTGTGTGACACATGTTAATTTAATTTGAAATATAACTTTTTTTTCATTTTAAGTTTTTATTTATTTCTCTATCTTACTTTTTGACTTATTTTAATTTTATTACTTTAATTTTAATTTCATTTTAAATTCTACTTCATCTTCCACCCCTACTTTCAAGCTACCCCTCCCTCCATTTTCTTTCTTTCTTTCTTCTTCTTCACCTCCCACCCTCGCCTCACCCCACCCCCATGTCAAGTTGATCCCCTCCATTTTATTTCTTTTTCTTCTTCTTCTTAGGCCAAATTCCTTTCTTTCCAAAATTATACTATTTTCTAGACTTTGTTGAGTTATTGATAACAAAACTAATTATTTTTCTAAGAAAATCAAATTTTTAAGGTATCATCAATTAATTTATCTCATTTTCATATAAATTCACAACTAGAAATGATAATTTTGAAAGAGACAGAATTCTACGAAAATTGAATAAGTTTAATAGAATTTTGGATAAAAAAAACTAAATAATACCTACTAATCATCTTGAAATCTAATAGGTTTATCAAATTGTTCGAAATATAATAAAATATTTAGATATAATTTTAAAATTGAAAAGAGTTAAACTAATAGTAGTAAAAAAGGGAGGTGGAGTTGTGGTAAAAAGTAACATTGAAAGTGAGAAGGTTCAATGAAGATGACAATGAATTTTTGAAGAAGAAGAAAGAAAAGAAAAAGAAAAAAAAATAATAAGGAGAAAAAGTTAAAATAATAAGAAAATAGAATTAACGAGTGCACAGATGCATGTGGATACATGCATACTATTTATATATGCCAAAATAGCAACGCAGCCAAATACTATGTCACAGCTATTTGGTTCTTCGAAATTGGCTAACATATGCCTACTATGTCGTTGGTAGCCATTTGAAACTTCATAGTTACTGTTACAGTGTCGTGTTTGACAAAATACATGTCAACTCTATTGTTGGCGATCATTTACTTGTTCACAGTTTTCATTGTATTATTGTGTGACACCATGCTTGACAAATACCTATACAAATATTAATAATGAGTTGATTGTTAATTACAGTAGAAGTGTTTAACTAATGAAGGTAGAGAAGTTAGTAGCAGTAGAATTGAGCTAGGTGGGTGACGTACCTTTTAAGGTATCAGGCTTGTAGCATATATTCTTGATTTTCTTCAATCTGGATTTTCAAAACTACAACGCAATGTGGCAGAAAGAAAGCATTTGAGGTTTTCTTTGGTTCAAAACCCCCCGGGAAATCAAATGATAAAATCAAATGTTAAGTAAAATAAAACTAATTAAGACAACTATCTTTCAACCTCAATGGCAGAATCTTTGCTCTATCTGCAATAGTTCAACTAATTAGAAATAATAAATGTGAACATGAAGATAAAAGAAATGCAAATATTATTTAGTTGAATTTTTTTATCAATTGGAGTAAGATTACTGTAACACCTCGTAACCCAGACTTAAAAAATGCAATAGAAAATCACCAGAATCGGTGAACCACGATAGGGTTCACGGACAGTGATAGGGTCTACGGTCCGTTGACCTGCCCATGGACTCCATTACCTTCCAGTTGGGGTGGACCATAGAGCCCTTCACGAGCCGTGGACCACCTCACTAGCCGTGCTGGTACTCTTGGAAGTCAAACAGAATCCATCGGGCTCAGACATCAAACCATGGGGGCCCTCATGGGCCATGGTCTTGTTGACAAGCCGTGGTGGCTTCCGTGAAGTCGAGCCAGTGTAGCCCTTATCCCAGGTGAAGGACCACAAGGACCTTCATGGTCTGTGATCCTTCACATGGTCCGTGAAGTGGACCATAGTAGGGAGTCCCGAAATCAGTAGCTACTGGACCAAGGTCCCAAAACTACGTGGTTTTGGTCAGTTTTAGCCTAGTAAACTAATTAGAACTTACCCTAATCAATTATTCACCTAAATCAAGAAAAATTAGAGTAAAAATCAGAGGGAAAGACGAGCAGCCTAATTCAAGAGCACAGTGAGTTTTCATCAGTTCCAGCCCTAAAAGCAAAAGATTTCTCCGTAGAATTCGTCACCAAGTATGTGGATTTCACTAGTGGGTTTCTTTCACCCATTAGGTCCCTAGATTTCAGTCAGAATCTTGATTCCCTTAATATTATCTAGACCTAGGGTTGTTTTAATGTTAGAAATTATTGGGTTTTTAGCTGTTGGAATGATCCAAATCAGATTATCATGATTTTAGTATTGTTTTGCGTAGATTCATTCATAAATTCAAAACCCTAGCTGTATAGTTCTTTTAGATCATGAATTACACATGCTAGGCCAGTTATTTCATTTATACATGCCTTAGTTTCAAATGTTTCATTATTAGTACATTAATGTTGCATTTTCAATTAGCATGACAGTATTTTGAGCTATTCAGTATTACAGAAAATCAGGCATAAATTGTTAAATACATAATCAATTGGGAGTAGCTTAATACTAAGTGGACTAGGGTTCAGCGTTCCCGAATATTCCCAGAACTACGTGCCCAGTAGGTTTATTAGTACCTTATGTGGGCATTACATTTTAGTGATCACGTCAGTCATGCCTCTATACCTCTGGCAGGGTATATTGGGTCCTCTCGATGGGGCATATACATCGGACTCCACATTTAGCTTATGTGGTGTTATGTCAGTTATTAGTAGATCCCTTACAGTCAGAATCTATTGCATTGACCATGCTATCCGTTACAGTCAAATTTCAATGTCAGTATATTATAAACCACGTCATTGCATTCAATCATTTCATGTTCAGTATTTTCAGTATAGTATCATGCTTATCTCATATCATTGCTTAGTTATATGCTTTGTTCAGTTATGTATATTGTTCAGCTTTATTCTATCATGCATGCTCAATACCTTTCAAGTACTTACATATACTTTGTGCTACATCTTCTCGTGATATAGGTTTAGGTTCTCAACTTCTAGATCATGCATAGATCGGTTCCCGATCTTTAGCTCAGCAACTTTCGTGGTGAGTCCTCATTCTCCAAGGATGACATACATGTTTCCTTTGTTTTAGTCATAGTTTAAGTTTTTGCTAGATTTAGCTGGGGCATGTCCCAGCAATTCTAGTCAGTTAGAGGCTATTTTCAGACATAGTTAGTTTCATCTTTAGCACTTGAGTTTGACCTTTTAGCATTTGTTAAACTCTCAATTTTTATATATATTCAGATAGTATATGGGTATTCCCCATCATTTCAGCTTAAATGATGACTTAGCTTCTGCACAATATTTCTTTACTTCAGGTTACTTTAGCATGCTTATGATATGCCAGCAGGGTTAGCTTGGGGTCACTCGTGATTCTAGGTCCCGTGTCCGCGTCCTGGGTTAGCTTTGGGGTGTTGACACTTACAATATCAAATTCCATAAAAATTTTAGACTTCAAAATTTGAGGAATATTTGTGGAAGCATTTTATTTTACCATATCAAAAGAAGTTCAAAAGGAAAAACCATATGTTCTCCCAAGGGACAACTCAATAAATCAGAGTCCACAATTGACGCACAAGTCAAAGTTCAAATTATGAAGCTGACTATCCAGTTTAATCTTTAGACGCACAAGTCAAAGTTCAAATTATGAAGCTCACTATCCAGTTTAATCTTTAACTATAAAGAAAGAGAAAAAACACCAAATAAAAATGATGACTCCTTAGTATATTTTTAGTTGTCGATTATTAACTTGACACACAAATAATACATAGATGATAATTTTTCTTTGAAAAAATATCTTGAAAAATGATGAATAGAAAGAATACATTAGAAACTAAAGTCATAAATTATCTTAATTTATTAAATTGCAAGATGAAGATAAAAAACAAGTAAGATAACTATCAATGAGAGAAGAATAAAAAGTTGTTAAGACACATAACCAAATACATTATATGCCTAAATAGAAACTCACTCAAACGAAGGAAGAATATCTTTAAAAAAATATAGGAGAGCAACAGAAAAAAAAATAATAACAAAAAGAGTACCTAAAAATTACAATAGACATGAATGGAAGATACAAGTGAGAGAGAATGGGAAAAAATAAATAAAAGAACACTGCAATTCCTCCCACTTACGCTAAAGAATGGAAAATAGAAGACATGTTGAAGTCATATCAATGTGTCCCTAGGTATGAAACTAGAAAGCCTGCAATTAGTACTCCTAGTGACACGTAAATTTGCAGGCATAAATTAGAGAGAGTTGAATAGTCACAATTGCCCTCAAATATGAATTGAATGACACGAAGCAAACATGTTGATACTCATTTTGAACTCTTTTTTTTTTTTACCCTCCCTAGGAGCTCCCACCCCTCTTTGCTCCCTTGGTGACTCAAACTCACAACCTTCGGGTTGGAATTGAGTGGTGCTTACCATCCGAGCAACTCATTTTGAACTCACTCTTCTAATATAGTTGAATTTGTTCCAAGTCAGTAGTTAAGATAATATTTATTCAACTTTTAAAAAGTTCAAGGGGTTATAAAACTCCCACAAATATAAAGTGTGTGTGCTTGAAATTTTTTGTATAGTTCAGGTTGGGGTGTAATCATGCATTTTCCCTTTTATTCATTTCAAAGTAAAACATAATAATTATTTATTTATGTTAAAAATATAGCCAATATTTACATTTTATTATTATTAGTAATCTATGATGATAATGAATTTATCAAACATATTCCTCAGGATGCTTCCACTTCAAAATTTCTATAAATCTCAAATAGTTAAACGTTACTTCACAACACTTAGCCAATAATCTAATTTGTCACTTCAAAGTTTTATATATGATACAATCATTTTTCTTCCCGATAAGCTACATTATATTTAATGGGTGAATGTGTTCGTTAAATGTGAAATGATAGTATTTAATAACAAATGTGAGATTCAAAATTTTGTTAATTAAAAAAAAAAAGTTAATTTTCGCTCAGATTATTATAAAGTTGGCTTGAGATCAAGAACATTAATGTAAAATAAAATCAAATAAGCAATAGAGAATCAAATATCAATATGATTTTTTTTTAGATAAACTCAAAATAGTACAATCTAATAATATGATGATCCAAATCAAGAAAGACAATAGAGACTCAAAACACATAACATATCAATGGATGGTAGATAGTGTTCAAATATCACTTGCATTTAAGAGCACTCTTGATCTTATGAATTGTTTGTGAGATGAGTGCATTTGCTTCTTTGACCAACTCAATAGAAAGAGTCGTAGCTGGAAAGATGTTCCCCGCCATTTGAAAGCTGATAGTCATCAACGATCCACCACCAAACCCATTATTCATCTCCTAGAAATAACATTATAGTTATTAGTTGTAGAAATTTTTTGAAAACAATCCGGGACTATTGTTATTCCATTTGAGAAGAGAGTCACACAAGAAGAGTCTCCCCCTTTCATCACGGTATTAATTTCTTCTGAATCAATTGTAGCATAAACCAAAAGAGATCCAGTTGCATCCATGCAAGTATCTTGCAAGATCACTCGATTAGCACCAGAATCATCCCCCTACATGTCCGAATCAAAAGAAAAGATTATTTATAAATTAACAATTAATTAAAAAAACTAATTCAATCATGTATCCAAAAAAACACTACAATTAACCACTCACATGAGGAAAAAAGAGGGAAATGTTACTGTCGACAGTTTGACCCTGAGAAATAATGATCATTCGTTTCATGGGACAAGTATTAGACAAGACATCCCACTGGCTCCGTATTTGTTCATTAGTGAGGAATTTGAACAAACGTTGGTGTTTCACTGGTAAGCAGATTGTCTTTGTAGCACTTAACACCACACCAGTCGATTCACCAAGGTCACTGATATTCGTCCTCATCATTAATTTGGAATTTTCTTCATTTGCTAGTTGAATTATTTCCCAATAGTGAGCGGTTGCACAAACCCCTGCACAAAAATTATGCGTCATGCGTTGAGCCAACATCCTTATACCTCTTTCACCACTTAAATCAACTGCCACAAATAAAGCTACATAAGAATCAATTCTTTTTAATATTCAAAAGTATAAAAAAAAATGGCACAATAATTGAACCTCTATGCATGATTACCTATGGGATCAATAATTGACTTCATCATTTTCATGAACTGATATTGTCTTTGCAAAGTAGCCATCCACCTTTGAGCACCAAATCCCAGACCAATCTTTATCAAAGGGCGATACCAATCGTGGACAAGATTTTCATTATATTCCATGTGCTCAATCCAAGTAACCAGAAAATATTTCATCAATATTACAAAATTACTAGAGAAAAATATGACCTTGCATGAAATATTAACTTAATTATTAATTAAAATAAAATAGCCATTATTGGAGACAACTTAAAAAATTCAACCATTAAATAAAAGAGTCAATCATAAGGAATGTATCCTCAAAAAAGATTTCTAGTGGTCTTGCCAATAAATATGGAAGGAGGGAGTGTGCAAAATATTTAGGTCTTGCATTTGGTATGATGTGAGGATACATGGAAACAAAAAATTGCAGAAAAATTAATGTATCTAAATTTATTAATTTGAAAGTGAGCATAAAAAAATTAGACAATTAGAATTTTATTGCATGATTAGAAGGTGAAGAATAATAAAAAGAAATTCTTTATCAAGAAAGAATATTGGTATGTTTCAAACAATTACTAAATAGTTGCATTACTCAAAGCTAGAAGAAAGTTGATCTTTCTCATTCCGAATAAATAAAGAAAAATTCAGATAGAGAACAAAGCACTACAATGAATACATAGATTGTATTATAAAAAAAATCAATAAAAATAAATCAACAAGAATAGAATTAATAAAATATGAGCGATCTAGCTCATTGAATTCTAAAAAAATATAAAGGCCTATGAAATGCAAAATAAAAAGATAATTTATTTTGAATTACCTGGCAATAACTATTTGGCATATCTTGTAAAATACAGCCAGATGGGAGCCTTCGACAATTTTCAATTTCGCTCTCTTGTGAACCTTCTTGAATTGTGTCAACAGACACATCGACGATAGCCCAGACACCTTCAGCATGTTTCTTACAGAAGCGAAGAAATTGTACTTTGCGAACAGAAACTAGGTCAGAAATGATTTGCAATTCAGTTTTAATCTGCAAATCATTACTTTCAAGTTGTTAGTGCATGGAATAATAAAATAAATAAGATATGTAATTTTCATCAAAATAATAAGTAAATAGAAATACCATTAACAGAGAATCGCTCTTATTTCCACCTATGCCAGTGGAAATCACATCAGTAGTATATGTTTTTCCAACAATGCATGGAAACATCTCTACCCACTGCCTCTGCATATATACAATACAGTACATAACAAAAAATAAAAATATAACATGTCAACACATACTTGTCTTCGTCACTTGAAGTTAAATTTGATTGATTAAACTAATATGCAACAACTAATTGAAGCACCACTAAAAAAAACTAATAAAAAGATATGTCAAGTATAGTCAAAGTAAGAGTACAACTAATTAAAAAGAATAAAAATAAAAAGAACTAATTATTCACATCAAATAAGGGGTAGATGGTAAGGAGATGATAGTTCTAAAAAATGAGACAGAGGAAAACATTGAATTTAAAATGAAGAGCCTACGTACCTTATCCATTAGTGTATTCACCAATGCCAAACTGGTGTCAGCCACTGTACCCGATGCCCTTGTGGCTTCCATTGTGAAATGCTCAGGTTTCGTGCCAATTAATAGGGTAAACAATCGAGCATATTCCTTAATATTTAACGTTTCTCCACCTCCATCCAAATTACTTACCCAAAGAGGTTTATCATTCTCATACAGCCTAAAAAGCTCATTCAAAGCATCCATAGCAAGATTCAATAACACAATCTTATCCTACACTACATCTTTATTAAATTAGCTTAATTTGTACGCTTGGGCGGTAAGCCTTTTTACTTCATCTTCCAATTGGTCATGCTCAATCTTTATTTGATTATCATCAATGTTTTCTTTACAATTGTCACGAATTGAATTTTCCAAGGCTTTCTTCATTACAATATTCTCTATGCGAAGCTTGTCATTTTCTTGCTTTAGAGTCTTATTTTCGTACCATTCCAATTGCAACTGATAAAATAACACAATTCATTTTTATAATCAATTATACAAATATTCACATAAGAAAAACATAAATTAAGGGAAACAAATGTGATATGCATCACCTTCATTTGGGTTCTTTTATTCTGGAACCAATTTTGCACCTGGTTGATGTCCATGGATAATTTTGTTGCAAGTTCTAGTCGTACTTTTTTGTTAGGAAGTGAATTCTTTTTGAAAAACCTATTCCCAATGGTATGAAATAAACAATGATCAAAAAATCAAAATTAACATAAGCAAATAAACAAGTACAAAATAAATTAGAATTATACTTACAATTCAAGATCTTGAATCTGATCGGCATTATGCCTAATGGGTTTCTTCCTCTTCGATGATGATTCACCACGTTCATCTACAGATGCACCCCCAGTTATGTTGTCACCGATAGAACTTCTCTCTATTCTTCCTCTCCAGATCCTCCTATCACAACATTAATCAAACTTTCTTTTCTCTCATTCATGTCACTATGACCTTCCATCTTTTATTTCTGAACAAATTTAAGATTGTATCAGTTCAACTCAATATCATGCATATGTGATCATATAATACCAGAATTAAAAAAATATTTGGTTCCAAATAATTGCAAATGAAAAGAAACAACATATCAAGATACAAGAACAAGAGAATTATTTGGTTCCAAATATATTGCATAAGGAAGTGAAAAAAATAATTTATTGAAGCAATATATATTCAGAAAGAATTAAACTCATGTAGTAACATAAATGGAGCGTCTAGTTATCGTAAAAGGTGGTAGTAGTTAGTAATTACGAATCTATAGAATAACTCCATTTCCATTACTATATATTTTTTTACCAATGAAGACTTCAAAAATTATTTAAAAAATACAAATCAAACTCAATTCACCTATACACATTTGTCATTGTAACAAATTTAAGTTAGGTCTTATGCTTTTAAGGAGGTCTTAAGTCATATCTAAAACATCTAATGTGACGTAAAATATAGAAAAAAATATATCGTATTAGTTAATTATCTATGTTGAGCTTATACCAAATAGAAAAATTAGTGAATATTCACGTAGTCAATTCAAATTTGTCTAGGGTAAACACATAGTCGTTATTATTGCTTGTCCACAAGAGACAAATTCAGTTGAGACCTATGAATAACAAAAAGGAGAGAGAAAAGGGTGATAACATAAATCGTAAATGACAATTTTTCAAGAAAAGGATGGTAGAAAAAGCTATTCTAAATTCACACCAAATGATATTTTAAAAACAGAAAACACTTTTTATCAAAATATTCTTTTTTTCATGAAACCTAAAATTTGAAACCCCATATATTTCAATTTATATTTCTTCGTGTCACCAAAGAAATTTCAAATATCTTTGACTAAAGATGAAAAAGAATTTTAAAGATCTCAAAAAAACTCTTTATTTTCGCATCTTAAACTCATGTTGAACTATTTATTATTTTATAAGATGTTCCCCAAAAATATTACATATATCACAAAAGTTACATTGATAACTTATAAGATCTATAAACCAACAAAAAACAACCTTGTTAACTCTCCACAAAATAAAGAACATTAGACTTGGAGATCATTAAAAGTTGATGTCTAGAATGCAGACATACAAGGTATATATGGGGTAATTAATTTAATGAATTTACAAAAATCTTGCAAAATAGGAACAAAAAAGGTAGAAAAGAAATGAAGAATTAATTAGCATATAAATTACTTTCATAGAATGACAACATGTCTTGCTTAGTACTTGAAGAAATCAATGGGAAGACTCAAGAATACAACTACTTGATTAACTTAGTGAAGCATTTTTAGAATGGTCTGAAAAATATGATTAGTAGTAGCTATATATACTACAAGTTTTCTCTAGATTGGAAGGAGAAATTAGTCAACTTTGAGTTGTTTCCTACTCACTTACCAAAAGAAAATGATAAAGATGTTTGACCAATTGTTATAATACATAAATATGCCCTTGTAATTAACTTTATTTTATATTTATGTCCTTCAACTTTGACTGTGCACAAGTAGACACTCGAACTTGTATAGAATATATAATATGAAATATCATTACTATTTATTAAATATTAAATAATTACATATTATTGCATTATGATGGGACGATGCACTGTTATTTTTTCATGAAAAACATGATTGTTGTGAAAAGTCATTTGTTCATGAAAGAACATGACTCATATGAAAAGTTATTTGATCATGAAAGAACATGAATCTTATGAAAATTCATCTCTTAACTTCTATAAATAAAAATATTCTCTACAAATAGCCTAAGAAAAGTTTGCATGTATAAACATAGGGCTTTGTTGGATTCTGAAGGGATTTGTTTGTATTATTCCCAATATGGCAATATCTCTTTAAAGAAAGTTATTACACGCCTCAAAGTCTTCTTCTTCTTCAATTTTTATTTCCTATTATTTTTTTCTAACAATTACGTTATTGCTCCAAGACATCAATATTTGCTAAACACCTCAAAAATTTATATATTAAGATCCTTATAATTCTTCGTAGGTGTATAGATTTATACTAGGTGATTTTGTCACAATCTAAAAAATGGACGTGATGACACTTGTCTATCCTTACTAAGACAAATTAGCCTCAACCCAAAAAAATCGAAAGAAATGTAGAAAGATAAATCAAGAACAAGATAAAAGCAAAAAACTTATTCATTTTATTAACACCCCAAAACCTGGTTGTTACATGTACAAATCACTAATACATAGAGTGCAGAATTAAGAAATAAGTACAAGTCTCAAGTCTTTATTTCTCAATTAGAACAAAGCATTAAAAGAAGAAATAGAGGGTCCGCCGAGATGACAAGCAACTACCTCTCAACAGGTCCTTGACAAGCCTTGGAAATGGGACAGAAAGAACAATCATGCTATACTGGGCTCGGAACTTGAACAAGTGTAGAAGCAAGGAGTGAGTACCAACAACACGATACCCAACAAGAAATCTAATAAAAAACAAGTTAGAAATCGAGTACTCCTTTCATCCCAACCGAACCTCCTCAAACTAAAATATGCATAGAAATCAACCCAACCTAAAAGTTCTACAATACACAACTCACAAGGCTCAATAATCATAATTCAATAGTCACAATTCAACAATCAACATGTATCAAGTACATTAATCTCAATATAGAGTAGATCGATCACAAGTAACTAGTGCATCAATCACGGTTAACAAATATGTCAAACATAAGCATCAAATCATAATAATCAAACTCTTACCGGAATCATTTCCCTTCGGAAGAATATCATTAATCAGAACCATTTTCCATCGGCTTTATAACCTATCACTAGCCGAAACAATTTTTCATCGTCTTTATATCATATCATTAGCTGGAACCATTTCCCATTGGTGTTGTATCACTAGTCAGAACCATTTCTCATTGGTTTTGTACCACTAGCTGAAACAATTTCTCTTCAGCTTTGTATCACTAGCCAGAACTATTTTTCATTGATTTATATCATATCACTAGTCGAAACCATTTCCCATCGGCTCTATATCATGTGACTAGTCGAAATCATATTCCATCGACTTTATATCACATGTCTCATCACGATGTACAACAATCAATGCACATATACAAATTAGGTAGCGACTCGAACCGTCGTTATTTAAGAGAACAAAAATCTGGGAAAATTCTGGGCCATTGTCCCGCTAGGGTGAGCCAGATGCCTCTAGGGCGAGCCAGATGCCTCTAGGGCGACGACGCCAGGGAGGGATAAGTTGGCGCCAGAGCAGGATAGACGAGACAAAATGCAAATAATGCAAAATCCTTATTTTTCCTTTTTCCTAAAATACCTAATTTAGTCGTAAAAACACCCTAGAAACCCTCAAAAAGCTACTGCAAGCCTGGGATGAAAGAAGAGAGAGATCCCTAGCATGAAGATGTCAATGGATTGTAAATTTCTGATCAAGATCATCGTCACAAACCCCGGAAAAAAGAATCGAAGACCAAAACTCCGTACAGCTGCTTGGCGCCTATGTAGGCTAGGTTTTATAAATTGAGTAGTTAAAATCTATGTTCAGTATGTAATATGTGTAAATCAATGGTAGGATTAATGCTTACGCCTTCATGCACCGAAAGTTTTGTGGTTAAATCCTAGAAAGAAGCCTTAGATGATGATCTAGGGTTAGGTGATGGTTGTGATTTTATAATTGTGTGATGTATGTTTGTTCTTGCTTCATTATGATACATGTACATGTATGAATATTGCATTATTGATCATACTTGTTGTAAATGAGATAGATGAATGATGAATGCCAAGAATCATGACTAATTTGTTTGAACTTGAGAATATACTTGTGATTGTGATTGTGGTGTTACTGGATCGGTTGACACGTTTCGGCATAACTAACTTGGATCGGTTGCCACGTTCCGGCTTAATTATGGGATAGGTTGCCATGTTCTGGCATAATTCTTGGATGGGGTAGCACGTTCTGGTATGCTAATTGTTTGAGTTTGGGTCCCATGAGATGACCAATGATTTGATGTAATTGTATGCCTTGAGGTTTGTGAAACTGTACCTTGTTCGTAATGATAATTGATGTTGTATTTTCCGGAGTTGTTGTATGGTTATGAGGGCTTATGTTGATTGTTCTTTTATATGAGCAAACTTGATATGTACCTTGATGAAAAGTGAACCGGAAAGAACATACCCAACCGGGAGGAGATACAGTAGGAGGGAAGTCAATGTTTCAAGAATGGTTAATATTCGAGAAAAAGGGGGTTGTGTGTTGTAATGGCCAGGAAGTGGGGTAGCGTACGTGATGAAAATGATTAGACGGATTTCACCTTGGAGAAAGGGATTTGTGTTAGTGGTTAGAAAGTTTGACGTAATGTGCTATGTGGCCTTGGTGGGTGATATGAAGAGGAAGTAAGGGTATGACGTGAGCGGTTAGTGGGAATGCTTATAGTGTATTTGGTGGACTTCTCAATGTGTTAGAACGGTTAGGCTATGATCAAGAACCTAGTAGTAGGTTGATCGAGAAGGCAGTTAGTAGTTATAGTAAGGACGCTAGTGTAATTCTGAGGTATTCAAGAGAGGATAAAGGTGGAGAAGCGAGTGGTTTATTGTATGTTTCTGCTAGTTGATTTATGCAGTGGGCATCGGGTTGACCAATGATGCCTACTAGTACGCGTGTTTTGTACTGATACTACTCTTGCTATGTTTTTTGACATATTCTGGATGAAGGTTGGTGATGTTTCATTAGGTAAAGACGAAGAAATTCTCCAGCAACTTCTATCTTCCTTCCGCATGGTGGGAGCTGTGTCTTTTATTATCATGTCTAGTTGTACTTTTAGTAGCTCTTGTAGTTGTTTAGACTAGATCCTTGGGGGTGTTAATTACTTACAAGCCTTAACACTGATTTTGTTTTAACAGTTCTTATTTATAAAAAAAAATTGGCACATTTTACTTCCGTTTTATTTAATTTACACATATTGTAGCTATTGGGATGAGAGGGTTCTCCTACTTAGGTGGTAGTATGTAGGTGCCCACACGGCCTGGTGGGTTGGGTCGTGACAAATTCACACCATAAGAAAGAGACAATAGCTCAAACAATTCAAGTTCACATTCATACCATCAAAGCATTTCATTAATCAATCAAATAGGGGTCACAACAAGGCAATTCACAAAACAGTATGACCAACACATAGCCTTTTATTTACTCCCCTTTTTATTCATTAAGTTCAATCAAGGGGAACAGTGAACTCTTTACGTCATCCCCATTACTCCCAACACACAATAAAGGAAAAATACATGAATCCTACTAGAATACAAGTTTTGGGAGATCACTTACCTTAATTCAACTAACTAGTCACTCCAAGACTTGAGTCTTCCCTCCCGGTCGATGTCTAAAGCCACAAAATTTATAACAAACAAGTATTCACAATAATTTTTTGAAAATAATAATACCCACATCATATACTTTGGAAAACAGGTCAATCAACTCAAAATCTGATTCCGAAAATGAAGTTTGAATATGAAATTCTTTACTTGAAATCATTACCCGTGGCATTTGGAATACATTGGTGAAAACCATTTCAGAAAAGGACTTAAAATCAGTTTGCAATCTCCATTTTAGTTTAGAACTCGATTTCTTGAAAATCTTGTCATTTACCAATCAGAATCCCAAATTTTGATATTAAAATCCATAAATAATCAAACAGAAATGAAGTTTTAGGATCAAAAATCTTTACCCAAAAGATCTAGCACAAGAAATATCTTCAAAATCACCTTCAAGAGTTTACCAAGCTCAAAAATAAAAAATAGTACTTAAGCCCCAAAAATAGCAGGTCAAAACCCCCCCTCTGATATCACAAACACGCCCCTGGATTTGCAAAATTGAACCCCTTAAAAGTCAGGGTCTTCGCTTTCACGAAGGTCACAAAAGTGACCAACCCTTTGCGATCATTATGGTCAGGCCACCTAGCCCTTCGTTTTCGCGATCAGACCTTCGCTTTCATGAAGATCGCTAAAGAGGCCATTCCTTCACAAACGCGAAACACAACAAATTCTAGGCACCAGAAAATCATCCAACTCTGAAATCATCAAAGGTTCCTCTGGATTTGCTTGGAACCTCATACACGCAAATTATATAAGTAAATCGATTACTCGACGTTTCAAACTCAATGAATATGAGGACTCCTTAATCCAACATCCATGAAACCACGAGAAACTAACATACACCTAAAACGACCAAAACAAACTCGAAATCTGTCAAAAATGAACAAAGACCTCGCCTATGCCTAAAATCATCTGCTGAATTCAATAAAATTTTCAGAATTTTGATCCAAGCATTCGAACCCTGAATATTGACCAAAATCATTCCAAAGGCTAAATTATCAACAATTTCCAACTTAGGATCTTGAGTCCTCAAAAATACTTCGAATTTGAAACCGACGACTCTCACAGACCATACACTAAAAACCACTTTTACTTGTATCAGACTTTTGAGAAGAATCAAGTTCTTATATCTCACAGTCTCTTCTGTCTCTGAGTTATACTTTGAGTCAGACTCCTCCTTTCATCATGCTTCTTTTTTTGTCAATGTTGTTGTTGAACTATAACTCTTCTTCTCGCTTTTTACTTGTTTTCTTGATTTTGTCGGAATCATCCTTGATCCATTTCTTTATTCTTGCATTTATGTCCAAACTTATTTTGGATACATGTGTAGAATTCAACTTCTTGTGATAATGCACCTTTGAACCATACTTACCGACTAGTTTCTTCAATCTTTGTAATTCATCTAAACTTCATAAACCCAACAAATTCCCTCTTTTTGATGATGACAAACAGGGCCGACTCAACAAGATAGGGGGACTAAAGCCAAACATTAAAGAGGGTCCCTAATACTTTTATTTAAATTTTTTTTCAAAATAATAATAATCATGCATATATTTATTTGAAATCTATTTTTCTAGCCTTTTTAGATGTGAAATCATTGATTACTGTTTTCTAATAATTTGTTTTAGTACTTCATTTTCAATTGATAATATAGCTAATGCATTCAATCTCATAATTTTGATCTTAGATAAGATTTTATCAATTTTAGTTTCGGAAAAATTCTTTCGGCCGAGGCAATAGTTACAGGAATTGTTAGCATTATTCTATAAGCAATATATGCATTAGGAAAAGAATCAAGTCTTTTTATTTGATTGAGTATTTCCATTAAATCATTATCGTCTACTTGCA
Source organism: Solanum verrucosum (assembly GCF_900185275.1). Taxonomy (NCBI): domain Eukaryota; kingdom Viridiplantae; phylum Streptophyta; class Magnoliopsida; order Solanales; family Solanaceae; genus Solanum; species Solanum verrucosum. Next base: position 1,487,111 of record NW_026019996.1, on the reverse strand, counting down.
TTATTTCTCCCAATAATAACTAAAACGAGAATATTTATACTTACTAACTAAGAATATCAACAATAACAAAAGTTCAGAAAAAATTATAAAATAAAGTTAGAATAATAAAACCTGGCTCACGAATTCGATAAGTTGATAAAACAATATTGAAATAGTGTTGCGTTCCGTCAATATAATGATTGCTTGTTGCACTTCTTAATATTTTGAAGAAGACACTCAAAAGCAAATTTTGTTCTTTTTTTAACTTGTAAGCAACAATAAATCATTTTTTTTAAGGAGAGAGTTCAATATTGAGGATAAAAATAATAAAATAGAGAACAAAAAAGATGAGTATAAGGTAAATAATAATATAAGGTCAAATTTTTAGGAGATAAATATGGAAACAAAATTTCCCACTTAAGGAAATTATTTTCAAAAAATGTTTCATTCCCTTAGAAAAGTGGGGAAAACTAACGGCTATTTTGTTTTTTTTATACTTCTTACATGCTTTTTTCAATATAAAAATACATATAATTTTAAGTAATATATATAGTATTTTTTTTTAAATTGGGGGCCCCCAAAAATATGGGACCCCAAGCGATGGCTTAAGTGGCCTAGTGGTTAAGACGGCCCTCATGACAAACAATGTCACATCCATTTTGATCTATAGAAGCTAAGCATACCACTACTAAGATTAAACACGTTAGTCAATGGGTTATAAATTTCACACCCCTTATTTATCTCCTTTTGACATCATTAAAAAGATGAAGTATCATTTATAGATTGATGAGCATAGATCCTGGCCAAACAAGTCATGGTGTAGATCCTTTCAAATGTACTTTTTGAATTCGAATCATTCGTCTTAAGTATATTAGCTTGAAATGGGTGATGTATTACTTGCTCATGTGTTTTAATGTCCTTTAGCAAGTGCAACCAGGGTATCATAAGTGATTTAGGGCTATAAGAGACCTCTAACACTAAGTCAATTTCAAAATTGTTCTACCAGCTAAGTTTTTCGCATTAGTTCATGCAAGGGTCAACTTCAAATGACCATATATTTATGCATATAAAGAACTGCATGGATCATATATAATATATCATATTAAAGGTCTATGAGTCTTCTTTCCAATGTCACCAAGTTTGCATTAATAGGAGTTTGGATTAAAAGGTTATGCCCACTTTACCGGACACTATCTTTTCGTGTGACTAAGGCAATTTGCCCGCGCTAGCGCACCGAGGCAACATCTATTTCCTTCTTGTGTGGTTGGCTGCGTGCCTGAGATGTTTTACACATAGGTGCACATATCTGAAGTCTTTTAATAACCCTCCAAAGACGTAGTTCACCACCTTAGTTCATAAATTTACTCTAGAAAGAGAATTTTTTAAGAAACTAACTTCCTCCAAGGTTCATTCAATATCTAAAGTAAGATTTGACCATGGAATTTCATAATTCTTCATCTTAACACCAATTAACATCTTTTTACTTATGTAATCCACATGCTTTCAAGAAAATCCGCCTCTAAGGCAGATGTAACATCCCAGATTCAAAATAGAGGATAGCATGTTATAACTTCAAGGTTCCACCCCACAAAGACCAAGCTTGGGTCAATGGGGAAGCACCAAAGAAACTGCACTAAAATAGTGAACCACGCCAAGACCCATGCCCCGTGGATGGGTCCACGACTCATGGTTGGGGGAGTTGTGGATGGTTCAGAACACTCTGACCACGAACGACTCTTGATCAGGAAGGACCGTAGGTCCATCCATGGTTCGTCAGTCGGATTCTCATGTGTCAGGCCTAGATAGTTAAATTAGGAACTTATAGGTCTTTTCTGATTTTAATTAAATCAATGTGTTGTTGTTTTGTCTAAGTCTAGACCACCTATACAGGTATTTTTAACCCCAAAAACCCCTCATTCAAGAAATTTCCTCAAATCCAAAAAGAAAACCCAAAACTCCTCTAAAAAAATCTCTCTCTAGAAGTTGGAAGAAGAAGGAAGAAATTGGAGCTAGGTTAAGATCAAGTCTGCCAATCTTCAAGCTTTGGAGGGCATTGTAATCAAGGGATGATGGATTTTCATCCATGGAGTCCCCTAGAATTTCACCATTTTAATGAAGAATTCCCCAATTCTAGTTAGGGTTTCTTCAAATGTTGTGGCTTATGATGATTGTTGATCCAATAAAGTGTATTATGATTGTTTATGATAGAATTAGTAGAATTACATGTTTTTAGAGTTACATTACATGTACACATGCCTATTCCATGATTCTAACCTAAAATTGATATAATTGGGTTGATATCATGAAGGAAAATTTTATGGGTTAAGGCTTGTCCTTATAGGATTGAGGAATTATGACTAGAATTGCTTTAGAATAAAGCTTAGATGATGATCATGAGATATAGGGCTTTGAGAGTAAATCTTATGATATGAATTGTTGGTAGTTGATGTTCTTGTTAAGGAAGAGATACTTTCCTTATGAATTGCTTAATTATGAATGTATGAATGTGAAAGGTTTACTCACATGAATGATTCTAGGTTGAAAAGATTACTGACCTAAAATGAATCTAGACTAAAAGCTTATGTAATTGATGAGGCTAAAGGAAATTACCTTTGACCTCCACAAGTACGGATATGAGGTGATTCCAATACTCCTTAGAATTTAACAAGAGGTGAGTCCCCACATTCTTAGTATGATGAATGGACATGGAGGTGAGTACACATGCTTCTTATAAAATGATGTAGAGGCGAGTACCCGTGTAATATGATGAAATTGTAGAGGCGAGTACCCGCGATCTAAAAGTAAGTAAGGTAAGAGGCGAATACCCATTAGCCTTTGTAAGTTAGTCAAAGAGGCAAATCCCAATTAACCTTTCTAAGTTAGTCAAAGAGGTGAATCCCCATGTATTTTAAAGTAAGTATGAATGATATGATTATGTTGTGAAGAATGAATATCTTGGATTGTTGTGTGCTTGATATACCTTCCATGAGGTAAGTTGACTAGAGACGGATGACCCAAGTCTTGACTAAGGCTATGTAAGGTTGCTTGAGAAGTACTCCTTTCTTAATATTATGTTCATTTATGTACATTGATTATGCTTATGGTTTGTATTGACTAACCATGATGTTTATGTTGTTTATGCTAGCTATCATATTTAGTACATTCTTGTACTAACTCATACTCTTGCCTACATTCTTATCAAATGTAGGGTCCGATGTTCCCGATTCACACACTTGTGGCTAGGTTCTTAGTTGATCAAGGAAGTGAAGCTTTGGTGAGTCCTCATTGTATTCGAGGATTGGGTCACCCCTTTATCTCTTTTATGTCTTTCTTTTCATGTTGGACTATTGTATGGGCTGCATCCCAAGATTTTTTTCTTTTATGTTAGATGGTTTAAGACAATGATGTTTGACTTCCGCTTGTTTTATAAAAGACTTTGATTGTGTTCAATAGTTATAAATTTCCGCAACTTTTCTATTACTTTATGTTATGGTATGTTAAGTGGCTTGTATGAGGCCTCTCAGGGCTTATACACCTTGTTACATCTAGGGGTACTCCTGGGTCGTGACAAACTTGGTAATCAGAGAATAAGGTTTAGAATGGTTCTAGGATGTCTCAAGCCACGTCCAGTAGAGTCTTGTTCATAAGTGTGATGTGCGCCACATTTATGAATGAGAGGCTATTAGATGTTTAGGAAACTTTACTTATTCAATTCTCTAAGTCGTTCCATGGAGTTTAACTCTATAATTTCTTCTCCTAATCTGTGCTCGATGGTTTTTAGGATTTGACTTATAGAAGGGCTACAAAAAGGATGGAGGGAGACAATGTTGATCAAGAGGTTTCTCCTGAAGTTCCTCCATAAGCTCATCCTCAAGCACCGATTACCAAAGTTGAGGAAGACCCTCAAAAGTTTATCAACGAGGTCTACAAGGTACTTGTTATTATGGGTGTGACTTCGATAGAGAAGGTGGAACTAGCCGCTTACCATCTCAAAGGGGTTGCTCAGATTTGGTTCAATCAGTGGAAAGAGGCAAGGCCAGTGGAAGCGAGTCTTATAGAATGGGAAAAGTTCAAAAGTGATTTCTTGAGAGATTCTCCCTTCAACATATGAGAGAGGCCAAGGTACTTGAGTTCGTAAACCTTAGGCAAGGAAATATGAGTATAAAGGAATACACCTTGAGGTTCACTCAACAATCCAAGTATGCTCATTTCATTGTGGCTGATTGTAGCGCCAAGATGAGTAAGTTTGTGTCGGAAGTTTCCGACATGGTAGTCAAAGAGTGTCGCACTTCTATGCTTGTCCATGACATGGACATTTCTCGCCTTATGGTACATGTCCAATAAATTGAGGAAGAAAAGCACAAGGAAAGATCTAGAGAGGAAAAGAGAGAAAGAGTGGATGATGGTAACAATTCATATTCTAGGTCCGGTGGACGGGGTCGTTCAAGGTTTCGGCAAAAATTCTCCAGGCAAGGTTCTATTAGTGCTCCTTCAAGGCCTAATAATGAGAGGGTGTCTAACCCAAAACCTCAAGGAGATGGTAATAGATCTTCAATTCCTACTTGTGCTAATGTGGGAGAAATCATGAAGGGAAGTGCTTAGCGGGATCCAATGATTGCTTTGGTTGTGGGAAGACGGATTACAAAATAAGGAATTGGCTTTTGTTTGCTAAGATGATGGAGATGTTCATCATAGGTCTCAACCCTATCCTTCATCCAGTCCAAGTGGTTCGGGTACAAGTGCTCCTAAGAAAAACTGTTTTTATGCTCTCCAAACTAGAGGTGATCAAGAAAGTTCCCCGGATGTGGTGACTGGTATGTTAAAAGCTTTCCATATAGATGTGTGTGCTTTATTTGATCTGGGTGCTACTTTGTCCTTTGTGATCCCTTATGTAGCTATGAGATTTGATATGCTTCCCGATGTGTTGTTGGAACCTTTTTTCTGTCTCTACCCCTATTGGTGATTTGGTGGTGGCAAAGAGGGTTTATAGGAGATGTCTCGTTTCCTTATCCCATAGAGTTACTCTTGTTGATTTGATAGAGCTTAACATGATAGATTTCAATGTTATCTTGGGTAGGGATTTGCTGAATTATTGTTACGGCTCTATTGATTATAGGACTAGAGTAGTCAAATTTCAGTTTCCAACTGATCTTATCCTTGAGTGGAAGGGGAGAATTCTATGCCAAAAGGTCAATTTGTTTCTTACCTAAAAGCTAGGAAAATGATTTCGAAGGGTTGTGTCTACCATATATTGAGGGTGAGAGATGTGGAGTCTGAAATTCCTATTATTTAGTCGGTCCCAGTTGTATAAAAGTTTCTGGAAGTCCTCCCCGATTAATTACCTGGTATTCCTCCTGAAAGGGATATAGATTTTGGGATGAAACATCTCCCCGATAACCAACCTATCTATATTCCTCCTTATAGAATAGCTCTGGCAAAACTTAAGGAGTTGAAGGATCAGTTAAAGGACTTATTGGATAAGGTTTTCATCCGACCGAGCAACTCTCCATGGGGTGCTCCGGTGTTGTTTGTGAGGAAGAAAGATGGATTGCTCCATACGTGCATTGATTATCGGCAGTTGAACAAGGTAACCATCAAGAAAAAATATCCTCTCCCAAGAATATATGTCTTATTTGATCAACTTCAAGGGGAAAGTTATTACTCAAAAATTGATCTCTTATCAGTTTATCACTAATTGAGGGTGAAATTAAAAAGATATTCCAAAACCAACTTTTAGAACCCAATATGGCCATTATGAGTTTTTAGTTATGTCCTCTGGTTTGACTAATTCCCCGGCGGCGTTTGTGGATTTGATGAATAGGGTGTTTAGACAATACACGGATATGTTTGTAATTCTTTTCATAATGATATTTTGATCTATTCGAGAAGTGAGAATGAGCATATTGATCATTTGAGGTTTGTGTTGCAAATCCTTAAGGAAGGACAACTTTTTGTTAGGACTACTTTTTGTTAGGTTTAGCAAATGTGAGTTTTGGCTAAGGTCTATGGCTTTCCAAGGCCACATCGTTTCATGTAAGGGTATTGAGGAAGATCCAATTAAGACGGATGCAGTCAAGAGTTGGCCTTGACCTCTATCACCAACAAACATTAGAAGCTTCTTGGGTTTGGCCGGCTACTATAGAATATTTGTTAAGGGTTTTTCCTCCATTACTTCTCCATTGACTGCTTTGACTCAAAAGAATGCCAAGTTTATATGGAACGAAGCTTGTGAGAAAAGTTTCCAAGAGTTAAAAGATAGACTTACTTCCGCTCCGGTGTTGACCTTACTGGAAGGTACGAATGGCTTTGTAGTATATTGTGACGCCTCTAGAGTTGGATTGGGATGTGTTCTTATGCAAAATGGTAAGGTGATTGCCTATGCATAAAGGTAACAAAAGGTTCATGAGAAGAACTATCCTACCCACGACCTTGAATTAATGGCAATGGTATTTTACTTAAAGATTTTAAGTCATTATTTGTATGGTGTACATGTGGATGTTTTCACTGACCACAAAAGTTTGCAATATATGTTTACCCAAAAGTATCTAAATCTTCGCCAAAGGAAATGGCTTGAGTTATTGAAATATTATGATGTTAGTGTTCTCTATCACCCCGATAAAGCAAATGTGGTGGTGGATGCCCTTAGTCGGTTATCCATGGGTAGTTTTGCACATGTTGACAATGAAAGAAAAGAGTTGGCTCGAGATTTTCATAGGTTGGCCCGATTGGGAGTTAGACTAGTGGATTCCATCAAGGGTGGTGTTATGGTCGATAATGGGTCTGTATCATCTTTTGTAGCCGATGTTAAGGCAAAGTAATGTCTTGATCCAACTTTGGTAGAATTGAAAGAAACGGTACTTAAAAAGTCCATTGAGGCTTTCTCCTAATGGGGAGATGGTGTCCTAATGTACCTGGGCGGGACTGGTACTCAAGAACCGTTGCTGGCCCTAAGCGATTCTTTGGTCTGGCTTACTTACTCAGCTGAAGACTTTAAGTATTAAGAAAAGAACTCAAATGCAAGATAATTCAACTGTCTCAAACTAAACTCATAATGTTTTATAAATAAACATTTAACTTAGCCAAAGTGGCAACTCAAATATGAACATAAGCCAATAACAAGGTAAAGACTAATGAACTAACTGACTGTCTATCTATGAAGCCTCTAAAATGGAGATGGATGTCGGGACAAGATACACGACATCCTAATGAAATAAAATGCTGAAAGCAATAAAATGGATCTTACGGAAAGCAAGGAGGCTCACCAGTAGACTCTGAGTGCTCAACTGGATCAATGATGCGCTGGATGCTGATCTTGGTTACCTGTGTCTGCATCATAAAATGATGCAAGCCAAATGACATTAGTACATTGAATGTACGAGTATGCGAGTGGAATACTAAACATAACATAAGCTTGAAAGTAATATGAAAGAAACACTTACCTTGACTTTACTCAACTCATGAACAACTTAACTCAATATAAAGCAATAAAACACAAGCAATATATAGAAAGCCTTTAAAACAGTAGAAAACAACTTGGTTCGTTAAAGAAAATGCAATAACAAACTCAACTTTACTCATATCATAAAGTAATATAGTTAATGTGGGAGTTTCTCTAACCGACAACCACAACTATGAGCCTAAGTGGTGATACATCGTTTTGCCCACGCTGCCAGAACAGTCCTATACTCTGTCGTTATATAGAACGCCTTAACTAAGTGGATCCACTAGTCTATGCTAAAAAGCACTTAAGGAATCATCTAAAAAGTATGATCCTTTTTACCCAAGATGGCTACGTCGTTTATGGAGACTTGAGTTATCTGAACTCAAACTCGTCCTCATATCAGTGCTCAATACTACTCCTACAATAGTAAGCTCATATGATTAAAAAAACATAACTTCTTTTTTTGGTTTGAGATAATTACTCAAAACTTAGTTTAAAATCTCTCTTGTAATCGATGTTCCATTTCTTTCTCAAATGTGAAAACATTTACCCTTTAACTGAAAACTACCTCAAAGGCTCTTTTGGAAATCAAGGTTTCCTTTCTTTTTCAAATGTGAAAACATTTTACTCTTTGGGAATACATAGTCCCGAAATAATCTTTTGAAGAAATGAACTTCAAAATTTACTCTTTACTCAACTCAAAACACAAGTCTTAAAACAAAGTTAAAACATTTGTAAACGACTTTTGGAAGACTATGAATTTCTCTTAACTTTCCTAGACTTGACTCTTAAATTTCCTTGAATTGAATTATGGATTCAAGGATTTTGATTTGTGATAGGAATGATCTCATGATGTTTAGGAGTGTTTTAAGATAGTTAAACATGAGAAAAGATCATGAAATCACTGTCTGGAAACTAGTCCGCGACGCAGAGATGTATTTAAATTTTTGGTTGCTAAAATAATTTTTTAGGTAGAACGGTTTGTGACCGCTCTGTGACGCGAGGAAGAATTTCGCGAAACTGGGGGGCAGGTCTGCGACGCGGCCGGGGGCACCAGATTTGCTCGACTTTTTCCTTCTTCATATTTCCAGTCCCAATTCGCCTAAACTCGATTCTTTTTTTCCAAATTTTCTTTAGATTCAGATGCCTAGTATGTATACACAAGATCTAACTCACAAAAAATAGGAAACAACATTATAACCTCTAGGGACTCCTCAATCTCAACCTAACTCAAAAACGAAGGCAAATTTCAAGAACACCATTCAAGATTCATCAACTTTCAACTTTCTAGAACGAATTTCACTAAAATAAACATGATTGGCACATGGGTGAACGAACCCAATGCTATGAAAGACTCACATACCTTGTAGGATCAAATCCTTGACGAAATCCACAATCAAACTTGAACGATCATGACGAATCTTACTTCTTCTCCTTTTTATCCTCTTCTTTTCTCCTCTTCTTTTCTCTTCTATCAAAACCCTAACTTAATTTTCAAAAGCGTAAATTGAACAAGTTCATTTTAGACCCCTAAGTTATTACCAAAAATGAATTAAATAAATTGATTATGGTAAAGACCAAAATACCCTTCCAAAATCTGGTTTAGACTTTCCTTATTTGTAAAGCCCAACTTCAAGTGGGCCTATCTCACTCATACAAACTCATAATCGCGCAAACTTGGCGGCATAGGAAAGATTATTTCAACATATTTCCTAAGATATCTGGAAACACACCTAACTCATCCTGAGCTAGGAGTTGTGGTCCTTTGAAGTAGACCAAAAACTCAACTTAACATACTTAACAATTTTTCCAGATTTTTATATTCTTTCCAAAAATGACTATTTCCAAATTTTAACTTCTTTCTAGTTCCTTCAATTAGAGAGATATTACAAGAAGCCCATATCTCTCGGTATTCTATTCTCCCGAAAGCCACCAAGATGTATCGTTATTTGCAGGAGATCTATTGGTGGAATGGGATGAAGAAGGATATTGCATGATTTGTGGCTAAGTGTCCTAATTGCCAACAAATGAAGGTTAAGCATCTGAAACCGGAAGGTATATTCCAAGATATTAGCATTCCTACTTGGAAGTGGGAGGATTTGAATATGAACATCATAGTAGGGTTGCCACGAACACGGCAACAATATGATTCGATTTGGGTTATAGTAGACCGAATAATGAAGTCGGCCCATTTCATTCCCGTCAAGGTTTCCTATAAGGCGGAAGATTATGCTAAGCTATATTTGAGAGAGATGGTAAGGTTGCATTGAGTGCCCTTGTCCATTATCTCCGATAGAGGTACTCAGTTTACTTCACAATTTTAGAGGTCCTTCCAAAAGGGTCTTGGCATGAAAGTTAAGCTTAGCACAACTTTCACCCCAAACTGATGGGCAAGCGGAACGAACAATCCAAACATTGGAATACATGTTGAGGGCTTACGTGATAGATTTCAAGGGAAATTGGAATGACCATTTTCCCTTGATAAATTTGCCTACAATAATAGCTACCATTCTAGTATTGGTATGGCTCTGCTTGAAGCAGATTATGGTAGGAGGTGTAGATCTCCAATAGTATGGTTTGAGGTGGGTGAGGTTGCTTTCATAAGAATTGAGTTATTTAATGAGGCTATTGAAAAGGTTCGGCTCATTAGGGTGAAGTTGAGAACGGCCCAAAGTCGACAAAAGTCTTATGCGGATGTTAGAAGGAGAGACCTTGAATTTGATGTGCTTGATTGGGTTTACTTGAAAATCTCACCCATGAAGGGTGTAATGACGTTTGGTAAGAAAAGGAAACTTAGTCCCCGTTTTGAAAGCCCATATTAAATTTTGAGGTGTGTTGGTAAGGTTGCGTATGAGCTTGATTTGTCAAGTGAGTTGGCATGGTGCATCCGGTTTTCCATTTCTCGATGTTCAAAAAGTGTGTTAGAGGTGTCTAGAACGTCATTCAAGGATGAATGAACCCAAGAAGGAGATAATGTAACATCCCAGATTCAAAATAGAGGATAGCATGTTATAACTTCAAGGTGCCACCCCACAAGGACCAACCATGGGTCAATGGGGAAGCACCAAGAAAACTGCAAGAAAACAGTGAACCACGCCATGACCCTCGCCCCGTGGATTGGTCCACGTCTCGTGGTTGGGGGAGTCGTGGATGGCTCAGAACTCTCTGACCATGAATAACACTTGACCAGGATGGATCATAGTTCCATCCACGGTCCATCAGTCGGAGTCTCGTGGGTCAGGCCTGGAAAGCTGAATTAGGGACTTATGGCTCTTTTTCGGTTTTAATTAAATCAATGTGGTGTCATTTTTCCCAAGTCTAGACCACCTATATAAGTATTATTAACCCCAAAACCCCTCATTCATGTCATTCCCTCAAATCCCAAAAGAAAACCCAAGACTCCTCTCAAAAATTCTCTCTCTAGAAGTTGGAAGAAGAATGAAGAAATTGGAGCTAGGTCAAGATCAAGTCTCCCTTGAGAGTATTTTAATCAAGGTATGATGGATTTTCATCCATGGATTCCCCTAGAATTTCCCTAATTTAATGAAGAATTCCTCAATTCTAGTTAGGGTTTCTTCAAATGTTGTGGGTTATGATGATTGTTGATCCAATTGTTTGGATTGTGATTGTTTGTGATAGAATTAGTATAATTAAATGTTATTAGAGTTAAATTACAGGTACCCATGCCTATTCCATGATTCTAACCTAGAATTGATATAATTCGATTGATGCCATGTAGGGAAACTTTGTGGGTTTAGGCTTGTCCTTATAGGGTTGAGGAATTATGATTAGAATTGCTTTAGAATGAACTTTAGATGATGATCATGAGATCTGGGGATTTGAAAGTAAAGCTTATGGTATGAATTTTTGGTAGTTGATGTTATTGTTGAGGAAGGGATACATCCCACATATATTGCTTCATTAGGAATGTATGAATGTGAATGGTTTACTCACATGAATGATTCTAGGTTGAAAGGATTGCTGACCTAAAATGAATCTAGACTAAAAGCTTATGAAATTGATTAAGCTAGAGGCAATTACCCTTGACCTCCATAGGTAAGGATATGCGGTGATTCCCATACTCCTTAGAATTGAACAAGAGGTGAGTCCCCACGTTCTTACTATGATCAATGGACATGGAGGCGAGTACCCATGCTCCTTATGAAATGATGTGAAGGCGAGTACCCATGTAATATGATGAGATTGTGGAGGCGAGTACCCGCGATCTAAAAGTAAGTAAGGCAATAGGTGAATACCCATTAACCTTTGTAAGTTAGGAAAAGGGGCGAATCCCCATGTCTCTAAAATTAAGTATGAACGATATGATTATGTTGTGAAGAATGAATATCTTGGATTGTTGCTTGATATACCTTCCATGAGGTAAGTTGACTAGAGGAGGATGACCCAAGTCTTGACTAAGGCTATGTAAGGTTGCTTGAGAAGTACTCCTTTCTTATTATTATGTTGATTTATGCACATTGATTATGCTTATGGTTTGTATTGACTAACCATGCTATTTATGTTGTTTATGCTAGCTATCATATTTAGTACATTCTTGTACTAACACATACTCTTGCCCACATTCTTATCAAATGTAGGGTCTGACGTTACCGATTCACACACTTGTGGCTAGGTTCTTCGTTTATCAAGGAAGTGAAGCTTTGGTGAGTCCTCATTGTATTCAAGGATTGGATAACCCCTTTATCTCTTTTATGTCTTTCTTTTCATGTTGGACGATTGTATGAGATGCGTCCTAAGATTTTTATCTTTTATGTTTGATGGTTCGAGACAATGATGTTAGAATTCCGCTCATTTTATAAAAGACTTTGATTGTGTTGAAAAGTTTTAAATTTTGTCACCTTTTCTATTACTTTATGTTATGGTATGCTAAGTGGCTTGTATGAGGCCTTTCGGGGTCTTATACGCCTTGTATGAGGCTCAAGAAAAAGTTCTTTATGTCTTTTTCTCCGAAGATTCTCAAGAATTTAGAGCATTTAAGGTATGTAAGACTAATCATAGTGTTGGACGATAAGTTTGTGCTCATGCCCTACATCTCAATTCAGTTAGTAAAAGTTTAATCTAGGTTTCTATCCTCAGTTTCAGAGAATTATTGATATAAGTTATGTTGTTTTTCCGATATTTTAAATCCTTATATTACAAGTTTTCTATAGATTGGAAGGAGAAATGAGTCAACTTTGAGTTGTTTCCTATTCACATACCAAAAGATAATGATAAAGATGTTTGACCAATTCACATAATACATAAATATGCCCTTTTAATTAACTTCATTTTATATTTATGTCCTCCAACTTTGACTGTGCACAAGTAGACACTAAAACTTATATAAAATATATAATATGAAATATCATTAGTATTTATTAAATATTAAATAATTAGATATTATTGCATTATGATGAGACGATAGACTGGTATTATGTTGTTAAATATTTGTGATATATAGAGGTCTTAAATTGAACATACACATCTGTTCATGAAAAAACATAATTGTGATGAAAAGTCATTTGTTCATCAAAGAACGTGAATCTTATAAAAAGTCATATGTTCATGAAAGAACACGACTATTATGATAAGTCATCTCTTAACATTTATAAATATAAATATTCTCTAGAAATAGACTAAGAAAAATCCACATGTATAAACATAGGGCTTTGTTGTATTCTGAAGGGATTTGTTTGTATTTCCCCCAATATGTATACAGAAAATATCTCTTATTAAAAAAGTGAGTACACGCCTTAAAGTCTTCTTCTTCAATTTATATTTCCTATTATTTTTTTCTAACAATTAGGTTATTGATCCAAGACATCGATATTTGCTAAACACTTCAAAAATTTCTATGCTAAGATACTAATAATTCTTCGTAGGTGTATAGGCTTATACTGGGTGATTTTGTCACAATCTAAAAAATGGACGTGATGACACTTGTCTATCCCCACTAAGACAAGTCAGCCTCAACCCAAAAGAATCGAAAGAAATGTAGAAAGATAAAGCAAGAACAAGATAAAAGTAAAAAACTTATTTTATTAACACCCCAAAACTTGATTGTCACGTGTACAAGTCACTAATACATAAAGTGCAGAATTACGAAATAAGTACAAGTTTCAAGTCTTTGTTTCTCAATTAGAACAAAGCATAAAAAGAAGAACTAGAGGTCCGTCGGGATGACAAGCAACTACCTCCCAACAGTTCCGTGACAAGCCTCGGAAATAGGAGAGAAAGAGCAATCATGCTATACTGGGCTCGGAACCTACACAAGTGTAGAAGCAAGGAGTGAGTACCAACAATACGGTACCTAACAAGAAATCTAATAAAAAATCAACAATCTAGAAATCGATTACTCCTTCCATCCCAACCGAACCTTCTCAAATTACAACCTGCATAGAAATCAGCCCAACCTAACAGTTCAATAATACACGACTCACAAGGCTCAATAATCACAGTTCAATAGTCACAATTCAACAATCAACATGTATCAAGTAAGTTATTTTCAATTTCAAGTAGATCAATCACAAGTAACAACTGCATCAATCACTATTAACAAGTATGTCAAACATAAGCATCAAATCATATTAACCAAACTCTTTCCGGAATCATTTCCCTTCGAAATAATATCATTAATCGGAACCATTTTACATCGGCTTTATAACATATCACTAGCCGAAATCATTTATCATTGTCTTTATATCATATCATTAGCCAGAACTATTTCCCATCGACTTTGTATAACTTGCCGGAACCATTTCTCATTGGTTTTGTATCACTAGCCGGAATAATTTCTCATTGACTTTGTATCACTAGCTGGAATCATTTTTCATCGATTTATATCATATCAGTATCTAGAACCATTTCCCATCGGCTCTATATCATGTCACTAGTCGAACCCATTTTCCATCAGCTTTACATCACACGCCTCATCACGGTGTACAACAATCAATACACATAAGCAAACTCACACTATAAGAAAAAGATAACAATTCCAGCAATTCAAGTTCACATTCATACAATCAAAGCATTTCATTAATTAATCAAATAGGGAACACAACAAGGCAATTCACAAAGTATTTTGATCAAACCATAACCTTTTATTTAATCCCCATTTTTATTCATTAAGTTCAATCAAGTGGACCAATGAACCCATTACTTCATCCTCATTACTCCCAACATAAACAATAAAGAAAAAATACACTAATTTTACTAGAATACAAGGTTTGGGAGATCATTTGCCTTAATTCAACTAACTAGTCACTCCAAGACTTGAGTCTTCCCCTTCCGACCAATGTCTAAAGCCACACAATTTATAACAAACAAGTATTCACAATAAATTTTTTAAAATAATAATACCCACATCATATACTTTGAAAAATGGGTCAATCAACTCAAAACTTGATTCCATAAATAAAGTTTGAATTGAAATTCTTTACTTCAAATCATTACCCATGGCATTTGAAATCCATTGGTGAAAACCATTTCAAAAAAGGACTTAAATCAGTTCACAATCTCCATTTTAGTTTAGAGCTCGAGTTCTTAAAAACCTTGTCATTTACCAATCAAAATCCCAAATTTTGATGTTAAAATCCATAAATAATCAAAGAAAAATGAAGTTTCGGGACCACAAAAGCTTACCCAAAAGATTTAGCACAAAAAAATCTCTTCAAAATTGCCTTCAAGAGTTTACCAAGCTCGAAAATGAAAAAAAGGACTTAGACCCCAAAAATAGCAGTTCAAAGTCCCCCTTTGATATTACCAAAGCAACCCTGGGTTCACAAAACTGAACCCATTAAAAGTCAGGGTCTTCTCTTTAACGAAGGTCGTGAAAGAGAACAACTCTTCGCGATCGTGATGGTCAGGCCACCTGGCCCTTCACTTTCGCGATCAAACCTTCGCTTTCACGAAGATCGCGAGAGTGACCACTCTTTCACAAACGCGAAACACAACAGATTCCATGCACCAAAAAATCAGCCAACTCTAAAAACATCAAAAGACCATGAGGGTTTGTTTGGAACCTCATACACACAAATCATACAAACAAATCGATTACCCAACGTTTCGGACTCAATGGAATTGTCAAAACATGAATATGAGGTCTTCTTAACTCGACATCCGTGAAACCACAAGAAAATAACATATGCCTAAAAAGGCCAAAAAAAAGCTCAGAACCTCTCAAAAATTAACCAAGACCTCTCCTAGCCTGAAATCATCTCCCGAATCCAACAAAATTCTCAGAATTTCGATCCAAGAATTCGAACCCCGAATGTTGGCCAAAGTCAACCCAAAGGCTAATTTCTCAATAATTTTCAACTTAGGATCTTAAATCCTCAAAAAGACTTTAACTTTGAAAATGACAACTCTCACCGACCAAATTCTACATTTTGGTATTGATGGAATCGACAGAATTACATTCCGACACTTGAAACTCCAAAAGATACAAGAAACCACTTTCTTAACAACATTAGCCTTTCAAGCTCAGAACTTACAAAATTCTCAACTTTAAACTCAAAGTTTGAAACCAACTTTCAAAACTCAATCATAAAAGACTCAGGGTCAAAATCAAATGGGGCAAAACTGTAAATTCATAAACTTTCCAAAAATGACCAATCGAGTCATTACATATTTGTAGTTGTCCATCGGTGCTAAGGTTCAATCATAAGTATGTAAAGTATATTGGATATGAATTAATTAAGGTCATAAGGAACTCCTAGCATATGAAGAGTTTTGTGCCTAATACCAACCAAATGATAGGTCTTGAAGTTTTCTTTCCAATGTTTTTGACCGTTTTTCAATCTAAATTATGTGCTAGAAATAGTTAAGTCCATGTTAATGGCCACTACACGTTGCACAAACCATCGCATGAAGAAGACTTATGTCACGCAACCGCGCAGAAAAGGTCAGTGCTACTTTCACGACTAAGCGAACAACCGCACGACCTAGATTCAGTGGTGTGACCGCGCACGTTGCTATGAAATTCTTTTAGTTTAATCTTCTTTAATTTCACATTTAGAGGAGTGGTGTTTTCATCCTTTCCTCATTCCTTTGACATGATGTTTTAAAAGTCTTTTAGGAATATAAACCTAATGAACACATATCGACTATGAATAAAATCCAATCGAGCATTCTCCTTTTGTTCAACATTGTTGAGGGATTAAAGTATGCAATTTCTCTAATGATGGCCAACCATAAGAAAATTCACCTACTGTTTCATATGGAAAATTCTTAATTATGTTCATCCGTATAACCTTTGCATATGTCTACTATACAACTCGTTCTCCATTAATCATTGTCATTGTTTCTATTTGAATGAAACATTTCTCTTTCAAATTAATGGGAGGTTAGGTCTTTGTAGTTGTTGTGATGCCTTTCAAAGTATGAATGAGTGGGAATTGACATGTGGGTGATAATGTGATGCCTGATTGACCACCAGATGTAGACTATAAAACGGCAGAGGTGAACTCAGGATTTGAAGACTTCGAGTGCACCATGACCACCAATGGAAAATATGAGCTCTAAGCTAGCTTAAAATAAAAACCATGGTTCGGTGGCTCCTCTGGCTTGTACCAGTAGCACAAGGACAATCATATGCTCCTCATGGGTGCACTATTAATTATAATCCTCCTACTTTTTGTCAATTTCTCAAGATATATATACATATATACACATGATATTCTCCGAAGTTAATCGGTGCATGTGCACCCCACCAAATCATGTGGGTCCGCTTCAATCAGCACACGACGTATACATAGTTGGCTAAGATAGGATTTGCATGGAAGTAGGGAGAAGTGAGAATATATCTGAATTTGGTTAAAACTTTAGAGTTCATTTGTACAAGTAATATAAGATAATAACATAATTAGCGAATGTATGACTTTGGCGTGATTCAACTAAAAAATATCATAAAAATTTCAAATGGTTTTCATTATTGGTTGAAGCTTGGCAAAAAATCAAAATTTTCTTTCTATATTTGAGATATGATGCAATCTAATTCTTTTTGGGAAAAGGTAGAAGTACCTCCTTAGACTATGACTCAAATCTCAGAGACACACTTTAACTAAACTAAGGTTCTATTACCCTTGAACTCATTTTTTTTGTAATTTTGTACACCTTTTTGGCTTACGTGGCATCCAAATATATCTCACGCGCCTCAACTGCGTGGAGTCACGGGGTGTGCCACATAATCCAAAATGTGTACAATAATATTATATATAAAATGAGTTCATGGAGATAATAGGACCTTAGTTTAGTTTAAGATGTGTCTCTGGAATTTCGGTCATAGTCTAGGGGGTACTTGTGCCTTCTCCCCTTCTTTTTTATGAAAAGTACATTATTTTCTACTTAGAAAAAAGCTAAATATGCGAGTGCTTGTTCAATGTGAATTAACTTCAATTAAAATCATTTTAACTTCTTAAACACGTGAAGTCAATCAAAACTTTTGATTTTATCATATGAGAGTCATAATTAACTATTGTTAGAAAAGGCAAGTTAATAATTACATCAATAATGAAGATAACACAATCTATGTGAATTGGACATTATTCTTTTTATAAATGGAAAACCATATTATATATCAAATATTAAATAATTACATATCATTGCATTATGACGAGATGATGCATGCACCATTATTACTGTAACTACTTGATTTCATCGTTAGGGAAAAGACAATGAAGAAAAAATTGGGGCCGGAAAACTTTTTCGTAGTAACTTGGAATTTTCCAACCTAGTCCAGATTTGGACGAAATTGGAGTCATTAAGGTGTAGGGAAATCTGGAAATTAATGAAAGATCTAATTATGATTTGAACCACATGAGTAGATAGATAAGATGTTAAGGAATCTGTACGACTTTACGGAATTGAATTTGGGCGAGTAGAACTCCCGAAAATGATCTTAGCATGAATGGGTAACATTTTGTCTCTGTGTAGGCCGCCAGAGCGGAATTGGAGCAACCAAAGTGGGGCCACTGTAGCGGGATGGGTCTGCCATGGCGGGCCAGACGTAACTTAAAGTCGTTAATAAACCCCTAAATGACCTTATTTGGCACTTTTAAAATTTTAAGAGCTAAGGAGACGACCCAGGCGACTTGTTGACCATTTTTCACCATTCTTGAGGCTAAAGGTAAAGTTTTAACTCCCCGAATCCATTTTTTGATCCGTAAAACGTAATCTAGTGGGTCATTATCGATGGGGGAGGGTTTTGATCTAAAATTTATGGTGGAAAAAGCCCTAAATTGGGTAGTAGGATCTTGGGTTTGGTCTAAGGTTATAAGGTTTGTTATAATCCGGATAATTAGACCTTTGATTGTTGATCCTTGCATATAAATTGTTGTTTGTAGACCTACAACAAGCGGAAAGAATCCGGAAAGGGAAGATTCAAGTGTCTTAAGGGATTCAAGCTTGGATTTGAGGTAGGTGATGGTTGTGATTTTATGATTGTCTGAGGTATATTTGTTCTGGCTTCATTATGATACATGTATGTATGTGAAAGTTACATTATTGATCACACTTGTTGTAAATGAGGATAATTGAATAATTGTATGCCATGAATCACCTCTTGTTGTATGATTGTGAGAATATACATTGTGATTGTGATTGTGGTTTATTGAATGGGCGAGTATCACGATTCGACACACTAACTTGGATCGGATTGCCACGTTTTGGCATAAACATGGGATCGGCTACCAGGTTTTGGCATGCTAACTGTTTGGGTTTGGGTTCCATGAGAGGACCATTGAATTGGGTTACGTGAGAGGACTATTGAATTGTGTTGTGTATCTACTTGTGATTAGTTCACTCATATCTAATGATGATTGATATTGGAAGACGGTATATTTCTCTAAATTGATATAACTGTGATATGTGAGAATCGTAAAGTTGTTCATTGTTCGTATATATTGATGATATTGTTTATGTTCGATATGTGCGTGAGATTATATTGTTGTATTGACTAATGTCTGTTACACTTAGTGGGATAGCCGCATATCCTACCAATACACGGTGGTTGTGTATTGATACTGCACTTGCTCTTTCTTTGTTGAGTATAGGGCATCTTCAGGTGGCTATTGATAGACCCCAGCTAGGTGACTATGAGCGTGACCGGATTCAAGGGTGAGTCAGTTCTTTCAGGCTGTCGTGGATCTTCTTTGTTTAAGTCCACTCTTTTCGGACTCAGACTTTTTATTTAAGGTGTTGTTAGTTTCGGGGTTGTACCCCTTATTCTTAGACTTGTCGTTAGTAGAGTTTTAGTACATTGACTTTCAGGCTCTAGGTTAATTCTTCCACATTTGTTAGTTATTGTAGAACTTTTGTTAGAGTTTATGGAAACTCTATTTTATTTCCTTAGTATTTGACTTATATGCCTTAGTTTTTAGATTGATTGCTTGGTTTGGGTTGTAGTTGTGGTTCTCCCACCGGATGGTTAGTGTGGGTGTCAATCACGACGGTCTAAGTCGTGACAAAGTTGGTATCAGAGCCCTAGGTTCGTTGATCTCATTGTACCAAAATGAGTCTAGTAGAGTCTTACGGAAAGGTATGAAAGTGTTCGTACTTTTCTTTGAGAGGCTATAGGACTTTAGGAAAAACTCACTTTTTTCTACTCCTTCGTGCTATGACTTGAATCCAATTGGTATCTCGGTGATACAAATTGGTATATTTCTTCCTTCACTCTATGGTCCGAACTAAAGCAACAAATGTGGTAACACCATCATTAGCAAATGAGGATAGACTACTGACAGTCGAATAGAGTCACCCATTTAGAACAAGTATACATTGCCTCGGATAGATGATTTTTTTGATCAGTTGCAAGGTGCATGGTTTCCTCTAAGATTGATTTAAGGTCTGGTTACCATCAGTTAAAGATTGAGGCGGTTAAGAATTAAATTCGACTAAGTTCTATGATTGAAATTAGCATTTTTGTGGGGCTCGCTAGATACTATTGTCGCTTGTTGTATGAGTTGAGTCTAATTGGTATCTCTCGATTCCAATTGGTATCTCAACGAAGTGAACTAGACGTTGTGGTCATGACTGAGGGGCCACAAGCAAAGCAAATTGGAAACTGAGTAGGTTCCAATTGGTATCTGGCCCTAGGGGTGGTGTGAATGCATAGATGATCAGGAATGGTCATCCATGGAGCGAAATAATTAATTAAGAATTTGGACTTTTCTGTAAATTGTATCTTGGAAACTTCGAATGCGTGCTCCTGATTGTCTAAATTAATCTACGAATGTGAAGTTGTAATTGCTTGAATATGATGAGATGATTATGTGCATAATAAATGAGTGTCTGAACTTTGATATATACAATATGTTAGCCTGGTCATTGAAGTTATCCAAGTTGTAAATACTTGAGAATCGTGAAATTCGTTGTGAAATGAAGATCTTGACTACGGATCGTGTGAGTGTCTGGGTGTATCTTGGGGATGTGTGGATTGTGGTGCTGAATTGACAAGAATGAATTGGTTGGGTATCGTTGAGATTGACTCAGGGTAGACTTTGACTATCCTAGTTAAGGAGATTACTCATAAAGATGCATGTGTTGTAGCTGGAACCTTTGGGGAATTTAGAAAAGACGAGGAACCCCAGAAATTATTGGCAGGGGTTCTGTTTCCATTTTAGCCGCGGGGGCGGAACTTTTCCCTCCAAGACAAGGCCGCCAGTGTGGGATTCCTCCCATCAGTGCGGGACAGGGCGAGATAGAATCTCAGCCCTGTCTCCCCTATTTTTGTAGTTATAATTATGGACTCTGGATCGTACCCGAACTAACCCCAGCGATTTAATTCATTGTTCAGCATTCGAATATAAATTGTAAAGTGAGTTAAATTATGGAGAACCTGGGCATATGAGGAGTGAATCAGTGAGGTCGTGGAGGCTAGGGAAATGGTAATGCAGGTAGAGGAGTAGCGCAGACAGGCAAGGAGGTTTCCCGTCAAGATGACAGGGCTCAATTATATGCTTTTCTAGGCAAAACCAAGTTGAGGTATGATGCAATGGTCACTAGTGCTACTCTTGTATGTGACCATATGGCTATTGTTTTATGTGATATGGGTTATTCTTATTCTTACGTGTCAGTTCAATTGCCTTGGGATTTGATGTGGTTTGTGATATACTTGATGCCCTCATCCATGTTTCTACCCCAGTTGAAAAGTCAATCATAGTCATCTTTGTATATCGTGTTTGTCCTGTTGTGTTTATGGATTTTCAGATTTGGGTTGATTTGGTTATGCTGGATATGACTAACTTGATATAATCTTAGGCATGACTTAGTTGTCCCCCTATTATACCGGGCTTAATCATAATATTAAGTTGGTAACTCTAGAGATCCTCGTTAGGGAAAGGTTAGAGTGGGAATGGGGTACAAGCCTAAGTCAGCTAAGGTCATATCTTTCGTGTGGGGTAGGAAATTGGTGGGGAAAGATTGTTTGACGTAATTGGCTCATATTCGGGATGTTGAGGTTGAATGCCCCTCTATTGAGTCTATTCCTGTGGTGTTAGAATTGAGAGAGCTTAAAGCTCAATTCCACGGGCTTCTTGATAAAGCTTTCATCCGTCCTAGTGCTTTCATGTTAGGTGCTCATGTCTTGTTTGTTGAAAGAAGGAGGATAGTATGAGGATTGGTGATTATATCTTAAGTCATAAATGAATGGATTGATACCGGAATGACAAGCATATGGATAAGGATGTTCCCAATGAGTATACTTCGGTGAAGGAAATTGAAGTATTTTAGTAAGAGAGTGTGTATAGACTGGGTTAGTCTTTTCAATTTGATGAGTTTACCTGAGTTGGAGGTGTCGTGTTGGTGAAATGTTAGCTTCGTAGTGATAGTCAAGGCTGACTGAGCGTGATGGTAATAAGAGTTCGTGATGGATTGTGATGGGAGGCCACTTTATTATAAAATTATTGGTTAAGTGAATTTTTGTATAGTAATTGCGACTTGCGAGTATATAAAGGTTGTGGTTTTCAAAAAATTGGTGAGTAACGTGGCTGTATGGAAAGTTTAAGAGATGGTGGGACATCATTCGAATAGAAATTAAAGAGCTAGAGTTATAATGAAGGAAAATATAGTAGAATGTAGAACAGCCTTTAGAGAGAGGCTAGAGCAAGAATACTTTAATTGATTTTAAGGCTAAAGAGTTATCTTTAGAAGAGTAGATAATTGGGTTCAAAGACGTGTGATTTCATTTTTTTTGTTGAGGCAATGGTAATAGTGTCACAAGTGTGTCGAATTGGTTAAAAACTACCGAAAAAAACTTGAGAAAGGAGTGTACAGACATTAGCTCGAGTGTGATGATAAGTGCTTTGTTTTTGTTTTAAGTTTAGTAATGAGTAGGATTGAATTTCAGTGAAGGATATTGTAAGATCGATGGAGATGCAATCAATCATATGCGAAGATCCATGAATTCATGAGAATCTTCAAGGTACAAGCTAATGTTGATAGAGAAAGGGATGGTGTTATATGGTGGAAATTACAATTCAGATTTTTCATTGTGAGTCTACATTCGTGGTGATGTAGTGAGGAATGATCAATTGTATTCGGTATTGAACATTTAAAGGACTTACACCTAGGTTGAGTTGTAAAGTTGATTAATGTTGATTGCTAAAGTACCTAAGAAAGGTTTTCATTTAAAAAGTGTTGGTTTAAAGTAAGGTCAATGGCCGGAGTGGTTATGATGGTTGTTAGTATTAAGAGTGTTGGCTTCAGTCGAAGGATGTGAAAAGTATGTTGAGTCAAGTGAATGGAAATGGTTGGTATCGACTCTTCAAAGGAAAACCTTTCGTGTTATTCGATAAATTCTTATGTGACCATCTATTTCGCTTTGTACATGGTTGTGAGTGTGATGAACTAGCTATGGTCATGCGTGTTTTTCATGTTGTGGGTGAATCTCTAGTGGTGGATCAGGTTTACCAATCCTGCGACACTCTCTTGGTTGAGTGGGAAGATTGGGAAGATTTGGTTATTTCAAATAACATAATTCGTGTTGTCTTGGAGCAGTTAAAGTATTTTAGTGGTTCTACATGTACCAGCTTGCTTATGAGAATTTATAGAAGAGCTACCCTGCGTATTTATGGTTGTCCGACAATCTAATATTTCATCTTGTCGTCGAGGTCATATATCGATTATGTGTGGTTGAATGTGGGGATCATTAGGTCCAATTCTACTGTTCTTAAGAGGTAATCTACAATTACTAAATCTAGTATTTCGATAGTGTTATTGGAGGGGTTGTATGCTTGGACATATCCCTCAATGAGTATCTAATTTCTAAAGATCAAAATTGCTATAAATTAAACTCATGGGAATTTATGTTGTGGGATGGAGATGTTGTTCAGAACTGTGATTGTTTGGGTATTATGATTGTGTGTTGGTTGGTTCAGGTCCACCTCTAATTGTGAGGAGTTTTGATTTAGAATTGTATCATGGTTTTGTGAGAAAAGATTCGTCCTAATGTTTGTGTCAAGTCCTTGATAACATGTGTGCGATCAACTTTGGGGGTTTACATACAACAATAATTATCACTCGAGTGTTGAGATGACTTCGTTGAGGCATTGTAAGGGAGGATGTGAAGGTATTCAATTAGTTGGTTTGAGGTTGGAGATATGAAACCCTTAGGGGTAATGAGATTCGGTAAAAAGGGCATGAGAGACAAGTATCACCAACAATTCGATGATTCAGATACTACTCTACCCTTACATTATCTATTCTTCTCTTAGTTGATCATTCGGGGACGAGTGATGGGTAAATTGGTATTTATTGTAACGACCTGATTCCGTCGTTAGGGAAAAGCCAATGAAGAAAGAATTGGGGTCATAAAACTTTTTCGTAGTAACTTGGAATTTCCGAACCTAGTCCAGATTTGGATGAAATCGGAGTCATTAAGGTGTAGGGAAATCTAGTAATTAATGAGAGATCTAATTATGATTTGGACCACATGAGTAAATAGCTAAGACGTTAAGGAACTCATACGACTTTACGGAATCGAATTTGGGCGAGTAGAACTCTCGAAAATGATCTTAGCGTGAACGGGTAACATTTTGTCTCCGTGTAGGCCGCCAGAGCGTGATTGGAACTGCCAGAGCGAGGCTGCTGTAGTGGGATGGATCCGCCGTGGCGGGCCAGATGCGACTTAAAGTCGTTAATAAACCCCTAGACGACCTTATTTGGCACATTTCAATTTTTAGAGCTAAGGAGACGACCCCAGGCGACTTCTTGACCGTTATTCACCATTCTTGAGGCTAAAGGTAAGGTTTTAACTCCCCGAATCCATTTTTTGATCCGTAGAACGTAATTTAGTGGGTAATTATCGATGGGGGAGGGTTTTAATCTAGAATTTATGGTGGAAAAAGTCTTAAATTGGGTAGTAGGATCTTGGGTTTGGTCTAGGGTTATTGGGTTTGTTATAATTCGGATAATTAGACCTTTGATTGTTGATCCTTGCATATAAATTGTTGTTTGTAGACATAGAACAAGCGGAAAGAATCTGAAAAGGGAAGATTCAAACGTCTTAGGGGATTCAAGCTTGGATTCGAGGTAGGTGATGGTTATGATTCTATGATTGTGTGATGTGTATTTGTTCTTGCTTCATTATGATACATGTATGTATGTGAATGTTGCATTATTGATCACACTTGTTGTAAATGAGGATAATTGAATAATTGTACGTCATGAATCACCTCTTGTTGTATGATTGTGATAATATACATTGTAATTGTGATTGTGGTTTGTTGAATGGGCGAGTGGCACGATTCGACTCACTAACTTGGATCAAATTGCCAAGTTTCGGCATAAACATGGGATCGGCTGCCATGTTCTGGCATAACTAACTTGGATCGGATTGCCATGTTTCGGCATAAATATAGGATTGGATTGCCACGTTTTGGCATGCTAACTGTTTAGGTTTGGGTTCCATGAGAGGACCATTGAATTGGGTTACGTGAGTGGACCATTGAATTGTGTTGTGTATCTACTTGTGATAAGTTCGCTCATATCTAATGATGATTGATATTGTAAGACGGTATGTTGCTCTAAATTGATATAACTGTGATATGTGAGAATCGTGAAGTTGTTCATTGTTCGTATATGTTGATGATATTGTATATGTTCGATATGTGCATGTGATTATATTATTGTATTGACCAATGTGTGTTACACTTAGTGGGATAACCACGTGATCCTAGCAGTACATGGTGGTTGTGTATTGATACTGCACTTGCTCTTTCTTTGTTGAGTATAGGGCATCTTCAGGTGGCTATTGATAGACCCCAGCTAGGTGACTATGAGCGTGACCGGATTCAAGGGTGAGCCAGTTCTTTAAGGCTACCATGGATCTTCCTTGTTTAAGTCCACTCTTTTCGGACTCAGACTTTTTGTTTAAGGTGTTGTTAGTTTTGGGGTTGTACCCCTTGTTCTTAGATTTGTCGTTAGTAGAGTTTTGGTATATTGACTTTCAGGTTCTAGGTTAATTCTTCCGCATTTGTTAGTTATTGTTGAACTTTTGTTAGAGTTTATGGAAACTCTAATTTCTTTCCTTAGTATTTGACTTATATGCCTTAGTTTTTAGATTGATTGCTTGGTTTGGGTTGTAGTAGTGGTTCTCCTACCGGATGGTTAGTGTGCATGCCAATCACGACGGTCTTGGTCATGATAATTACGTTATTGCTCCAAGACAGAGATATTTTCAGAACACCCAAAAAAAAAACGCTAAAATTCTAATAATTCTTCGTAGGTGTATAGGTTCATAATGAGTTATTTTTAATTGTCCATGGGTACTAAGGTTCAATCATAAGTGTGTAAAGTGTATTGAATATAAATTAAGGTCATAAGAAACTCCTAGCATATCAAGAGTTCTATGCCTAATACCGACTAAATGACTGGTTTTGAAATTTTCTTTTCAATGTATTTGACCATTTGTCAATCCAAATTATGTACTGAAAGGTATGCCCATTTTATCGGCACTACACAGTCGTGTGAACCGCCGCACGAAGAACACTTCTGTCATGTGACCTCACGGTAAGGTCAATGCTACTTCCCCGCCTGCGCGAATAGTTGTGTAACCGTGCATGTTTGCTCCGAAATTCTTTTAGTTTTATATATCATCTTTTCATATTTTGAGGAGGTGTTTTTCGTCTTTTCTTATCCCATAAGCCTAATCCATGACTATTAACTTCCTCCAAAAGTCAAATTCAATGAGATTTCACAAGTTATGACAAACTCCTCTACTCTTTTTTCCCAACACTTCAAAGAACAAGATCTACAAGAATTTTAAATATCTCAATCGTGAATTTTCCTCTAACTTCAAAATTAAGATATGTAGGACTTTAATGAGGAATTCTTTTCATCCTCATGTCCAAAACTCATCAATTTTCATGAATTTAATTTTATAGTTGGGGTTTATAAGCCCACTTTCAAACTCACCCTTGTTATGTCCAATTGCATGATTTCTTGAACTATTTACTCATGATTATCGATTATTGACTATTGTGTAATTCATCTTTATGCTTTACAAGGTTTTCTATTGTCATCCTTATTAGTTCTTGACATGATTTTATTTATGATTCTTGAAGCTTATATTTCAAAACATGATTGTAGAGACTTTATGTTATTGTGAAAGCTATTTTGAGAATCTACAAGTTATGGATGTTCTAGAAATTTTTTTGGTTTGAAAGATATGTTTTAGAATGAAATTCCAGCATATGATTTTAATTTAAAAAGAAAGATTTGAGTTTAGTCTCATATATTTGGATATAGTCTCCCGGCTAGATATGTTTTAGAAAGAGATTTTGAGCAAGATTTATGTAAGCATCTAGATAAGCTTAACATATTTATGAGCTATATAGATAGTATGTTTGGGGAGTAGTATGTAATACTAAGTGAACATGAGGTCTAGAATTTCCAAGTTCTAGAACTACATGACACCATAGGATTATGTTTCACCTTTTTTATCGCTCAACTCCTTTAGCCCTTTAAGGTTTAATTAGTAGATTCATATTAGACAAAAAAAAAATCATATACCCAGGTATAAGGCACCCTCCCAATTGGGGCATTCATTGGTGCATCATGAGATCACATGGTATAAGTCGATTAAGGAAAACTCCCACTAAAAGACTTAAATCCAATTTTAAATATATTTTTTCTTAATATAATCATTATAATATTTCAAATAGAATGCATCCTTTTTCTGATATGATTTTGCAAATTATGATCTCAAACATGTATTTTTCTTTTTGAAATATTATTTCATGTCACAGTTTTGAGTCTCATTCCTTCAATTATCAGTTGTATATTACTCATGCTCAGATTTGTAGTTCTTTCACTTGTTGTATAAGTGTTGTTCTCAGTTCTTACCTTACATACCAATATATTTCATGTATTGATGCTACTTTGAACTACATCGTTAAATGATGTACATTTCAATACTTTGATACAGATTTACAGGTAGACGTTCCACTTAGTTCATCTATATTTAGCTTGTGGTGAGTCCTCCTCACATTCAAAGGACTTCGGTTACGATTCAAAAGATTTTATTCAGTTAAGTTGTGTTAGGTTTCAGGAAGCCCGGGGTCTTATCCTGGTAAACTTATTCAACTCAATTGTTTTAGAGGCTCATTTGACACAGCCATGGGTCATACACATTAGTAGTTCCAGTTATATTTCAAACTTTTGCTCAAATGTTTTAGTATTCTTTGTTTATAAAAGATGGTTCAATATTCAATAGCTTGGCTATTACTATATATCTTAGCTTCCGCATCGGTTAGTAGTCAATCTTATAATATGCTAGACCAAGGATGAAACAAACCAAATCCTCACTATATTAATAAGAGCACTGAAACAGTATTACAACTTTAAGATTCTAGTTGCAATAATCAAACTACCGAATTACAATGGAAATATTGAAATAACAAGTAACTAAGGATAGAGATAAGAATGGGGATGAGAAACTTAGACTCTAGAATTGGGGATGAGAAACACAGAAATTGCCTTTGCACATAATTCATACGATGCCCTCTGATAGTGATGCCCTAATCTATTTAACTACAATCAACGTACCCTCAGTCTAGATCCCAGATTATCCTTTGTGAAGGCCTGGCCTTATTGCTTTTGTTGGGACTACTTGGTCCAATATCTATTTGTGTAATATCTTTGTTGGTATCTTTATTGGGTTGGGGCTGATTCATAACAATACTCTCGTCCTCAATAAGAACCTTGTCCTCAAGGTTCAAGTCAAAAGATCTCGCCAACGAAAGCATTGGTAATCTAGGTGTAGTTACATTGACTTTAAGTTGGACGAAGTGCATTTGACGGCAAGCACCTATAAGTCCCTCTCGAGAAAAATCAAGAGCTTCATACCAAGCTTTGTGTATTGTGTCAACATAGTTTATAGCTTGTTGGACATGGTTGTGACAAGAAAAATATTTTAGTTTCTCTAAATGTCCCCTAGGCCACAATATCCTTAGAATGGACGTCATAATATAGGTCGTTTTGCTAACAACCCTCATATGATCCAGTTCAACAACAACTTCAAAATTTGCAAGATGCTCACTCACACTCTAGCTTAACATAGTAAGAACACAAAATAGAGGCAAAATAAGTTGTAGTCCATCTCCGGCATCATTGTAGGCCACCACCAAGTGTTTGTACATAATCAAATCAATACACCCTCCATCTTGCAACCCAGAATTTCCCCTCCATGACACATTGTTAGTCCTAGGCATTTGTACATTATCCTTAAGCCGTTGTACAGAAACCCATTTGTTTAAATGGACAATTCTAGTTGAACTTCCCACAAGGTAAGCCAATGAGAGTAAAGAAATGTAGTGAAGATGCTTCAAGTTATCCTTGAAATGCGCAGACTTAAGGTTAGATGCAGCGTGTTCCATGTTATCCAATAGCTTGAGGAATTTGGCCTGATCAATCACCATGTAGCAGATCTCAATTTTGTAGTTAAGATTAATTTTGACATCGTGTCACCAAACTGATGTTCGCTCGAAGTTGGCCACCAAAACGTTACAACATAATATGCATCGACGATTAGTTTATATTTGATTGATTGACAGGGGATTGCAATGTAGTTATAGATAACACATGACCCATTAGACAAGTAGCAATGCACACACCATGGTTCTATATTAATAAGAGCACTAAAACAGTATTACAACTTTAAGATTCTAGTTGCAATAATCAAACTACCGAATTACAATGGAAATATTGAAATAACAAGTAACTAAGGATAGAGATAATAATGAGGATGAGAAACTTAGACTCTAGAATTGGGGATGAGAAACACAGAAACTGCCTTTGCACATAATTTATACGATGCCCTCTGATAGTGATGCCCTAATCTATTTAACTACAATCAACGTACCCTAAGTCTAGATCCCAGATTATCCTTTGTGAAGGCCTGGACCTATTTCTTTTGTTGGGCCTACTTGGTCCAATATCTATTTGTACAATATCTTTGTTGGTATCTTTATTGGGCTGGGCTGATTCATAACAAAGCATTCGCTTGGGCTAACAATAATTTCAAATATTGATCACATTTAGGATGTAGACTCGGAACGTGGCACAAATACACCTCAATCCATATATTATAATCCTTAATTACAATAGGAGAAAACACAATATTTCTAAAGTATAGAATGAATTTTATAATACATATTTATATAAGTGAAGATACTCAAATTTGAACTTAGAAGAAAATTCATGACATATAAGTTTTATAAAAGAGTAAAATTGATTCGTTTATGATGATAGGATAAAAAATCATTAATTTCCACACATAATACTCCCTCTGTCTCAATTTATGTGACACATTTCGGATATCGAGATTCAAACATGTCTATCTTTGACCGTAATATTTTTCTATATCTTTTAAATATTTTGTATTATCAATTATTGAGACTTATAGTACTTTTTGTGTAGTTTACAAATATATAAATTTCATTTTAAAAAATTTGAAAATTTCATGAGCAAATTCTCAGTCAAACTTAAATTGTTTGACTCTCGAAAAGCGAAATGTGTCACATAAATTGGGACAGAGGGAGTAGTATTTTAAATTATATTTTGAACAGTGATTATATTATTTTGTACTTAATATTATATTTTGTTGTATAGAATTATAAAACGGTGTAGTAATGAAAAGAATTGAAGGAAAAATGAGTCGAAACAGGAGAAATAAAAAAGAGAGTGGAGCCAATGTAATGATTTGTCCCGTTATTATGAGTATTTAAGACCATAGTATCCTTGTATAGGTTTGCATGGGTTAAGAGTTGGTAAAAAATCGAAAATGAAAATTGAGTTTTAGAAATCCTATCAGGCGTAGCTATAGTAAAAAAGTCTTTGCTATAGCGAAATTAGGCTTCGACATAGTAAAGGCTCACATGTTGGTGAGGTTCTCCATAGTGAACAATTGGTTTGGTTCCCTGGAAAAAGTGGTACAGGTCACGTAGGTTCTCTATAGAGAAGGTCTTCTACATGGAGAAGGTTGCGAAAACAATAACTCTGTTTCAAGTCAATTTTCGTTCAGTCTTAGTCAAAATATAAAATATTCGGTGAAAAGACTCTAGTGGTGAATTTTCCAATGCTTAGGGTTTTCTCCCTATAAGTACTTCTCTTTCATCTTTCCAATCCGTAATTAGATTTTCTCCTAGAATCGAAAGGTAAAATCTTCGTGAGAATTCATGGGTTTTAACCCTAGAGTTATTATCTTGATGGGGGTGTATAACTATGCATAATTACTGATTTTAAGCCGTTATATTTTATCTTTTAGCATAGATTATGAATCATTCATTAACGATCATTTAGGGAACTTAGAAATCTCATAAAGTTAGATTCTTTGAGCAAATGAACTGCTCAAGAGAGGTTAATGGGACTGAAACTCTAAGAATGAGATTGGTATGATCATGGAAACCTATGATTTGATGAAATGAACTTAAAATAAATAGTTTATCCTTCTAAACAGATAGAATTATGTGGGCTTGAATACCCAAAGTTTGAGGAAATAGATGATTAAGTTACTACTATATTTTACTTGTTTTAGACATTGAACATTCTGAGGTTGTAAGGAAAGGGAAGGTCCGAGAATTCAACTTGTTTACTTCAATTCTCCGATTGAGGTAGATTACGATTTACTTGGAGTTAGATTTTGCTTAGTTTCTGATATGTAATAGGAGTTGTACTGCATATATATTGATTATTTTTCGGACATAGTTGATGCTTATTTTATAATTGAATTAATAAGGACTGAATAAATGAGCATTCAAATTGTCGAATTGTTTGTTTCACTGATGTAATGAAATATGAAGTTGTGATTATTCTATACTTAATGTGTTATTCTAAGAGGTAACTGGATAAGCTATCAAACTAAGATATGTGGATACACTAGGAATGTGTTATTTATTATTCTGATGATGAGGTTCGTTGTGAGCTTGCGAATGGACGGTTATGTATGTGGTTGGATTGAGTACCATACTTGTAATACCTCAGAAATTAGTAAGTTGAGTTTGAAAAGATAGTTGCAGAAATTTTACTGGTGCAGGTTCTTACAAGCCTACGGTCCGTAGAAGGGCAGTCCTACGAGTTGGGTTAAAATTTTAGAAATGTCAAGTCTCTAATGTGTGTCTATGGACCAATAGGAAAAATCGTAAGAACCCCTACGGGTCATAGGACGTGCCTGTAGAAGAAGATCCATACTTGGCGATTTTGATTGACCTTAGGTCTACGATTGGTTGCACGAATCGTCCAAAGTTTGACGGGTCCTAGTCTAGGGTTCGTGGGAAGTGGTTTGGACTTAAAAGGATTTTCGGACTTGGATTCTACCTAAAGGCCCAATGGGCCATAGGTAGTTGCACAACCCGTAGGAAGGGTCTAGTGGAAGTTAACACCAATATTGGTCTCCGGTACTTGTTCTACGAGTGATCAAGATGGTCCGTATAAGTTCCTACAAACCATAGTTCAAGTCGTAGGGTCTGTCTGTCTGTCTGGCAGATTTTAGTTAGGTTATTTGGATATTTTCTTACCCTTTTTACGCCTAAATACGTCATTTCTAGAACATAACACTTATAATTTTACTCTACTAAATCTACCCATTTCCTCTCAGTCACTCAAACCTCCAAAATCTCCTAAGTTCATCTTCTCCAAATTCTCTTCAAGGAAAGCTAGGGTTCTTTAAGCCTTCAAGTTTCCTTCTCCAATATAAAGCTTGGATTCATCAAGGTATGTGGGAAGTTCATCAATGGATTTCTTTCTTTCTTTCATTGAGTCCCAAATTAAGATTTCTCTACTTCTTCCATGATTTCATTCCCAATTTCTAGGGTTTTTATATGATTCTACATGGGATCAATTAATTATGATTCAATTGTTTATATTTGATCGTATTTTGCATTATTTGATTCAATGTACGTGTTTTCCATGAATTTCATATGAATTCATGCTATTTGCCTATTTTATGATCATGAATATATTATGAAATTATGCATGCATCGTGAAATTGAGAAATTTTTATGAATAAATGATTCTTTTAGATGAATTATCAAAATATTTTGTGAAAAAGATTGCTTCCAATTGAAGTATTTGTATTATGAAAGATGATCCTGATTTTGATGCTTAAGATAAGCGTCTTTATGAATATGTTATGAAATCGTGATTTTGAAATGAGCTATTCTATGATATGAAGTTTATGATTAGAATTGATATTATGAAATTTTTACTTTTCCAAGTATTATGATATGATAATTATTATGCTTATTTCTCTTAAGATTTTACTTAGCACCGAGAGGACCTTGGAATTTATATATATATATATGGGTCAAAAACATATCTAAGCTATTCTCTTTTTTATTTTTTTATTTTATACCTAAACTATTGACATTGTGAGTTTCATACCTAAATTGTCACTTATTAGTTTGAGAAACACACATCTCTCTTTTATTACACTCTCTCTTTTATTTAATACAAAACGAGAAAAATGTAATAATATCAATGTAAAAAAAATGAGAAAAATGTAAAAATAAATAAAATAAATTATGAGTGAAGGGTTAGATGGGGTGGAGTATAATTTTTTTTAACAATAAAAATAATATCAATTTATTTTTTTTGGGATAAGGCACAAATACTCCTTTAGACTATGACCGGAATCTCAGAGGAACACCTTAATTAAACTAAGGTTCCATTACCCCCCCCCCCCCCTAAACTCATTTTTTGTAATTTTGTACACCTTTTGGCTTACGTGTCACACTCTGTGACTCCACACAATTGAGGCGCGTGGGAAATATTTGGATGTCACGTAAGCCAATAAGGTGTACAAAATTACAAAAAAAATGGGTTCATAAAGGTGTTAGGACCTTAATTTAGTTAAGGTGTATCTTTGGGATTTCGGTTATACTCTAGGGGGGTACTTGCATTTTTTCCTTTTTTTTGGAAGGAGTGGGGGAGGGTTGAAGTCTGAATATTTTAAAAATATTTTATAAAAGAAATTTAAGAAAATAAAAGGATGGGGGGTTTGTCTGAGGTGCAAATGAGGTGGTGAGGTGGAATGAGAAAAATATTTTAAATTTATTTTTTTTTAAATAATTATTCCTTAAAAATAATTTCTTTTTTTAGGATAAGTATATTTAAATTTTTAGCTTTTAACTAATATTAATAGTTTATTTAATTTTTGTCAAGATAAATATTTTATCCATGTGTAATGTCATGTTACAATATTTTTGCAAATAAAAGATAGAGTGTATTACACACACCACTGAGATGTGGATCTCAAACTAATAAGTGATAGTTTAGGTATTAAACTCAAATAAAAATAGTTTAGGTGTGTTTTTGACACTTATAATATAATATAATATAATGTAATATATATATATATATATATAATGTAAGTATTCTATTATATAGATAGTATATTGTATGCGTGTTTAGTTATATTATAAGTATATATATAAACCAACAAATGTTTATTCCATTTGAAAATTTCTTCAGGCCCGAGCCACCACAATAATAAACCTCACAAATATTTTACATATTTGTATATTTGCTGTAAAAATGTACATAAGATGAAAAACATTCAAATAATATTAAATGTTTTTGCCCAGTACCCATTATACCCCCACAAGAAAAAAACAATTACCAAGTACAATCCTCTAGATGGACCTTTTTTTTTAATCCGAGCTCCGCTCTCTTGATGATTTGAACTCACAACCTTCGAATCGAAAGTGAGGGGTGCTTACTATCTGAGCAACTTCCTTCAATCCAATCCACCATATGGACTATTATTAATGTGATGTAATATAGAGAGAGAACATGACACAAACAAAAAGAGTATAACTTACATATCTATATGTACTAAAAAAATAATGAGACAAGTTTATGTGAAGACTTAGATAGTTCAATTTCCCACACCAGGGCTTGGAATATCTTCATGTTGTCTATAGACATCATCAAAAACATTGTGGTCTCCAGCATAATCCTCTGTTGTCTTAATTTGCTCCTTTGTTATAGGACTAGCCCAACCCCCACAACAATCTCGACCTTCTGCCTCCAAATGTAAAATGAACAAAAACAAAAACAAAAACAACATCAGACTGCCTTTGGTTTTCATTGAGGATGCTATTAATTATTAAGATGTAGAAAAGGGTAGTTAGGCAAATGCAAATGTATAAAGGAAATGCATTTTTTATAGTACGTAATTTTATGAACACGCCAGTAATCATAGTGATGTGAAGAGACAAAGAAAATGCAAAGTTCATCATTACACTAGAGAGGGGAGGGGAGGGGACCCTTAACTTTATTATGTCCAAACATAAATTTATATTATTTTGCATGATCTTCTTTTCGACACAACGACATCCCATTCTTGATTTCACTTATTATGCCTCCTCCGTTTAAAAAAAAATGTCCTTTTATTTTTTTGAACAATAATCTAATTTCAGCTTTCTACATGATAGTTTGTTTAATGCTAGAAATTAAAGGACATTTTGATATATATGGCATAATAAAAAGTCTCTTTTTTTTAATTTTCTTAAACTACATGTCAAGTCAAATTAAAAACATTCTTTTTAATATGGAAGAAATTCTTTATTTTTTCCAGTTGGGGTGGGGGGGGGGTCAAATCGACGTCTCTGTTTTTTATGCTCCATTTTATATTTCTAGTTTTGATCTAGTTCTAAAACTTCCAAAACTCACCTACTGCAAAAGCAAAAAACATGATGTTAGTAGCATGATATATCTACGATAGCTAGCACCTAGCAAACGGAACTTAAACATGTGTTAGATTTGGCCCCTTCTTTTTTCTTTTTATCCAAGATTTGGCCTCAACCAAATTAAAATTGTGATTCAATTTCTCGTTAGCAGCCAATGTCCAACAAGTTTAATTAATGGGGGGACCTGTTGATCTATGGAACCCTTGATCCTTCTATCCCCTTCACTTTTTCAATCAAACAAGCACATTATTCATTTGTCCTAAAAACAACCATCATTTTATTTTTGCAAAACAGACTCGATTGTTCATACCATGTGAAAATATTATATTGAAGAATAACTAGTTATTACTACTACTTTTGATTAATGGATCTATAAAACTATATATATATATATATATATATTTAAAAGTTTGTAATCATAAATATTTATTTATAAGAGAAACATGAAGATACATAATTTATCAATGTGGCGTCTTAGGATATTTCGATATATGCATGTCATTTGGTAAGATTGTAAAAAAAATGGAAAATTTTGATGATTTTCATAACTCGTGTGATTTTCATATTTATGAAAATAAAAATACTACTATACAACTTAAGAAATCCAATTTAGATGTGCAAATAAAACTTGAACTTATATCATTTAATTTTATATCCCATATTCAAATGAATCCAGCATATTTTATAATGTTCCCAAGTAATTACAGATGAGTA
This sequence comes from Solanum verrucosum, assembly GCF_900185275.1. Lineage (NCBI taxonomy): Eukaryota > Viridiplantae > Streptophyta > Magnoliopsida > Solanales > Solanaceae > Solanum > Solanum verrucosum. Next base: position 1,450,793 of record NW_026019996.1, on the reverse strand, counting down.
AAAAAAAATTCTATTTCCTGGCAGTCAAGAAACGCCACCTAGCTATAAACTTGTAACATGCCTAAGATATCAAGAGGATAAGATCACTAGAAATTTAGATAGCACCAAATGGTAGGGTACGTGGGGGAGAGACCACACCTTGGTTTTTTCACTTCATATATATATATATTTATTTTTTTTTATTTTTAGCACAAAGTTTAGCTTGTATTTTTTAATTAAAATTTGGAAAGAATTATTGCATATTAGTGACAGCATGGTTACGTCATTGGCTAATATACCTTATAGTAACTATCTCTAATGTAGTTAAATTAGCACATTATTCATCATATTGCTTCTTCATCGTAATTTGGCGTACAAAACAAAATCAGATACCGTCTCCTTCTTTGTTTCTCATGGTCCTCTCCCTAGCATTTTTAACACACAGTTTGCCAAATTGGTGTGCATGCAAGGCTCAAACATAATATACATTCTCTTAATTCTAATAATTACAATTTATAGAAGTACTAGGGTACTCTTTTTTTAAAAAAAATTAACAAACGATACTCTTATGATATATATACAATATGTATTTGTATTTATTTTTTTGACACTTCGAAACATAAAAACTAATTTGGTGCACTGGTCTAGCGGGTGTCCTAGCCAGTCCCTTTGTGTGGTTTGATAACTTGTGTTTGAATCTCTTGGTTGCAATTTCTTGTCAACATTTTCAAAAAACAAATTGCGTATAAAATATATGCATCGAGTTTCAGACCGTGAACTTCAAGACCATCCCACCACACAATGAGTTATGTTATTTTGTCATGTTTAATTTAAATTTATCAAGTATATATGTTGTATTTTATGTGTGACGTTGTGTGACACCGCATTGACTAATATGCATTCCTCTAATGGGGCCTCCTGGTATAGTGAATAAATAAGAAATTGAGGGAATATGAAGTGTTTATTAATATTTTTGTGAAAAGCATTTCTCCTTTATTGGTGGTGAAAAGAAAAGTTCAAGTGTTTAAATAAGGAAACATTTCTACTTCTTGTTAAAAGGGTTGGAAAGAGGACCCCTCCTCGGCTCGGTTTGGCTACAACTCTGGCTTTAATTTGGAAAATTATCGATCGAGATATATACACTGGTGAGTAAAAACGTTTTATTGTGACACATTGTGCATTCAATGGACTCGATTTTCTTCTTTTCTTTATTGTTTCTGTTTTTTGTTATAGATTCTATTTTCAATACTAGTTTTTAACTTACTGGTTTTGTAAACATACTTTAATCTTTATTGTTTTTTACGATTTTATGCAAAGTTGTTGTTTGGAAAAAGGCATAGATTCCCCTTTAAACTTGTACCAAAAAATTAGTTATACGCTTAAACTATTATGTCGATCTATTACACACCTCTGCTATTTAAAAGTGAATTTATTTACCCCCTAAAGCTGACATGGCAAAATAATAATAATTAAAAAAAATTATGTGCGTCAGATAATAATTAAAATTATAAAAAAAAAAAAATTAAAAATCAAATATTTCTTACACCCCACCCCCTACATCTATTCTTCTTCACACCCCACCCTTCTCATCTTCTTCAGTACACCCCACCCTCCTTATCTTCTTCACAGCCCATTAAACTTTAAATAAATCAATAACAAGAAGCAACCAAGAAACAAATTACTTCAAATAGGGGTAAATTTTGGGAGGTTTCAATTGTTGGAGTTTCGATGGACATTTTTTAGTGAATTGAGTGATCGATTGAAAATGGGAATAAAATTATTTGCTATTATCTCGATCTTTTAAGAAACCTCCAAGAAGAACATGGAAAAAGAACAAAGAATGTATGCCCAATTCTGAAAAATATTTGCAACTATAAGTTGCAACAAATAACAATGGAAGCTCATTTTCCATGACCAATCAATGGAAGAAACTGAAGCAACTTCTTGTGGGTACATTTTGAAATGAAAGAATTCTTCAACTCCACGACTAAACTCCAGATGGCGATTTTCTTGGTGGTCATTGCTAAAAGTTTCTTCTTTACCATTTTGCTATGAAGAAGACATAATTATTTGAGAACTTTAATAATTGATTAGGAATAAATTAGTGTAAAATATAATTAGTAAAATAAAACTTAAGTAATAAAGAAAAGAAATAAAAAAGATATAAAAAAATACAATTTCTGACATGGCGTTGATGGGGCAGCGAGTGTAATACACCACATACTCTGAGAGTGGTGTTGCACATATCATGATGGTATTAAATTCACTTTTAAGTAGTAAAGGTGTGTAACAGATCGTTATGATAGTTGAAGTGTGTAACTGACTTTCCGGTACAAGTTTAAGGGGGAATCCATGCATTTTCCCTTGTTGTTCTAAAAATTTTGGTAATACAAATTAGATAATGTGGGAAAATTAAATCTTCACCAATAAGGTGAGAATACAAATAGTCAACCAACTAAATTATTAAGATTCCCGACATGCTCATCAAAAATCCTTACCGACCTAGAGACAGAAGAAAGTGTGAAAATCACGAAGAAACTTAGGCTTATATCAAGCCAAAAATAAAGGGCTTGTAACTTTTTTGTATTGTGAATTAATTATCTCTTGATTCTACCCCACATAAAGATTTTGTGATGGATTTGTATAAGTATTTTGAAACAAGCTGTATGAATAAGTGCTCTTTGGTCATTATTATATATTTTTCCTATGTGGCCGAAATTCCAAAAGAGAAAAAGGAAGTCAACCATTAAGCAACTTAAATATCAAAGTTATGCTCAGCTAAATGTTGTACTGTACGTACCTTGTATTTCTTATTCCCTTAAAAGTAAGAAGAATATTATGGTATTTGGGTCAAATTAAAATTGATATAATTAAAGTCCTATCAAAAATAGGACCATTACAAGATTTAGATGAGTATAAAAATCTAAAACACACACAACAAACAACAAACTACACATCAATGATATATATGTACATGTAATTGTACTCTAATTATTATATGTAAGATTTTGTTTAATAAATAACGTATCAAAAGTAATTTCAGTAGCCCCATCATTCTAGAAAAACGAAGTTTGAAATAAATTAAAGTAGAACAAGTGGAGTATTTTCCTCTATTATTTTTAATCCTTGAGCATAATATATGACAATAATAAATAGTAGTAAATCATTTAGCATGCAAGCAAGACCGAAGCAGTGACGTAATTAAATTAGTCCAAGCAACATGATAGTAATAACTAATTAGAGTAGGTAAGTCAATTTTATTCCTTCTCATGTTGCTGACTTTTCCCCCCTCATCTCTTTTTTTTTCTTTTCATCCTATATTTGTTCGATATTTATATTATAGCTCAATAATTATAAATTCGTATCGGGCAGGACCTCATTTGAGGGAATGTGCTTCTTCTTAAGAATTTTTTCACATCTAAAATTTAAATTCAAGATATTTGATTAAAAATATAGCAATCCCATCCCTTACACCATGTTTGTTTGGCAGTATATTTCCTGAGAAAAACTTTGGAAAGACAAAATGTAAAGTAAATTAGAAAAGAAAAAACTGCAAAAACAAAAGGAAAAAGTAAATGGGCACTTCGACTGTTTGGAAGAAAAATGCTAATTTGAGAGTTGGTTTAATTTAATTGCGCTATTGTTTATTGTATTCATCAGTTGCGGCATAAGGGTGAATTTGTACTTTCCTTTTTATTTATTAATAAATTTATCTTTGTTTACGGCTTGTGCGATGCATTTGATTTCTAAGAGCTAGTTTAAATATGAGTATAATTACTCGAAATAGTTTGAGAGACTTATATTTGGTTTGGATTGAAACTTGAACTCATGTACTTCATGAATTTTCATCTAAACCTCTCAAGTCTTAACATGTATAAAATAAATACTTTTTTAACCTAGAGCTTATGTGATATTAGTTGAGTTGGATAAATTACATATGATTGCACGCGTTAAAAAGTGAATTAATACTACTACTTCAACCCACTCTCCTCTTCTTCTTCTTTGAATCCATCCTCCATACGCTCACTCTTTTCTTCTTAAGCTTCTTCTAAATTTAAAATTTATTAAATTCTAATAAAATATTTGAGACTACTGCTTGTGTTAGCTAGCTGAATTCAAAGAGGAGGCCGGTGTGGATATGGATTAACATGAAAGACAATAGTAGGTATTGAAAAATAAAATAACTCCATTGATAAGTGTCATGACCTAAAGTACACCCTATATGTAACATGGTGAATAGGATCCAGAGAGACCCTAAATAAGCCACTTGATATAAGCATGGCGTAAAGATATATATATAGACAACACACATTCAATAGTAAGCATAATTGAACAAAGTCTCGAGTAAAGTCTCGATCATAGAATCTGAAAGTACAAGACTGAACATAAATGCGGAAATTTAAACTTGTCTAACAAAGCCTTTCTACTATCATAGGAGTAGTTAGGACACAACCCCTAAACCACATACAAAGTTGAAAATTGAAAATGACATCGAAGCATAAAATGACAAAGTTTGATATCACCCTCTAACCATGAGGATTCACCACTATCAATCAATCAGCTGAGCAATATCGATATAGTCACGACCAGGAGGAGGTGCGACGGATCCTATATTTTTAAATAATATAGGCTCGATTGTATTAGTACTTTGAATGTACTGAATATGGGAGAAAATGCATAAAACGTAACATGATAATTTAGCAAACTTAAAACATGATATGCATGACCAAGTAAAATGTAGTAAAGCCTTTAAAGTGAAATCATAAATCATGGACATGGTCAATGCATACTTGAAAACCATAAGAAAGCTTACATAAAACCTTTGAACCAAACCTAGTTCATTTGTGGGATATTTACCATTAACCAACATAGACTTGTGTGAGCTATAACATGAAATTCGGTGTAACCCCTACACCAAAAATAAAGGGTCCTACTTGCCAAGATAAGGACACCGTACATTCTTGTTTCTAAAGTGAATCCACTAGCTTAGGTCATTTAAGACAATCCTATGGGGGGCACGTAGTTTAGAACAAGGAAATTGCTACTAAAGACCAAACTTCTACTAACAATAAGGCCTCCATTCCAAAGTCCTCTCGGTGCTAATTAAAATTCTAACATAATAGGCATAGTCATAATCATACTAAAATACTTGGAAAGACAATAATCATAGACTACAAATCCAATCATAAGGTCATGTTAGAATAGCTCCTTTCAAAATCATGATTTCATATTTGTTCATATAGGCATCTAAATCATGATTCCTTTCTATGTGAGAAAATCTTTCACAAATCATTGACAATTATCTTAAAAGCATCATGTAACACCTCACTATTTGAAATAAATAGAAAGAGCTAGAATTAGAAAGAGTCATTTTTGGAAAGAATGAAAAATCTGGAAAATCGGTCAAGTTATGTTAAGTTTGAGTTTTGGGTCAATTCAAATGACCATAACTCCTAGCTCAGGATGAGTTAGGTATTCTACCATATACCGTAGGAAAGATCTTTCAATTATCTTTTCAACCCCGTCAATTTTGCTCAATTCCGAGTTCGTATGAGGGAGATATGTTCATTTGAAGTTGGGTTGTCTAGATAAGGAAAGTCAAAACCGGATTTTAGAAGGGTAGTTTGGTCTTTTCTATACCCAATTAATAAATTTCATTTTTGGTAATTAAGATGGGGTCTAAACTGATTTGGTTCAGTTTACGTTTCATCAAAAAGAGTTAGGGTTTTGAGAGAAGAGAAAAGAAGAGGGGAAGAGACAAAGAATCGTTAAGTTCTTGAAGCTAAGATCGTGGATTTCGTCAAGGGGTGATCCCTACGAGGTATGTGAGATCACTTAGCATTAGGTTAGTTCACCACGCGCCAATCATGATTTATTTCAGCAAATTTATGTTCTTGAAGGTTTACTATTGAGTTCTTGATTCGTTGAAATTGTTGAGGAGTTGTTCATTCAAATTCATGAAATTAGGTGTCCTTTTGAGTAGATTCTTGCATATTTTGGTTATGTAGTCAAATCTGAGTGTTTGGGGAAAGAACCAATCGAAACTAGAGGTTTTAGAGTTGAAAAACGACCAAGAAAAATTGGAGTTTTCTGGGCAGGGGTCTGGGGCGCCGCGCCAGCCAGCGTGCCCAACTTTAGTTCTGATGTTTTGGGTCTGGCAGCTCGCGCCACTCAGAGCGCCAGTGACGCCAGGTCTTCTACTTTTTCCCACTTCTTTCTGTATTAGTTTCCTTGAAACGTACCTATGTTTTATAGTTGATTTCTTCACTCTAAGGTACATCTAAACAGCATGAAATCATCCATAACATGAGATCATGAGCCTTGAATCCATAGTTCAATTCAAGGAAAGTTAGGAGTCAAGTCAAGAGAAGTTCTTAGAGTTTTCCAAATATCTTTTATAAACGTTTTTACTTTGTTTTAATGCTTGAGTTTTGAGTTGAGTAAAGAGTAAGAGTAAAGTTCATTTCTTCAAAAAATTATACGAGAACTAAGTTGTAACATCTCGCAAATTAAAAGAACTAGAAAGAGCTAGAATTAGAAAGAGTGATTTTTGGAAATAATAAAAAATCTGGAAAATTGTCAAGTTAAGTTAAGTTTGAGTTTTTGGTCAACTTAAAACGACCATAACTCCAAGATCAAGATGATTTAGGTGTGTTTCCAGATATCGTAGCAAAGATATTGGAATAATCTGTCCAACACCGCCGAGTTTGTACGATTCCGAGTTCGTATGAGTGAGTTATGCCCATTGGAAGTTGGGTTGTTCAAATAAGGAAAGTCCAATCCGGATTTTAGAAGGGCATTATGGTCTTTTCACCACCCAATTATTTTATTTCATTTTGGTAATTAAGTTAGGGTCTAATCAGAATTAAATCAGTTTACGCTTTTACCAAAATACGCTAGGGCTTGGAGAAAAGAGAAAAGAAGAGGAGAAAGGAGAAGAGAAGCAAGATTCGTCAAGATCGTCGAGTTTAACTTATGGATTTCGTCGGAAGTGATCCCTACAAGGTACGTGCGATCACATAGCATTGGGTTAGTTCACCCACGCGCCAAGCATGTTTAATTCAGTGTATTTTCGTCCTAAAAAGATTGAGAATTTGATGTTCTTGATAGTTGTTCTTGAATTGATTTCGTTCTTGAATATGAGTTGAGATTAAGGAGTTTCTTACTATTAAAGTGTTGTTTCCTTGAGTTGTATGAGTTAGATTTTGTGTATATACCTTGGGTATCTGATGCTAAAGTGAATTTGAGAAAAAGAATCGATTAAAATCGATTTAAGATCAGAAAACGAGACCACAAGTTCGTCAGATTTTTGCCAAAGGAACAGGTGGCGCAACGCGCCCCCATAGCTCCAGGAAGGCTGCGGTGGCGCACCAGCAGTGCGCCATTTTGGAGCCCCAGTAATTTGGGGCTGGCGCGGCGCGCCCAAGATGCGCCCGAATAATCATTTTTCATTAATTTTCCGTCGTTTAGCCCATTTAAGTCCTTCTAAAGTGTACTAACACTTCCTATTGATTCTAACTACTCTAAATGACTTCTAAACATCTAGAAATCTTCCAGAAACATGAATCATAACATTGAATCCATAAATTCAAATTCAAGGAAATTAAGAGCCAAGTCTAGGAAGTTCTTAGAGTCTTTTCAAGAAGTCTTTTTCAAATGCTTTTAACTTTGTGTTTAAGACTTAAACATCAAGTTGAGTAAAGAGTAAAGAGTAAAAGTTTGAAGTTCATTTCTTCAAAAGTATATGGGGACTATGTATTCCCAAATGGTTTAAAATGTTTTCACATTTAAACAAGAAAGGAAACCTCGATTTCCAAAGAGCCTACGGGCTAGTATTCAGAAAAGAGAAATCATTTTCTAAATGAAGCAAGAGAGCAAACTTTGATTTCCAAGATAGCCTTTGAGCTAAGTTTTTTAGCACTAATCTCAAATCACCGAAAGAAGTATGTTTTTAAACATAAGAGCTAATATTATATTTTTGGGTGTAGTATTGAGCACCGATATGGGGGAGAGTTCAGACAACTCACAGCCCCCATAAACCATGTAGCCATCATGAGTAGAAAAGGGTCATACTTTTTAGATGATTCCTTTAGTGCTTTTTAGCATAGACTAGTAGATCCACTTAGTAGTTTAGGTTCTATACCCCCGACAAGGTATAGAACGGACCTGGCAGCGTAAGGCAAAACGTTGTATCATCACAATAGCTCTTATGTGATGGTTGTCGGTTAGAAAAACTCCCACAAAAGTAATTGTATTCTTATATACACAGTTTATCGTATTTTTACATACATTTCAAAGTTTTAGTGTATCTTTGCATACATACAGAGTTGACATCATGTTTTAAACAACGTTTCTTTATATTGCACTTGATTTAAACTACTTTATATTGAAATGAGTTCAGTTATATTGAGTTGAGTTGAGCCAAGTAAGTTATGTTGTGTTTAGCATTCCAACTCGCATATGCGTACATTCAATGTACTGATGCCAATTGGCCTGCATCTTATTATGATGCAGACGCAGGTAACCAGGATCAACATCCAGCGCCTCGTTGATCCAATTGAGCACTCAGAGTCAGTTGGTGAGCCTCCTAGCTTTTCGGAGGATCCTTTTTATTGCTTTCAATATTTAGTTCATTAGGATGTCGTGGGTCTTTTCCTAACGTCTATCTCAGTTGTTTAGAGACTTCATAGACAGAGTTAGTAATGTTAGTTCATGAGTTTTTACTTTTTCTTTTCAGTTAAGTTGAGACTTGAGTTGCCACTTTAGCAGTGAATGATATTTTAATACACTCTAAGTTATATTTTGAGCAGTTCAGTTTACTTTTTTAAAAAAGTATTTACCTTAAGTAAAGTTTTTCGCTGAGTAAGTAAACCAGACCAAGGATTCACTTGGGGCCAACAATGGTTCTTGAGTGTCGGCCACGTCCTGGGTGTAGGCTCGGGGGGTGACAAACTTGGTATCAGAGCACAGAGTTCAAGAGTCATAAGGAGCTTATGAAGCCGTGTCTGTAGAGTCCTAGTTATCGATGTGAAGCGCGCCACATCTATAATTAGGAGGCTGCAACATTTAGGAATTCCTTCACTTCTTTCATACTCACTTCGTGCGATAGAGTGTATCTTTATAAAAGTCTCTTTCTAACTCGTGCTTACGCGTAACCGATTTTGAGTTGGCCTATGGTCGAGAGTGTCTTTATGTGGCGTTTCTTTCCTCGTGAGCTAAGAGAAGTGAAGAGATGGTTGCTGACATGAGGAGCATGATGAGTTTACTCATAGTTGGGTTGACTCATCTGTCAAGTAAGGAAAGTAAGGCAGCCATGTTAATAGGTTACATGGGCATAGCAAGGCTGATGATCCATGTGCAACAAGTTGAGGAGGACAAGCTGAAGGATAGAGAAGAGTTTAAGAATAAGAAGGCTAAGACATCAGGGAATGAATCCGAGCAGAAAAAAAGTACTGTGAACGGGTCTTCTTTCCAACATAAGCAAAAAGAACTTGCTCCATCATCTGCTAGTGCACCTGTACCAAGGAACAAATATGAGTACAATAGTTAGAATTCTTAGAACTCCAGAGTTAGACCTACGCATTCGCAAGGTAGTAAGGCACAAAGGGGTACTAAGACTCCTGCATGTGCTAAGTGTGGTAGGAGCCACTCATGGGTGTGTCCTGATGGCTCCACTAGTTGCTTCAAGTGTGGCCAGAATGGTCATTTTTTGAGAGAGTGTCCTAAGAACAGGAAGAGTAATGGTAATGGGGGCAATAAAGCCCAGTCTTCTTCAGTTTCTCCACCAGACAGAGCTGCATCTAGATGAGTTACTTTAAGGGCAGGCGAAGAAGGAAACTGTCTTTATGCTATCACTAGTCGCCGAGAGCAAGATGATTCGCCAGATATTGTCACTGGTATGATCCAAGTCTTCATTTTGATGTTCTTCCTGAGCAATTTCTTGAGCTTCCAGTGTTTCTACACCTGATGGGGAGTCATTTCTAGAAAAAAAAGTCTATCGTGAATGTTCCGTGTCCGTTAATCACAAGAGTATCATGACATATCTAGTTGAGTTAGACATGGTAGATTTTGATGTCATTCTAGGTATGGACTGGCTTCATGCCTGTTATGCATCAATAGATTGTACAACTCGAGTAGTCAAGTTCCAATGTCCAGTGAACCAGTTATAAAGTTGAAGAGCAGTTCAGCAGTGCCTAAGGGTCATTTTATTTCGTACCTTAAGGTGAGAAAGTTAGTTTCCAAGGGGTATGTCTATCACTTAGACCGAGTTAATGACTCTAGTGTTGAGATACCTCATATTCAGCCAGTTTATGTAGTAAGAGAGTTTCCAGAAGTCTTTCCTGATGATCTTCCCGGAGTCCCTCCTGAGAGAGAAATAGACTTTGGTATAGACATTCTTCCAGATACTCGTCGCATATCTATTCCGCCATATAGAATGGTACCAGCAGAGTTGAAAGAGCTTAAAGAGCAGTTGAAAGATCTTTTAGAGAAAGGTTTCATTCAACACATTGGGGTGCTCCGGTCCCATTTATGAGAAAGAAATATGGTTCCCTTAGGATGTGTATAGATTACCGTTAGTTGAACAAGGTTACCATCAGGAATAAGTATCCTCTTCCGAGAATTGATGACCTTTTCGATCATCTTCAGGGTGCTTCGTGTTTCTCGAAAATAGACCTCAGATCAGGCTACCATCAGTTGAGGGTAAGGGAATGTGATATTCCAAAGACAGCATTCAGGACCCGTTATGGTCATTATGAGTTTCTGATCATGTCCTTTGGTTTGACTAATGCGCCTGCAGCATTCATGGACCTTATGAATAGAGTATTCAAACCTTATTTAGATATGTTTGTTATCGTCTTCATTGATGACATACTAATCTATTCAAGGAATAAAGAAGATCACAGAATAGTTCTCCAGACTTTAAAATATAGAGAGTTGTATGTCAAGTTCTCTAAGTGTGCGTTATGGCCTGAGTCTGTGACATTCTTAGGCCACATTGTGTTTGGAGAGGGAATTAAAGTTGATACTCAGAAAATTGAGGCAGTGTAGAATTGGCCTAGATCTACATCTCCAACTGACATTAGGAGTTTCTTAGGTTTAGCTGGCTATTATATAAGGTTTGTAGAGGGATTTTTATCTATTTCATCTCCTTTGACCAAGTTGACTCAAAAAACAGTGAAGTTTCAATGGTCTGAAGCTTATGAGAAAAGCTTTCAGGAATTGAAAAATATGTTGACTACTGCCCAGTATTGACCTTACCAGAAGGCACACAAGGCTTTGTTATTTATTGTGATGCGTTTAGAGTTGGTTTGGGTTGTGTGTTAATGCAGAATGGCAAGGTTATAGCTTATGCCTCCAGACAGTTGAAAGATCATGAGAAAAATTACCCAACCCATGACTTAGAATTGGCTGCCGTAGTTTTTGCTTTGAAAATATGGCAACATTATCTTTATGGTGTTCATGTGGATGTGTTCACCGATCACAAGAGTCTTCAATATGCGTTTAGTCAGAAATAGTTTAATCTCAGACAGAGGAGGTGGTTAGAATTTCTCAAGGATTATGACATAAGTATTCTTTATCACCTAGGTAAGGGTAATTTTGTTGTTGATGCCTTGAGCAGGTTATCTATGGGTAGCACCGCCCATTTTGATGAAGATACGAAAGAGTTAGCAAAAGAGGTGCATAGACTTGCACGACTAGGAGTTCGATTAATGGATTCCACAGAAGGTGGAGTAGTGGTGATGAATGGGGCTGAATCATCATTAGTGTCAGAAGTAAAATATAAGCAAGACCAAGATCCTTTATTGCTTGAATTAAAGGCAAGTGTTCATAAGCAAAAAGTGATGGCTTTTGAACAAAGGGGAGATCATGTTTTGAGGTATCAAGGTAGATTGTGTGATTGATTTCAAGGGTAATTGGTATGATCACCTACCTCTTATTGAGTTGCTTACAACAATAGTTTTCCTAGCATCCAGATAGCTCCTTACGAAGCTCTTTATGAGAGAAGATGCATATCTCCTATTGGATGGTTTGAAGTTAGTGAAGCTGGGTTGATAGGACCAAACTTAGTTCATCAAGCTATGGAGAAAGTGAAAGTGATTCAAGAGAGATTGAAAAACAGCCCAGAGTCGTCAGAAGTCCTACATTGATGTTAGGAGAAAAAAGTTAGAGTTTGAGGTAGATGATTGGGTATATCTTAAAGTTTCACCCATTAAGGGTGTTATGAGATTTGGTAAGAAGGGGGAACTTAATCCCCGGTATATTGACCCTTACAAAATATTGAAAAGGGTAGGTAATGTAACTTATGAGTTAGAGCTACCACAAGAATTAGCAGCAGTGCATCCGGTGTTCCACATCTCCATGTTGGAAAAGTGTATGGGTGATCCTTCATTGATCATACCAACTAAAGATATTGGGATCAAGGATAGCTGGTCTTATAAGGAGATCCTGTTCAGATTCTAGATCGCCAAGTTCGCAAGTTGAGAACAAAAGAGGTACCATCAGTCAAAGTTCTTTGGAGGAACCAGCTTGTTAAGGAAGCTACTTGGAAGCTGAGGAAGATATGAAGAAGATATATCCACATCTCTTCGAATCCAGAGGAGTTCTAAATTAAGGTACTAATCTTTTTCTTGGCTTTTATAGCATGTTGTAATTGCATTGTTTGTTGGGTGTTTGAGCTGATTGTTAATGTTACACCCTTAGCCTACTAAGAGTAATCTCATTCAAGGACGAATTTTCCCGAGGGGGAGATATTGTAACATCTCGCAAATTAAAAGAACTAGAAAGAGTGATTTTTGGAAATAATAAAAATCTGGAAAATTGGTGAAGTTAAGTTAAATTTGAGTTTTTGGTCAACTTCAAACGACCATAACTCCTAGATCAGGATGAGTTAGGTGTGTTTCCAGATATCTAGGAAATATCTTGGAATAATCTTTCCAAAGCCGCCGAGTTTGCACGATTCCGAGTTCGTATGAGTGAGTTATGCCCATTGGAAGTTGAGTTGTTCAAATAAGGAAAGTTCTTTCACCACCCAATTATTTTATTTCATTTTTGGTAATTAAGTTAGGGTCTAATCAGAACTAGATCAGTTTACACTTTTACCAAAATATGTTAGGGATTGGAGAAAAGAGAAAAGAGAAAAGAAGAGGAGAAATGAGAAGAGAAGCAAGATTAATCAAGATCGTCGAGTTTAGCTTGTGGATTTCGTCGAGGGTGATCCCTACAAGGTATGTGAGATCGCATAACATTGGGTTAGTTCGTCCACGCGCCAAGCATGTTTAATTCAGCGTATTTTCGTCCTAAAAAGATTGAGAATTTGATGTTCTTGATAGTTGTTCTTGAATTGATTTCGTTCTTGAATATGAGTTGAGATTAAGGAGTTTCTTGCTATTAAAGTATTGATTCCTTGAGTTGTATGAGTTAGATTTGTGTATATACCTTGAGTATCTGATTCTAAAGTGAATTTGAGAAAAAGAATTGATTAAAATCGATTTAAGATCAGAAAACGAGACAAAAAGTTCGTCAAATTTTTGCCAAAGGAACAGGTGGCATGATGCGCCACTATAGGGCCAGGAAGGCTGGGGAGGCGCGCCAGCAGTGCGCCATTTTGGAGCCCCAGTAATTTGGGGCCGGCACGGCGCGCCGTGGACGCGCCCAGATCGTCCTTTTTCATTAGTTTTTCGTCGTTTAGCCCGTTTAAGTCGTTCTAAAGTGTACTAACACTTCCTATTGATTCTAACTACTCTAAATGACTTCTAAACATCTAGAAATCATCCAGAAACATGAATCATAACTTTGAATCCACAAATTCAAAATCAAGGAAAGTTAAGAGCCAAGTCTAGGAAGTTCTCATAGTCTTTTCAAGAAGTCTTTTGCAAATGCTTTTAAGTTTGTTTTAAGACTTAAAGATCAAGTTGAGTAAAGAGTAAAGAGTCAAAGTTTGAAGTTCATTTCTTCAAAAGTATATGGGGACTATGTATTCCCAAAGGGTTTAAAATGTTTTCACATTTGAACAAGAAAGGAAACCTCGATTTCCAAAGAGCCTTCGGGCTAGTATTCAGAAAAGAGAAATCGCTTTCTAAATGAAGTAAGAGAGGAAACTTTGATTTCCAAGATACCCTTTGAGCTAAGTTTTTTTGCACTAATCTCAAATCACAGAAAGAAGTATGTTTTTAAACATAAGAGCTAATATTATATTTTTGGGAGTAGTATTGAGCATCGATATGGGGGAGAGTTCAGAAAACTTACAGTCCCCATAAACCATGTAACCATCATATGTAGAAAAGGGTCATACTTTTAGATGATTCTTTTAGTGCTTCTTAGCATAGACTAGTGGATCCACTTAGTAGTTCAAGTTCTATACCCCCGACAAGGTATAGGACGGCCCTAGCAGCGTGAGGCAAAATATTGTATCATCACAATATCTCTTACGTGATGGTTGTCGGTTAGAGAAACTCCCATAGAATTATATACACAGTTTATTGTGTTTTTACATACATTTCAGAGTTTTAGTGTATCTTTGCATACACACAGAGTTGACATCATGTTTTAAACAACTTTTCTTTATATTGCACTTGTTTTAAACTGCTTTATATTGAAATTAGTTCAGTTATGTTGAGTTGAGTTGAGCCATGTAAGTTCTTCAAATTCCCTTCAAGCATATGTTGTGTTTAGCATTCCAACTCGCATACTCGTACATTCAATGTACTGATGACAGTTGGCCTGCATCTTATTATGATGCAGACGCAGGTAACCAGGATCAGCATCCAGCGCCTCATTGATCTAATTTAGCACTCAGAGTTAGTTGGTGAGCCTCCTAGCTTTCCGGAGGATCCTTTTTATTGCTTTCAGTATTTAGTTCATTAGGATGTCATGAGTCTAGTCCTGACGTCCATCGCAGTTGTTTAGAGGCTTCATAGACAGAGTTAGTGATGTTAGTTCATGAGTCTTTACTTTTCCTTTTCAGTTAAGTTGAGACTTGAGTTGCCACCTTGGCAGTGTGTTATTTTAATACATTCTAAGTTATATTTTGAGTAGTTCAGTTTACTTGTTTTAAAAGTATTTATCTTGGGTAAAGTTTTCCGTTGAGTAAGTAAGCTAGGCCAAGGGTTCGCTTGAGGCTAGCAATGGTTCTTCAGTGCCGGCCACGTCCAGGGTGTAGGCTCGGGGCATGACATAAGTATTCCCAAGAGTTAAAATGTTTTCACATTTGAACAAGAAAGGAAACACCGATTTCCAAGAGAGCTTTTAAGCTAGTTTTTGAGTAATTACCTCAAATCACAGAAAGAGTTTTGTTTTTAAAAACAGATGAGAGTATATTCTGGGAGTAGTATTGAGCATCGATATGGGAGCGAGTTCATAATAACTCAAGTCTCCATAACCATGTAGCCATCGTGGGTAGAAAGGGTCATACTTTTTAGATGACACCTTAATGTTTTTTAGCATAGACTAGTGGATCCACATAGTTGAGGTGTTCTATATCATGGCAAGTTATAAGACACTTCTGGCAGCGTGGGCGAGACGTTGTATCATCACATTAGCCCATAGTGATAGTTGTTGGTTAGAGAAACTCTCATAGAATTATATTACTTTATTATGAGTAAATTGAGTTGTTATTTACTGTTAAAATGGTTTATATAAGCTGTTGTTTTATTCTACATTTGAGTTGAGTATCCATGAGTTGAGTAAAGCTAAGGTAAGTGTTCTCTTCAGATTCCTTTCAAGCTTATGTCATGTTTAGTTTTCCCCTCGCATGCTCGTACATTCAATGTACTGATGACATTTGGTCTGCATCGTTTTATGATGCAGATACAGGTAATCAGGATCAACATCAAGTGTCTCGTTGATCCAGTTGAGCATCTCAGAGTCAGTTGGTGAGCCTCCTTGCTTTCGGAGGCCAGGATTCCCTTTTTATTGTTTTGTTAGTCAATTGTTAGGATGATTGGGGGTCTTGTCCTGACATCCCTCTTAGTATTTAGAGGCTTCATAGACAATTAGATATGAGTTCTTTAGTCTTGTATTTCAGATGTTTTGCTAAAAGACTTGAGTTACCATTTTGGCTAATTTGAATGTTTATCCTTAAATGTTCTAAGTTTATTTGAGACAGTTGTTTTAAAATGCATTTGAATCCTTGTATCAATGCTTTAAGTCCTCCGCTATGAGTTAAGTCAGGCCAAGGGTCCGCTTAGGGCCAGCAATGGTTCTCGAGTGCCAGTCCCGCCCAGGGTGTTGGCTCGGGGAGTGACATATCATTTAGTCATAAATCATCAATTTCATGAAATATGCATAAATTCAAATCATAATTCATAAGCTCATAATCGTAGTAAAAACATAAAGCATGGGTCCATAAGAAATCAATTGGAAAATATGTAATTGAATCAAGTCATGCATAATAAAATCAAATATAACCAATTTAATCATAATAAATTGAACCCATGAAGAATTCATGAAACCTTAAGAGAATTGGATTGAAATCAGTAGGAGATTTGAATTTCTTTGGAACCTAATGGATGAAAGGAATCTATTGGTGAAGTTCCCACATACCTTAGGTAATTAAAGCCCTAAGAATAAATAAGAAACTTGGAAGCCTTGAAGAAACCCTAGCAATCCTAGGGAGCTTGAGAGAGATTTGAAGGAGAAGACCTTGAGATAATTTGCGAGTTTGAGTGACTGGGAGGGAATGGGTAGGTTTGGGAGAGTAAAAGCAGTTATACGACCTTAGAATGTTCTAGAAACAACATAGTTTAGGTGATAAAGGGATAGGAAAATACACAATTAACCCTGACTTAAAAACTGAAAGAAAACCCCTACGGTCCGTAAGAATTTCTACAGACCATCCTAGTAAGTCGTAGGGTCAAGTACCAGAACCAAAATTCTGGACAACTTCTATGAGAGATTTCTACGGATCGTCATACTTTCTACTACTCGTAGATCTGGCCCGTAGAACCTATATACAAAAAATCCTCTAAGTCCAATCACTTTCCACAGAAGCCTATATACGGTCCGTAACAATTCCAGTGACTCATAAGTCCAATCGTAGATTCAAAGTCCACAAATTTCACCAAGTATAAATCACTTCTACGGTCACTTAATACATCATGTAGGAACTCCCACGAGGTGTCTTGTTGAATCACAGACCATCATCTAGGACTAGAAATTTTAAAAAAAAATCAACTCAATTCCCACGACAGCCTTTCTACGACCCATAAATGTGGAATTTGGTATGTGAGAGTTGTCGGTTTTAGATTTGGAGTCCTTTTGAGGATTTGAAGTCCTAAGTAGTGAAATTGTGGAAATTTAGCCTTTGACTTGACTTTGGTTAAAATTCGGGATACAGATTCTCGGATCAGAATTTCAAAAGTTTTGTTGGATTCGCGGGAAGATTTTAGGCCTAGGTGAGGTCTCAGTTAATTTTTTAGAGGTCTCGAGTTTGTTTTAGCCTATTTAGGTGTTGAGTTAGTTTCTTGTAGTTTTCAGGGATGTCGGATCAAAGTGACCTCAGATTCGTGTTTCGATAGTCCCATTGAGTCATAACGTCGAGCATAATTAATTTGCATATGTGGACTGTATGCACGGTGATCCAAATGAATCCCGAGAGTCCTTTCGGTGTTTCCAGAGTTGGTTGATATTTCTGGTGATGCAGTCCTCGTTCTTGAGGAGGGCCTTCGCTTTTGCGATCTCCACGCGCTTTTGTGAAGGTCGGCTCACCAAAGCGAGATTGGCCTTTTTGGGTGGGGTTCGCTTAAGCGGAGCCTGGTTCACAAAAGTGAGACCTCCCATTTTTGCGGGGTTCGCTTTAGCGTTATCTAAGAGGGGTTTTGACTTGCCATTTTTGGCATTTAATCCCCATTTTCCATTTTTGAGCATGGGAAACCCTTCAAGGAGATTTTTTATAGGAATCCTTGTGCTAAATCATTTGGGTAAGCTTTCATGATCCTAAAAATTCATTTATCCCTTTGATTATTTGTGAATTCTAACATCAAAATTTGAGGTTTTGATTGGTTAATGGCAAGGTTTTTCAAGAACTCAAATTCTAAACTAAAATGGAGATTGTGAACTGATTTTAAGTCCCTTTTTTAAATGATTTTCACCAATAAGTTTCAAAGGCCTTGAGTAACATTTTCAAGTATTAAAATGCATATTCAAACCTTATTTTCGGAATTGGGTTTTGAGTTGATTGACCCGTTTTTCAAAAAAATTGATGTGGGTATTGTTGTTTTCGAAAATTGTTTGTGAATACTTGATTGTTATAGATTGTGTGGCTTTGGACATTGGTCAGAAGGGGAAGATTCAACTCTTAGAGTGATTAATTGATTCATTTAAGGAAAATGATCACCCAAACCTTGTATTCTAGTAGAATTCGTGTATTCCCTTCGTTGTTTGTGTGTTGGGAGTAATGAGGATGAGGTGAAGAGTTAATTGTCCACTTGATAAATTCTACTGAATAAAAAGGGGTTGAATTAAAAAGGCTGTGTGACGATCATAATGATGTGAATTATCTTGTTGTGACCCTTATTATTAATTGATGAAATGCTTGATCGCATGAATGCGACCTTGAATTGCATGAATTGTTGTCTCTTCCATGTGGTGTGATATCGTTAGTGTGCATTGATTATTGGACACCGTGATGAGACATGTGATGGTTATGATATCGAGGTCATTTCCGGCAAGTGTTTATGATACCGATGTCATTGCCGATGAGTGCTATTATGTCGAGGTCATTTTCGGCTAGTGAATTGATACAAAGTTGATGGAAAATGGTTCCGGCTAGTAAATTGATATAAAACTGATGAGAAATGATTTTGGCTAGTGATTTAGTATAAAATCGATGAAAAATAATTTCGGCTAGTGATTTGGTGTAAATCGATGGGAAATGATTTCGGGTAGTGATATTGTGCCAATGAAAAATGATTCTAGCGAGAGATTGATTAATGTGATTTGATCCATTTGATGTTTATCTGTGACTTACTTGTTAATTGTGGTTGATGCACTTGTTACGTGTGATTGATCTAGTTGACATGGAGATTGACTTACTTGGTTTGTTTGATTGTTGGATTGTGACTATTGAATTGTGACTTTTGAGCCTCGTGAGTTGTTTATTGTAGAACAATTAGGTTGAGCTGATTTATGTGTAGGTTCTAGTTTGAGAAGGTTCGGTTGGGACGAAAGGAGTATTCGTTTTCTAGCTAGGTTGCTTTGTTTATTAGATTGCTTGTTGGGTAACATATTTTTGGTACTCACTCATTGCTTCTACACTTGTATAGTTTTGAGCCCGGTAATGTGTGATCTTCCTTGAGGCTTGTCAAAGGACTATTGAGAGGTAGGTGCTTGTCTTACCAGCGGACCCTCTTTTCCTTTTCCTTATGCTTTGTTCTATTTGAGAAACAAAGATTGTGACTTGTACTTATTTCTTAATTTTGCATCGTATATATTTAGGGGTCAATTGGTACAAAAATTAATAACGCAAGGATTAGTAGTGCAGTGATTAGTAATACAAGAATTAGTAGTGCAAGGACTAGTAATGCAGAGTTTATTTTTATCTAGTTTTTGGTTCATTATTTCCCACCTCATCTTGTGTTTGGATTAAAACTCTTTAAAAATCTTCTTTCCAATTATACCCTTGAATTATTATGTAATTTCGTCAAGGTAGATAATTGCCGGACAATATTATTTTTCTATGCCTTCTAACTAGCTATGAGAAAAACAATTTTCTTGTCATGTTTGCTATTTTTTCACTTGAATTATTTGAGGATAAATAATTGTCATCTTAATAAATTGATCACTCATAAAATGTCAATTTTCAATTTTAAAAAGATAAACCATCTACTTTTAAAATCGAAAAGACGGTCAACAATGGTAAAATTGAATAAATCATCTACATTTACACATAAAAATTGCAAGTTATAGTTTTAATATGTATGTAATTTTTTAAATTGTTCAAAATACAAATAATTAGAAAACCACACAAATATATATATATATATATATATATCAATTAAGATCGCAAACGTCATGCAGTGATATAATTATCTTTTTAATTAGTAAATGTCAAATAACTCACATTTTAAATTTGTATTGATTTGTATTGAATTTATTTAGTAACAAACAACTCTTTCTAAATAATTTGTATGCTAATTTATTTAAATAATTTACTAGTATAAATATAAAACATAAAATCAAGAAAATAAATAAAATAATTAAAATAATTTGAGGGATATTTTTATCTTTACATAGACTTATCCCATGGTATTATATCATATGTATTACTATAATACCTCCAAATGGAAGGTATTAGTAATACATCATATAATACCATGTAGGATGTATAACTAATCTATGGATTAATTATACATAGGCCCAAATTCCTAACAAACATAGTACTAAATAATATCATACATAATACATGAACTATTTCTTTTAATGCGACCTACCAAACGACCCTTAGTGGCTTGTACACGTGACAACCAGATTTTTGGGGGTTTTAATAGAAAGAATAAGTTTTCTGCTTTATCTTATTTTTGTTTTATATTTCCGCATTTTTTTCGTTTTTCGTTGAGATAAGGTTGACTTGTCTTGGTGAAAATAGACAAGTGTCATCGCGTCCATTTTTGAATCGTGACAAGAATCTTTTCCAAATTTGATATCATATATATTCATAATGATACCATAAATGCTTTAGGGCGTCTTCAAGATATGTTTTCATATACTGCTATCAATTACAACTCGTTTTTGCTCAATGAATACAAAATATCCATGCTTTAGCACCTGATGCAATGACTCCTGGCGCAACCGCAAGCACCAGTTTAACTTGAGGGGTGGTTGATTCCTTTGGAAAGAAGGACAAGAAAACACTTTTTTGTATTTGATAAAAAGATAAATATCTATATATTTATTTAATAATATAGCATCTTGTTTAGTTACAACATAAAATTCACTTTTTCTTATTATTTAATCTAGGTGCTTTGCCAAGAATATCACACAATTTGGGTGGAAGGAGTATTTATATTTATTTATTACTATAGACTAGCACAGCTCATCTATTTTTATTCTTTTATAAACCTCCCTCACTAGAGCTTCCATGATTTGCATCGATCCAAACAATTTAATGATCGGTCCTAAGAGGATGTGGCAAAGACAGCTGTGAAGTAGGTAATGACGTGCCTCACAAGATTTTGGTTGAAAAGGCTGCAATATTGTGGCTGGCAAATGAATCACCGATTTTGGGAAGAAATTTTTTTAATATTACTGACTAATTTAAATTTATATTATATAGGATTTCGTTTGAGGAAAAATATTATAGAAAATAATGACTTTTTATATTATTTAATTATTAGACACACTTAGGAAGCTTTGAATTTGTTCATCTTTCACATAAATATAATTAATATGAACGTTCTTTCACTTTAACATTCATATTTGGTAGTAATTCAACTGGCCTTTAGTGTTCGCTTTTATCATTATAAAATAGTAATAAAAAGAATAAAGAAAGTGAATTACTAGCTTCCATTTTCTTTTCCACAAATTGGAGTTGAGTATTTTGACGGTGTGAAATATAGTGTTCATTCAACCCTATCACACTCATAATTAAATCATATGTGCTTCTTAAAGTCTATATTTGTTTGCTTCTACCCTCACAATTTTCAGAAAATGACAGCAAATTTGTATATGTGGTCCATTATTTATTATGCCTACGTAACACATGTTTGATAAGATTGTTGGAATAAAAAAAAATTAAGAAAAAAAAAATTTCGTCATTTTTTTTTTTTTTTTTGCATTAACACACATATAATATCATGTTCTAATCGAGGAAGTTTGAATAAAACTCTAAATCCGCCCCTGATTTGAATATGTATCTGTTTGATCAGTGCATAATTAAAATGTTAAATTAAAAGTAAAAATATTCTCTCTATTAATTAGACCTTTCTAAGTTAGTCAATTTGAGGAATAAGTTTGATAGTGAAATTAAAGCAGCACACTATATAATAATCAAACTTAACTAACTTGTGATATATGCTGCCAATCTTAATAGCGTGTGCAATATAATGTGAAAGCGTGAAGACTTAGCACCAAAATTTCTTCTTCTTTTCTTCTAAAATGCTACGTCGTTACGTACGACTTGTGAAATTAATAGGCTGACTTTTTCAAATATGCACAACTTGTTTTGTATATCTATATAGTAGCTTACCTCTTAAGCCACAATCTCTAAATTAAATTCTCATTTCTCATTTTCCCCTCTATCAAAAGAAGAAGTTTGATTATGAAACAATCAATCATGGCGGATTCTAAATTGTATTACAAGGTTAGCCAAATCACAATGACCTTCCTCGTGGTTTTTCTCTTGATATCTGAACGTTCATATGCTAGACCGCTTAATGTTTTAGCGGGTGAAAATATTGTACTTGTGAGTAGCCAGGACTCAAAGTCATGGTCCGATCAGACATATTTCGATGAAGATATGATGATGAAGGTGAGAAGGGAACGTGTGAATATGTTATTACACAGGCTTCCTAAAGGGAAGAAACCGGTGTCTGGACCAAGTAAAAGAACCAACAACCTCAATGACTAGCTTATGAGTTCGAATTGAAACCTCTAATTCTTTCTTTTTTATTGTTTGCTCAAGTTATGGATTCTGTTGTAAATATCACCTTATGTCGATTTGTATGTGTTGCAGCTAATTCCTTTGTAGTTCATACTGGCTTCAAATTTGATTAAATTAGTTTCTCTGCTGGTGTTAATTTGATCTATTAAGAATCCGACTGAAGAATGAAATTGTCTCATTAATTTCCCAACGATTTTTTATTATTCTTTTTTAAAAAAAAGAAGGATTAAGTCAAAGCAAGTGATGCAGCTAGTAGTTACGCCTCTGCTAGAGTTCCAAAATGAAGTAGTGATTTAATATTGAGTTAAAACTATATACAATCATTATCGATTACGATTAGAGCATGTCAAATCGATCAAATTAATATCTTAAATTCATTTTTTGTAATAGTAGACCCCTACAATCAGGATGTATGTCAAATCAATCAAATTAATATCTTAAATTCATTTTTTCGTAATAGTGCATCCATCATTTCTGAATCGTAGATAAGCTACTTGCTTTATATTGAAAATAGAGGGGGGGAGGATCAAATGAAATTAGCGTCATAATGACGTCTCCCTATTAGAAAGTAGAAACTGGGTTACAGTGAGGATTGTACGATCATGATCTTTTGTCAAAAGCAACCCATAATTCAGCAATGAGTTGCTGACTATCTGCAAATTAAATATATCACAATATTTTGATTTTGATGATAGTATAAATGCTCGGAGACATTCTACTCTAGGACATTACATTAACAAACAATGCAATCAACTAGTTATTATAAAATACTCCCTCCGTCCCTTTTTAGTTGTCCACTTTAGAAATGACACACAGATTAAGGCAACAATGATTAGCACAGTGAAGTTACAATTTTACCCTTATGACAACTTTTCACTTCAAAATTACAACCACTTATTTGAATTAAAGTGAAATAAATTGGAGGGAAACAACATACACTTTTACAATTTTCAAGAAGTGTAAATAAGGGTATAATAGGAAAAAATTTGTTGTCCTTTCTTGATTTGTCAAAATGGACAACTAAATAGGGACAACTAAAAAAGGAAATATGGACAAGTAAATAGGGACGGAGGGAGTA
Organism: Solanum verrucosum; assembly: GCF_900185275.1. NCBI lineage: Eukaryota > Viridiplantae > Streptophyta > Magnoliopsida > Solanales > Solanaceae > Solanum > Solanum verrucosum. The sequence continues at coordinate 1,427,139 of NW_026019996.1, read as the reverse complement.
CAAGTTAAGAAGTAGTCTGACGTACGAACGATGTTGAATTTGAGAAACCCAATCACTATACTACGAGTCTAGACCACAAACAATATTAATGTTCAGAGTCAACAATATTGATGATCTCAGGAGAGACAACAAATCATCAAACTGTCTCACATGGTCTATGTGTAAACTTTTTCTACCAATTAAAGCATTAGTATCTCAAAAATAAATTCAAACTATGTGAATGTCGCCATTTTAATATATATATATTTCTATTATATAGAAACATAATGAGGAGGACGACTAAGGTATATTGGTCATTTCACTCAATTATAAAAGTGATTTTACTCATTCACGTCACTGTTTTCCAGATAAATCTTAGAAAAATCTACCAACCAACCCTTTCTCACTTCTTCTCTCAATCTATGAACTCTCTCAATGACAAGCCAATTTCAGGTAAGTTTTAACCACAATTTTTGAACTAATATTCTAGTTGATGTTTATTACTATGCCCAACATTCATCTGCTCCCTTTTCGTTTCTTTTTTTGAATGATCTGATTTTTTCCATTTCAGTTCTCTTCATCCTCTCTGTTAGGGTGTTTCAATTTTTGTTTAAATTTCTTCGGCTGACATTCTTGATTGATGTGATTATTGAGTGAAGGATTTTTTTACCGATAGTGAATTAAAACTATGAAAGTTGATGTGGATTGATTTTGTATCGAAAGATATATCGATAGCTTGGGTAGTGAAAAAATTCAGTTCGTTAAGAGTATAATGCTATGACTTCTGCTTTTAGTTCCAACTCTACAGTACAATTGATACTATTTTTTGTATAACTATCAATTGCATTGTTAGTACACCTTGTTGTTTACTTATTAATAATATAAATTTACGTACTAAAACAACAGGGAGGTACATTGTATATGTGCTTCAGTGCTTTGTATGTATTGTAGTGCATTTGAGAATTTAGGTGGGTCTTTACTCTTTCAGAGTTAGTCTATTATATTCTTCTATTTATGTGTGTCGTAAGCTCACTCTTTTAATAAATAGAGTCATTTATATCTTGGTTATCTTTCAATATTGAATTTCAAATTTGACTTGGGATGTGTTGAAGTGTTTAGTATAGACTTACAAAACAAAAGAACCATCTGTTGAATCTAATGAGACTTCAAAAAAAGAACAAAAATATGTTTTGATCTTTAAAGGTGTTTTTTTTTTTAAAAAAAAAAATCATGTGAACATCGATCAGAGCATTTATGCTCGATTCTGCCTCTTGGAGGCATGACAAATGAAGCTATTGCCTCATCAATTGAGTGAGGGGAATGGGAACAAGAGAAACCTTGTGGTTGTTTCAGCTAAAAATGAAAGCAAACCACATTTCTTGACCTTTCTGTTTGATATGGATCTCTAACTAATAAATAACTTTCTGTTTAGGAGCTCTTTTTTGCTCAATTTAGTGTCCAATGCAGCAAGCAGTAGTAGAGAAGAACATAATCATTCTGCAGCATATTTTTCTATTTCTACTATACAGAAGAGCGAAGTAAGGGATGACCACTGGCAATGTCATAAATATGCTCATCTTCAAGGGTAATATATATTTTTTATACTTACTGAGTTTTAGCCATCCACATACTTGGTCTTTCTTTTCGCTTCTAGAGCTTTCTCTCTTTCCCCTCACATCTATATTAAGGGAGAATGAGATGACTCAAGCAAAGAAGTAGGCAAGGTGATCTTCTTCTTCATTATGCTCAAGTTCTGTAATTGTTGGTGATCTTCTTCTCCATTATGCTAAGTTAGGTAATTGTTGGTATTTACTATCAAGATGAGCTTGGAATCCTATGCCCTAGCTAGATTAGGATAACTGTTTTTGAAAATTATAAGGGATGTGGTTGAGGTGTTTGACAAAAATTCAAAGAGAAAAGACAGATTCTTTCATCAGCAATCTTCGTGTTTGGTAAGCTAAAAAACATCTTTTACTATATTTTATTTATTTATTTCATTTTTTATCATTTCCATTCCTTTTGTATGAACTGAACTTCAAATTGTATCTATCTTCTTCTATTTCAATACTTTGTTTAGTAGTTGTTATCCTTTTTGGGTGTATGTATGTGTTCGTTAATAGAAGTTAGTAGTAACTCCTTTCATTTGTCCCCAAAACCGACTAGCATAGTGCTTTTTGAAGGTTAAAAAAAACTATATGTAATTTCTTTTTATCTGCTTAAGGTTGGTAGGTATAATTATTAGATACTTGTGTTGATGCATTGTCGAGGTTAGTGCAAGGTGACTCGGACACTGACGATTGGAGAACACTCTAGAAAGTTCTGCCATATCTTCCAACTCCACAGATATTCAGATTTCTCCTAAGAATAATAGTACGTGAGGCATTGCTTCTGTTCTAAGCTACAGTCCTATCCCTACCTATTAAAGAATGGGAGAATGATCAGACCAATAAAGTGTCTAGCAACTGGATGTAAGATAAGGTAACACTCTGGATCCTCCATACTTGCAGAATGAATGGATTAGATATGGTCTTAATTTTCTGTTTTCGGGCAAGGGGTGAAAGCCATAAGAGAAGGTTACGCTATCAGTAAGGAAGAGGGGGGGGGGGGGGGGGGGGAAAGTGTTGCCATCTATCTCAATCAATTTGTCGAGGTGTTTGAAATCCAGCCTGGCTCAAAGAATTTATCTTACTATTCAACCCATTGTTTTGTCAACAAATATCATCTTTGATAATTTTCCATTCCTTTCCTGCCGAGCCGCCTCTCTTTGCCATTCGATTCTTCTGCCTTTATTGATCCTGGCTTGCATTTTCTTTTATAACAACTTCATCGACCTACCACACTAGGAGACTAAGCGTGCAATCACTTGTTCGAACATAGTGGGTTGCTATACACTTAAGTGGTCTGATCATTCTTGTCATCTTCTTATTTTATTGTAGCAAGATTTAATAGAGTATGCATATGTGGTTTTTCTATTGAAGGATATTTGATGTTCACCAATAGTTTAAAAAAATGTCATAGCTAGAAAAGTTATATTTTGTTTACATGTTTAAGTAAAATTTGAATTGGAAAAGCAGGGAATTGTTTGATTCCATTAGTGATTGACATTATTCATTGGCATTTGTTAGGATATGCCTAATGTGGCATATACTGATTTGGGAGATCAAATTTCGGAGTAACTCGAAACTGGAAAAGCAAGAAATTGTTCGATTCCATTAGTGTTTGACAATATTCATCGATATTCGCTCGGAAATACCTAATGTGGCATCACTGGTTTGGGAGATCAAATTTCAAAATTACTCGAACCAGGAAAATCAAGAATTTGTTTGATATCCCATAAGTGCTTGACAATATTCATCGGCATTCATTCGGACAAGCATATTATGGCATAATGGTTGCATATCTGTGAATTATTTTAAGATTTTTGGTCGTTATATCTATATTTGATGAAGAACAATATGATAGAATTTTTGTTCTAAACAATGACTTCATTTTAGCTTATTATGTGCATATATGTATTTTCTCATATTACTTCTGTTATTGGTGTCCGTGTATAGCTATGTAGTTTCACTTATTATAGCTACTTGTGGGTCTAAAGTTCTTGATTTAGATTTTCTAAAATGGTTTTTGCGTTGTTGATGCAGATATTCTTCTTGAAAAATGAAAATCAATTCAGAAGTAAAAGAAAACTCCTTAATTTTGGTTAAGCAACGCACCGAGACTGTAAGTTACTTGCTTTGTTCTATAATTGTTTTTATAAGAGCCTATTCCTCATTTAACTCTCGAAACAATAGTTACTTTGGTTTGTGAATTTTGAATAGTATCAATAGTAGAATATAGCAGCCCAACGGTGTTGATTTTAGCTCTTCATTTGTCAATATCATGTGCATCCTTACGGCTAGTCAAATTTCTTTTCCAGAGAGTACTTGAGTCACCTTTCATGAGAAAGAGATGTATTGTTAAGGAAGGATTCTAAAAAAATACAAGCATCAAATTTTGTACACAACGCACACTCGCAAACACTTAAATACGATCAGTTGAGGTAGTGAATTATTTTTTACAAGTATGCTTGCATGACTTCTAATCCAATTCTTTATGTTTTTTATGATGTGTCGCACATGTTGACATTTGAATATGCTGAAGGTTCTTTTATCAAAAATGTGTTTCTCGATGAAAGGCTTAATTTGTATCTTTGTGGGTTTATCGGGCAGTATTTACTGATCAAAAAACTATATTACAGTTCCTTTTCCTTTTCCTTTTCTATTTTTCCATTTTCTCTCTTGGAATAAGTAAGGGGTATTCATATAGCGTGCATAAAGTAGTTTGGAATTGATCATAGTTCATTACTTATTTTTTTAATATTATATCTTGCTTAAATTATAATCAATCAAACAATGTTAATGACCATATATAAGTGTTTTCCACCCATAATTAGCATCTCATGCAGTTGGATATAATCTTCATACTATCTGCATTTTTTAGATGGATATGGTACTTGTTGCATATAGAAAATCCTCCAAACAATAAAAAGATGATAAGAAGACTGTGAACACAATTCATGTGTATGGTTAAGACTGTCTCATCAGTAGAAATGTAGAATAGAATGGACTATTCCTAAATCAACCCTAATTTTTTCTTTAACCTTACTTTGAAAACTAAATATTTTTCATGCTTCATGCCCATGGGTATTATTTTTCTTTGTTGTTACTTTTAGCTGTTGGATTGAAAATTTGAAATCATGTCCACCCTGAAAAAAACACTATGTCTAGAAACTCTAGATCATTAGCACCTGATACATTTATCTGTAACACGTATGCACACTGTATTGCTTAGTTGCTTTCTTTAATAACCTATTGAATAAATATAATGATGAACTATATGCCATTGTGCTCCGAGGTATTTGATTGATGTGAAGATTGGTGTATACTCATCCAGGAAATATTTGTTTTGGCCTTGGTCGCAGATGGTATTCATCTACTCTGAAAATGGTCGAAGAGTGATTCTAATTTGACTGGCCAGGTAAAGGAGTTTAAGAAAAAGGCTTATATATCTCTTGTGGGACACTTCTATTGTCTATAAGAAAATGGCCTTTAAGTTTACGTTTGGCGGCTGACCAACATGTTTATGTTGTAACTATGTCAATCACGGAGTGGGATGTTGTTGACCAACAATCTGCCTAGCAGTGTTGTAGGAGCATTTTCACCTTGAGTAGCTTTAACAGAGTGGGGTGTTGTTGACCAACTTGTTGTTTAATTTGTTCTTCCTATGTTTTATTGTCAAAGTTGAAGTATATGAAGAATGACTTTTCTCTTGAGGTTAATATATTTGCCCCCATGAAATTATAGGTGCTTAGATGGTTCTTACTTCTCACCAAGGCTAATGATTACATCTCTTATGCGTTACTGCCTGGTGAGGTGACTATTTGGAGTAGAAACATGCTCGACAACGGCTAAAAGTTTTACATTATGGTTTATATGCTTCTGTAGCAGGAGTAGAGGATTGGAGGAAGAGTCTAAAGCGAGATGCATGCTCTTTTTTTTTTAAAACAAAGACCCAATGGGTCAAATTTTATTATAATAAAACATGTACTACATGGTAACAGAGAGAAAAAAAATAAAAAGAATAAAAAATCTAAAAGGAAACGACACAATTGAAAAGGGGGAAAGTGGAAAATGGAAAGAAAGAACTGGAAATGTCTTCTTCTCTTCCCTTTGAGACATCATCGAGCAGCAACTAAAATGTCAAGGAATTGGATCTAATGTTGCTGCAATTGTGGGTTGATGAAGTTTTTTTGAGCTGTAGATCTATTGAGTTGCGCTGTTAATTTGAATCGCCTTGCATCTTTTCACCCCAGGTAAGATCAGCTATCCCTTGCCCAAATTTAAGTTCAAGTGGGGTGAATCCAATCAAGGGATTAATACCACCACCCTCCCTTAAACCTAAGTAAAGTTCACTTGACTTATTAATTTTTGCGAGGCCTATTGTAGAGTTTGTGAAAGATACTGTTGAATCATCCTTCAGCTCATGCAAGTAATTATGAAGAAATATATTTTATTTGAACCTCTGAGGCTCTTGAGTCAAAATGATGATTTGGCTGCAATTGGAAAGAGCAGCGAAACTTTTGTAAAACCAATTCCCTTATGCATGTTGATAACTCCATGAATGGAGATTAAGACTTAGAGAATTTACAGAGCATTTGAAAGAAGAAGAAGAAAGAAGATTGTATTAATGTCTTGATACAGTGAATTTGTACATACATGCTTTTATATACTACCCTCACTATGAATGAATACAAAATATCTCTTAACAAACTTTGTAACTAACTATTGTCATGTCATCAGCTAGTAACTAACTTTTGGAAGCTTCTAACTAACATAACCATAAGCTTTGTTATTTCTGCATTTGCTAAGACTCCCCCTCAAGCTTATGGTTGAAATATATTTTTCATTCCAAGATTGCTTAGTAGTAGATGGTGTTGTCCTTGTCCAAGACTCTTTGTGAGTAGATCAGCAAGTTGATGCTTGGTGTTAATATATTCTGTCTCTAGTATTCCTTGACAAATTCTTTCTCTTATAAAGTGACAGTCTATGTCTATGTGTTTTGTACGCTCATGGAAGATAGGATTAGCTGCTATTTGTATTGCTGCTTTGCTATCACATACCATTTTTATTGGTACTGTTATATTGACTCCCAACTCTTTGTATAAGCCTATCAACCAGGTTATTTCAGCTGCACATGTGGCCATGCTCCTGAATTCTGCCTCAGCTGAACTTCTTGACACAGTCCCTTGCTTCTTAGACTTCCATGATATTAATCCTCCTCCAAACTTCACTAAATACCCTGTAACTGATTTTCTTGTTTCAAGACATGCCCCCTAGTCAGAGTCACAATAAGTTGTTAGTTGTGTAGTTTGTTCTGCTGGCATTAGTAATCCTAGACCATGTGTTTCTTTGATGTATTTTACTGCTCTTAATGCTGCCTCCATATGTGACTCCTTAGGACAATGTATGAACTGGCTAAGAACTTGTGCAGTAAAAGCAAGATCATGCCTAGTCATAGTCAGATAGAGAAGCTTTCCTACCAACTTTTGATACATTACAAGATTAGCAAGTGGTTTATCATGATCAGGACTTGAATCAGTCACATGCTCATCATATTGAATTGATGTGAGTCTTTTGTTCAGCTCCAAACGTGTATGAACTGGCTTTGCTTCTCCTAGTCCAATTTCAGACAGCAGCTCCAAAGCATATTCCTTTGTGTCATCAGGATGCCCTTGTTTGATCTAGAAAACTCAATGCCTAAGAAGAATTTTAATTCCCCTAGGTCCTTCATTTTGAACTTCTTTTGAATTTTTTGTCTTGTATTACATAAAAGTTGGTGGTTGCTTCCAGTGACTAGAAGATCATCTACATACACCAATATCGCCACAATATCATTCCCACTTTGTTGTGTGAATAGAGAGTAGTCATAATGACTTTGTTTGAACCCCATCTGGACTAGTGCCTCAGTTAACTTCATGTTCCATTGTCTAGGTGCTTGTTTCAAGCCATACAATGACTTGTGGAGTTTGCAGACCTTGTGACTCTCCCCTTGTCTAGCAAAACCACAGGGAATGTCCATGTAGACCTCTTCGTGTAAATCACCATTCAAGAAAGCATTGTGGACATCCATCTGATATATATACCAGCCTTTGGAAGTAGCCAAAGCAACCACAGACCTAACAGTCACCATCTTTGCCACAGGGCTAAAAGTCTCACCATAATCAAGCCCTTCTTGTTGACTAAAACCTCTAGCCACAAGTCTGGCTTTATACCTTTCAACCTCCCCAGAAGCTAAGTACTTAATTTTATATATCCATTTGCAGCTAATAGGCCTCTTACCAGGTGGTAGATCCACTATGCTCCAAGTCTGATTGCTTTCCAGAGCATCAAGCTCTGCTTGCATAGCCTGTCTCCATTTAGGATCATTAGCAGCTGAGTAAGCACTCAAGGCCATTCTATATGTCGAAGACAAGTGGTTGTATGACAGGTGATCTGCTAGTGAATAAGAACATGCAGTAGACTTAGGCTTAGAAACAAAGTCATGCAGCCATAGAGGGGGCTTGGTGGACCTTGTTGACCTTCTAGGAAGCACCTCAGTAGGTGGAGGGATCACACCAGTAGACTCAGGTGAGGCTGGTTGAGCACAATCAACAGAGGAAGATGGTGGAGATAAAACAACTGGAGGTGGAACAGAAGAGACATAGTCCATAATTGGAAACATAACATTAGGTGAGGCTTGGAGATGTCTGTAAGGAAACAAATCTTCTTGAAACACCACATGCCTATTTACAGAGAACATTTTGGCATGAATATCATAAATAATATAGCCCTTTTGTGTGGAGGAGTATCCCATAAACACAGTAGGAACTGCTCGTGCAGAAAATTTATCAGGTTTCTGAGGACTTGCAGCATAACACAAACAACCAAACACCTTGAGATGAGACAAGGCTGGAGGATGCCTGTACAATTTTTCAAAGGAGGATTTGTAGCCTAGTAATTTTGTAGGGATTCTGTTGAAAATATAAACAGCAGTGAGAACACACTCCCCCCAGAATCTCAAAGGGATAGAGTCTTGAAATCTTAAAGCTCTGGCCATATCAAGAATGGTTATGTGCTTTTTTTCAGCAACCCCATTTTGTTGTGGGGTATACACACAAGTAGTCAGATGTAGAATGCCCATGTTACTCAATAGAGTTTGAAACTCAGTGCTGAGGAACTCATATCCATTATCAGACCTGAATGTTTTAACACTTGTGGAAAATAAGTTTTGAACTCTTGTAAGAAAATGTTGTATAAAAACTATGGAATCAGCTTTTGAAGCAATCAAAAATACCCACGCATATCTGTTGAAGTCATCTACAATTGTAACAAAATACTTCTTTCCATTGTGAGTAGGAACTTTATAAGGTCCCCACAGATCACAATGAATCAATTCAAATACAGCAGTAGTGTTATGAACACTTAAAGGGAATGGAAGTTTAGATTGTGTAGCTACAGGGCACACAGTGCAATGAGAACAATCTGTGAAGTTTAGGGATTTGAGAGACTCATGCCTCCTTATTACATCAATAGGAGCATGTCCTAATCTCCTAGGCCAAACATCACTAGAAACAGACTGATCAGATACATGAGATACACTAGTAGTGTGAACTAGACTTGTGACTTGATTCTTCATGAAGGATGTAGAGTCCATGCTCTTCTTTACCAATCCCCTTCACCTGACCAGTGGAGAGGTCCTGGAAAATGCAAAAATCAGGAAAGAATGCTACCATACAATGTAATTCTTTGGTGAGTTTTGAAACTGACAACAAGTTGCACTTGAACTCAGGGATAAAGAGAACATTAGATATGGAATTGTTTGTGAAGACATAAGACCTTCCAACATGAGATACTGATACATCTTTTCCATTTGGTAGGTGTACTCTATTATCTGTATGAGAAAATGTCTTTTTTGCTTTATCAACAAGGTCCATGTTAGATGTAATATGATGAGAGGCTCATGTATCAATAATCCATTTACTGCTACAACTACTACTACAAGATAAAGTTGTAAGAGAGCTACCTGCATTTGCAACAGTGGCAATGTTTGCAGAAGACTCTCCTACCTTGTCTCCTCCAGACTTTGTGAGTAGGTGTAATATTTGTTGATATTGATCTGAAGTGAAGAATGCACCACTACTTGATCATGCACCAACTCCTGATTGACATGAGTCATTTCCACACTCTTCTGAAACAGTAGCTTGATTAGCATACACATTTGGCTTCCTTTTAGATTTGAAATCTGCAGGATATCCAACAATCTTATAGCACTGTTCCCTAGAATGTCCTTTGCACCCACAATGCTCATACACAAGCAATGACTTCCTGGCTTTGTAGCTTCCTCTAGAAGTACTAGCACCACTGCTATATCCACCACCAGATCCTCCTGAGTATGAACCACCTGCTCCACTTGGAAATGAGTTTTTAGATGTACCTGCTCCACCACTGTAGGTGTTGTTTCTATGAGTATGAGTATACATTGTTGTTCCTTCTATCACCCCTGAGCTTTTAGAAGCAGAACTAGCTAGATTTCTCTGACTCTCTTGGTCAATAATAAGGGCATAAGCCTTGTTAAGTGTTGGCATTGGACTCATCATGAGAATCTGGCTTCTAGGAGTTGAGTAGGACTCATTTAGTCCCATAAGGAAGTGTGAGAGCCTTTAATAGTCACAATGTTCACCAAATTTCTTCGACTCTGGACAGGGACAACTAGGACAAGGCATAAGAGCATCGTACCGTCCCACAGATCTCTTAGCCTAGAATGATAGTCAGCAACAAACATAGTTCCCTGCACCAATGTGTGAATCTCTCTATGCAAATGAAAAATCCTAGATCCATTTACTGTATCAAACCTCTCTCTCAGATCTAGCCACATTTTTCGTGCATCTGAAGCATACACTACAGAGCTTAGGAGTCCTGGTCGTACAACATTTATAATCCAGCTTAATACTACAGCATTGTTTTCCCACTGATCAAACAGAATTGGTTCAAACATTGACTTAGGAAATCGTCCATCTACAAAGCCTAGCTTGCTTTTCCCTACCAATCCAATCCTAAAAGACCTACTCCACAAAGCATAGTTTTCTGAACCAGTTAACTGCAGAGAGATCAAAGAACTATCTGGAGTATCAGTGTGTTGAAGAAATAACGGATGATTGTGATCAATTACTGGAAATACAACTTGAATTGAAGTTCTATTTCCAGTGCTTGTCTCCTCAGATGCACTTCCATTCGCCATTGTTGTTGAACTTTAGTTTTGATGCTTCCTTTCAATTCACTTTGAATCAGTGGTGAATCTGAGCACCTTTTGCTTAGCTACTTGTTGTTTAACCCTTCACGATCGAGGGCTCTGATACCATGATAACTCCATGAATGGAGATTAAGACTTGGAGAATTTACAGAGCATTTGAAAGAAGAAGAAGAAAGAAGATTGTATTAATGTCTTGATACAGTGAATCTGTACATAGATGCTTTTATATACTACCCTCACTATGAATGAATACAAAATATCTCTAACAAACTTTGTAACTAACTATTGTCATGTCATCAGCTAGTAACTAACTTTTGGAAGCTTCTAACTAACATAACCATAAGCTTTGTTATTTCTGCATTTGCTAACACATGTTTTGGAAAATATCCAGAAAAGCAACTATTCCTCAGGAGTATGAAAAACTGTCCTTATCTTTCTATAATTCAGATGCCTTTATGGTCTGTATTTTTTATGTAATAGCTAGTCTTTAAATAAATTAGATCAATCAATGTTGATATTTCTTGACTCCCTGCACCAATAAGCACAATTTTTTCGTTTATATTTTCATTTGTCCTAATGTTGGTGGATAAAATTATTTTGCAGTTGTCAATGAGAGGCGACAGATATCCGATGAAATTAGTGTGTACCTAACAATTATCCCAAAAAAATTATATATATTTGTTGCTTCTTTCGATGCACTTTCTTGGTAGTGTGTTAGAAATAAAATCTTGTTTTTGTCAGATATATTAATTTCATCAAACATTATTATGACACTGAGTTTGAAGTAATTATCTCATAAAAACCATACATTCTTATATTCCTTCCAGTAAATTTATACCCGCGTATTGCCCCAAATAATTTTTCATCTACACCTATACTGTTAAGTGAAATTAACATATGTGACATTAAACAGAGGAATCGACATGCATAATTTTAGTATACTGATCAAACAACATTTAGTTAAATACAAGAATTATAATACAGACTATTGCTTTGATACGTTTACCATTTATCGACATTAAAATTATCTTTTGATACCATGGATGACAACTTTTACATTATATAATTAACAACTTACTGCATCTCCAACAAAATAGAAATGATAAAATTATCTTGTAGTTGAGGACGTGGAATAGTTATACTTTTATAACTTTTAATTCAAAAAAATGAAAAGGAAATTACAGCCAAAGAAAGTATATAGTAATCTTATGTGTTGGGTCTGTGCTGAGCACGTGCTATCCCTATCTAATATATATATATATATATATTGTCTTGGTCGGCACATCTCAGGATCAGGGCATTAAATTTTGAAGTTCCATTTAGCGGGCGTTTGTTAATGTTTCATTGTCTATTTTTTCAAAAGATAATTTTTATTTTCAAAATTGGAGTTGTTTTTTTGTAAGTAATTTAGAGTGAAAAAAGTGTAAAATATTGTAAAACTTAAGGACAAAAGAACAATATAAAGATGAAGACAAGAGGAACAATATAAGATAGCTTTCTTTCTTTCAAGTGTTCATCAAATCTTCAAGTGTATACAATATGAACCCTTATGCCTCTATTTATACTGTAACATAGAGGCATACAAAAGGTTAGTCATAAACATGACATTAACATGAATATAATGGAAGAGGTTATGGAGGTAAAAGGTTACAAGAATAATGATCATAAAGGTGGATGTTATCTTCAAAATTGTTGGGAAAATTACTACATTATTGATATTGGGCAAAAATTATAAAGTAGTGAATAACTTAACACAAACACTGTGCCGTGGCAAGCCACTGCCTTGAAAGTGATTTCGGCCAGACTCCGGTGCAAATCGTTGTAGCCGGTTGCTTCCCAAGGTTCCACAGTTACTCTCAAACACGTGCACTCGTGGCTGAAAGTTTGGAGTTGCACGAAAACAATTGCCTAGAAATCCACAATAGGAAGAAGGAAATTTAAGCCAATAAAGGAATTAGTGGAGATAGTAAATGAATTCTTCTGTGTATTTAGCTCCCAAATGATACTCCTTAAATAGAAAAATCATTTACGTTTTCAACCATCAAAAGAATGTAAGAAACTAACGTATAATAAATGTACTCTTACTTTAATGACGAATTTGTCATAATACAAAAGTAACTTCAAGTCTTCTGAATGCTTCCTATATTTTCTTACAAAGTTAAGAAACTGACACTTGAGATAAATGTGAACCATTAATCTGGAAGTAACTCTCCTATTTCACATACACTAACGACTTAGCAATGTTCACATGAAAATCCACGTTCCCCCACTAATGCAAAGATAAAGAATAAGAATAATTTATGGGCAAAAGAAAGGAACATGTACTTAAGTGTCAATATCTTTCGATTTGAATTGACACGTAGTGAAATGAGGCAACAACATATACCCACTAAGTGAAGTACTCTTGAACTAAATGGACATAAGTTGTGCCCCCACAACACATACCATATCCTTGATTTTATACAAACTCCGCAATCCAACAAAATGTTTTTATGGTCATGCACACACACCTTGGGTCTTATGAGTGCTCTAGAAAGACGACCCATGTCTTTCATAAAAGGCGACCACACCTTTACACTCACGTAGGTGATTCCATCAAGTTTATCTCAAATAGACCACCTTAAGGCTATAGAATCATTAAGAGGAAAATAAGTTGAACCTTATAAAACACTGCCTCACGCCATAGGGATAGAAAATGTGGTGTATATTGAGGCCTAATGGGTTCACTATACTGCCTCAATCAATGGGCTTTAGCCCTATCCCCTCGATGTTTCAAGGATTATTTTCCTTTCCAAGCCCTTGGTTATAGGATCCGCCAAATTTCTTTTGGACCTTACATATTCCAAGGAAATAACACACAATTTCAACAACTTTTTTACTGCACTGATGCGAATATGTCTCTTTTTTCCATTGTACACACTAGTTTTGGCAATTCCAATGGCTACATGTGAGTCACAATGAACAGAGACTGGTGAAGCTTGTCTTCCCCACAATGGCACATCCGCCAAAAGATTTCTCAGTCACTCAGCCTCCTGCCTTGCCAACTCAAGAGCAATGAATTCTGATTCCGTGGTAGAACGTGCTATACATGTCTGTTTGGAAGACTTTCACGAAATAGCACATACACCCAAATAAACACATAGCCACTGGTGGAGCTAACTTCATCATTGTTAGTTACCCAGTTTGCATCACAAAAGCTTTCTAAAACAGCAGAAAATTTGTTAAAATGCAAAGACCAATTCATAGTACCTCTCAAATACCTTAGCAAGCGATGAAGAGCATTTCAGTGTTCACTACTGAGATTATGAGTATATCTACTCAATCTACTAACAACATAAGCTATATCAGACCGAGTATAGTTCATGCAAAACATTACACTCTCAATTATTTTAGCATATTGAATTTGAGAAACACTAGACTATTTATTATTTCTCAAGTGTATGCTAGAATCATAAGGAGTTCTCATTGGAACTACATCAAAACAATCAAATGTTTTCAACATCTTTTCAATGTAATGAGACTGGCACAAAGAAAAATCATTAGCAGTTCTTTTGATTTTAACTCCCAAAATCACATCTGCTTCACCAAAGTTTTTTTTTTCAAATTTAGAAGACAAATAGTTCTTGGTCTCATTAAAAACATTCACATTAGGACCAAAGATTAACATGTCATATATATATAAACATATAATCACACAATCTGAACCTATCATCTTAGAATAAACACAGGTATCAGATGAATTTACAACAAAGTCATCATCCATTAATGTGATATTAAATTTTTCATACGATGCTTAGGCGCTTGTTTTAGTCCATACAAGGACTTTCTAAATTTGTATACTTTATCCTCTTGTCCTGGAACCACAAAACTCTGGTTGAGTCATATAGATCTCTTCCTCTAAATCACTATTTAGAAATGTTGTTTTGACATGCATTTGATGTACCACTAAATCATGAATAACGGCTAAAGAAATAAGAGTCCTAATGGTCACTATTTTAGTCATAGGAGAATAAGTATCAAAGTAATAAACACCTTTCTTTTGGTTAAAACCCTTAATCACAAGTCTAGCCTTATATTTATCAATTGTACCATCAGGTCTCAATTTCTTCTTAAATAACCACTTGCTACTTATGGGTTTACAACCTTTAGGCAAATCATAAAAGTCCCAAGTGTGATTAGAAACTGTAGAGTCTAATTCACTTTTAATATCCTCTTTCCAAAATATAACATCTATTGATCTCATTGCTTCATCATAAGTCTTAAGGTCTTCTTCTATTAAATAGATAGACACTAATTCATCATTTAAAACATTAATATCAAAATTTTCATTTAAAAAATAGTGTTAAAATCAGGACCAAAATTAGTCTCAACTCTACGTCTTTTACTCCTTCTAAGTTCTTTTTCATTCTCATTAGAAATAACATTCGAAGAAAGCACAACATGAGAATTAACTGACATAGATGTAGAAGCATTGCTTTGCACATCACTTGATACATTAATTTTTAAAGGAAAAATATGCTCAAAAAATATTGCATCTCTAGGTTCACAAATAGAGTGATCACTTAGAGACATAAATCTATATGCATCACTATTTTGAGTATAACCAATAAAGACAGTATCAGAAGTCTTAAAACCAACATTTACACGTTTAAAATCAGGTAGATAAACCTTATCCAAACACTCTCACAGTCACGCCCCGAGCCTACACCCTGGGTGGGACTGGTACTCTAAAATCATTGTTGGCCCAAGCGAACCCCTGGCCTGTCTTACTTACTCAGCGAAAGACTTAAACTCAATAAAAATAAGTTTATATAATTAACTAGAATGTTATAAAAGAACACTCAACTGGCCATTAAGGCAAACTCAAGTCTCAACATGAAATAATGACAATGAAAAGACTAAAGCACTAACATCTGACTGTCTATGAAGCCTCTAAAACAACTGAGATGGATGTCGAGACAGGGCCCCCAATCATCCTAACAAATGAAATACTGAAAAGAACTAAAAGCAATAAAGGAGTCCTACGAAATGCAAGGAGGCTCACCACTGACTCTGAAGTACTCAACTAGATCAACGGTACGCCGGATGCCAATCCTAGTTACCTGTGTCTGCATCATAAGACGATGCAGGCCAACTGGCATCAATACATTGAATGTACGAGTATGCAAGTTGGAAAGCTAAAACAACATAGGCTTGAAAGAGAATCTGAAGAACTTATCTGGCTCAACTTAACTCAACATAACTAGACTCATTTCAATATAAAGCAATTTAAAAGCAAGTGCAAAATAAGGAAAAGTTGTTTAAAAACATGATGTCAACTTTGTGTATTTAGAAATACAATAACAACTATGTATGTATGCAAAGATACAATATGACCTCTGCTTGTATATGAGAAATACAAATATATATGATGTATATAAAGATACAAAATAATGTTGTGGGAGTTTCTATAACCGACAATCATCACATAAGAGCTATTGTGATGATACAACAATCTCCCTCACGCTGCCAGCGCATCCTATACCCTGCCAAAGGTATAGGACATAAATTACTAAGTGGATCCACTAGTCTATGCGAAAAGGATTCATCTAAAAAGTATGACTCTTTTCTACCCATGATGGCTACATAGTTTATGGGGGTTGTGGGTTCTCTGAACGCTCCCCCATATCAATGCTCAATACTACTCCCAAAATATGATACTAGCTTTTTATGTTTAAAAGCATACTTCTTCTGTGATTTGAGATTAGTGCTCAAAAACTTAACTCAAAGGCTATCTTGGAAATCAAAGTTTCCCATCTTGCTTCATTAGGAAGCGCTTTCTCTTTTCTGAAAACTAGCCCAAAGGCCCTTTGGAAATCGAGGTTTCCTTTCTTGTTTAAATGTAAAAACATTTTAAACCCTTTGGGAATACATAGTCTCCATATACTTTTGAAGAAATGAACTTCAAGATTTACTCTTTACTGAACTTAAAACTTAAGTCTTAAAACAAAGTTAAAACATTTGCAAAAGACTTTTGGAAAACTTTAAGAACTTCTCTAGACTTTGATCTTAACTAATCTTGACTTGACTCTTAACTTGTCCTTGAATCGATTTATGGATTCAATTATTTTAATTTGTGATAGGAAGGATCACATGATGTTTAGGAATGATCTTAAATAGCTAAACATGAGAAAAGTCACAAAATCACCGTCTTGGAACAAGTCCGCGACGCGGAGGTGTTTTAAATAATTGCTCGCGAAATTAAATTTTGAGACAGAGGAGTCCGTGACGCGGAGAAACTTTTTGGTCACTGGGGGAGCAAGTCTGCGACGCAGACTTGCGTGCCAGATCACGGTCGACTTTTTGCTTCTCCGTTTTACAGCTCCAACTCGCCTAAACTTGACTATTGATCTCAAATTCATTTTAGATTCAGATACCCAACATATGGACTCAAGAACCTAACTCAAAACAACTCTATAATTCGACTCAAAGATCTCAGAAACTCCTCAATTCATCCCAATTCAAGAACAACATTCACGTTCAAGAATACATGTCAAGAACATCAACTTTCACACTCTTTTATCACGAATTTCTCTGAACTAAACATGTTTGGGGCGTGGGTGAATGAAACCAACCTTATGAAAGACTCACATACCTTGTAAGATTAATTCCTTGGCGAAATCGACCACCAAATCGCATGATCTTAGCAAAATCTGAGCTTTTCTTCTCCTTTTTTCTCTTTTCTCTTTTCTCCAAGCCCTAGAGTGAATTTCCAATTGACTAAACTTATCTCATTCTGATTTGACCCTTAATTAATTCACTAAAACGAATTAAATTAATTGGGTAAGGAAAAGACTAATCTACCCTTCAAAAATTTGGATTAGACTTTCCTTAATCGCACAACCCAACTTCCAAAGGGCTTAACTCACTCATACGAACTCAGAATCGTGCAAACTTGGCGGCGTTAGAAAGATTATTCCAAGAGATTTCCAACCATATCTAGAAGTACAACTAACTTATTCTGATCTAGGAGTTATGACCGTTTGAAGTTGACCAAAACTCAACTTTTCCTAACTTAAACAAATTTTTCAGATTTTCATTCTTTCCAAAAATGGCTATTTCCAATTATTAGCTTCTTCCTAGTTATTTCAAATTACGAGATGTTACAATATCTCCCCCTTGGGAACATTCGTCCTTGAATGAGATTATTCTTACTAGGCTAAGGGTGTAATATCAAGTTCAAACACCCAACAAGCAAATGCAACAAACAACATGCTCACTCATAATTTAAAAAGTACTAAGAAGAGAATTAGTACCTTGGTCTGCATTTTCTCCGGACTCAAATAGATATGGATATCTCTTCTTCATGTCCTCTTTAGCTTCCCAAGTACCTTCCTAAAAAAATTAATTCTTCTAAATGAGTTTGACTGATGCTACCTCTTTTGTTCTCAACTTGCGAACTTGGCGGTCTAGAATCTGAATAGGAATCTCCTCATAAGATAAGCTATCCTTAATCTTAATATTTTCAGTTGGTATGATCAATGAAGGATCTCCCATGCACTTCTTCAACATGGAGATGTGAAATACCGAATGAACCGCGGCTAACTCTTATGGTAGCTCCAACTCATAAACTGCATTGCCAATCCTCTTGGATATTCGATAAGGTCCAATATACCGGGGACTAAGTTTACCCTTCTTACCAAACCTCATAACACCTTTCATGGGTGAAACTTTTAGATATACCCAATCATCTACCTCGAACTCTAATGCTAACATCAATGTAGGATTTCTGACGACTATGCGCCATTTTCAACCTCTCTTGAATCACCTTCTCCATAGCTCGATGAACTACATCTGGTCCTATCAACCCTGTTTCACCAACTTCAAAACATCCAATAGGATATCTGCATCTTCTCCCATAAAGAGCTTCATATGGAGCCAACTGGATGCTAGAGTGGTAACTATTGTTGTATGAAAATTCAAAAAGGGGTAGGTGATCATCCCAATTACTTTGAAATCGACCACACAAGCGCTCAACATATCTTCTAATGTCTGAATAGTGCGCTCTACTTGCCCATCTGTCTGAGGATGAAAAGAAATACTTAAGTTCACCTTTGAACCCAAATATTTCTGAAATGATTTCTAGAATTGTGCAGTATATTGTGCACCTCTATCTGAAATAATAGAGACTGGGACTCCATGAAGTCTTACCACCTCCTGAATATATAACCTGGTATAATCCTCTGCTGAATGGATAGTCTTTTCCGGCAAAAAGTGGGCTGATTTTGTCATTCTGTCGACAATCACCCAAATAGAAGCATGCTGCCTGCGAGACCTTGGTAAACTTGTGACGAAGTCCATATTAATCATCTCTCACTTCCATTCAGGAAGTTCTATATTCTGAGCCAAATCACCGAGACTTTGGTGTTCTACTTTAACTTGTTGGCAATTTGGGCACTTAGCAACAAATTCTGCAATGCCCTTCTTCATACTATTCCACCAATACACCTCTTTCAAATCGCGATACACCTTTGTGGAACCCATATGAATGAAATATTTGGAGCTATGAGCCTCCTCCATGATCCGCTCTTGAAGTCCATCCACCATTGGTACACACAATCTACCTTGATATCTCAATACGTCATCTCGCCCTTGTTCAAATGCTAATACTTTTTGCTTATGAACATTTGCCTTCAATCCAAGCAAAATAGGGTCTTGGTCTTGCTTGCCTTTTACTTCTGACACTAATAATGATTCAGCCCCATTCATCACCACTACTCCTCCTTATGTGGAATCCATAAGTCTGACTCTCAGGAGTGCAAGCCTTTGCTAACTCTCTCTTTTATTCCTCAACATGGGCAGTACTACCCATAGACAACCTGCTTAAAGCATCAACAACAACATTAGCCTTACCTGGGTGGTAAAGAATACTCATGTCATAATCCTTGAGTAATTCTAACCACCTCCTCTGTCTGAGATTGAGCTCCTTCTGAGTGAACACATACTGAAGGCTCTTGTGATCGGTGAACGCATCCACATGAACACCATAAAGATAATGGCGCCATATTTTCAAAGAAAATACTACAACAGCCAATTCTAAGTCATGGGTTGGGTAGTTCTTCTCATGAACTTTCAACTGTTTGGAGGCATAAGCTATAACTTTGATATCCTGCATTAACACACAACCCAATCCAACTCTAGATGCATCACAATACACCACAAAACCTTGTGTACCTTCTGGTAAGGTCAATACTAGGGCAGTAGTTAACCTCTTTTTCAATTCCTGAAAGCTTTTCTCACAAGCTTCCGACCATTGAAACTTAACTGTTTTCTGAGTCAATTTGGTCAAAGGGCATGAAATAGATGAGAACCCCTCTACGAACCTTCTATAATATCTAGCCAAACCTAAGAAACTCCTAATATCATTTAGAGATATGGGTCTAGGCCAACTCTGCACTGCCTCTATCTTTTGGGTATCAACTCTAATTCCATCACCGGAAACTATGTGGCCCAAGAATGCCACTGACTCAAGCCAAAGCTCACATGTTGAGAACTTAGCATACGACTCCTTATCTTTCAAAGTCTGAAGAACTATTCTAAGATGGCTAGCATAATCTTCTTCATTCGTTGAATAGATTAGTATGTCATCAATGAAGACGATAACAAACATATCTAAATAAGGTTTGGAAACCCTATTCATAAGGTCCATGAACGATGCAGTTGCATTGATCAAACCGAACGACATGACCAGAAATATCACATTCCCTTACTTTCAACTAATGGTAACCTGATCTGAGATCTATCTTAGAAAAACAGGTGGCACCCTGAAGTTGATCGAATAAATCATCAATCCTTGGAAGAGGATACTTGTTCTTAATGGTAACCTTGTTCAATTAGCGGTAATCTATACACATCCTAAGGGAACCATCTTTCTTTCTCAAAAACAAGACTGGAGCACCCGAAGGTGAGACACTTGGTCGTATAAAGCCCTTATCTAATAGATATTTCAACTGCTCTTTAAGCTCTTTCAACTTTGTTGGTTCCATTCTATATGGCGGAATAGAGATAGGATGAGTATCTAGAAGAACATCTATACCGAAGTCTATGTCTCTCTCAGGAGGGACTCCAGATAGATCATCAGGAAAGACTTCTGGAAACTCTTTTACTATAGGAACTGACTGAATAGGAGGTATCTCAACACTAGAATCATTCACTCGGACTAAGTGATAGGCACACCCCTTGGAAACTAACTTTCTTGCCTTAAGGTACGAAATAAAACGATCCTTAGGCACTGCTGAACTGCTTTTCCACTCTAAGACTGGCTCATTTGGAAACGGAAACTTGACAACTCGAGTTCTACAATCAACTAAAGCATAACAGGCCTGAAGCTAGTCCATACCAAGAATGACATCAAAATCTACCATGTCTAACAACAAACAAGACCACCTACTTAGGCCCCCATAAGCCAAGAAGGTGCCAATTAGCCTATATACCCCTATCAGTAGTCCCCTAGCACCGTAGGCAGTCACATAGCCCTCTTAGGCATCAACATAGCTTATAAACAACTCATAGCCCTCTTAGGCAACAACATGGCCCTGTAGGAAGCACATAGCCTTCTTAGGCGTCAATATAGCCCCGTAGGAAATTCATAGCCCTGTTAGGCATCCATATAGCCCTGTAGGCAGAACATAGCCCTTCTAGGCATAGATTACATTCCTGCAGCTAACCACAATAGCCCCAACGGCAATAATAACAATCCAATCGCTAAAAACGAGCAATTTAGTTATAAGCAACCTATACAAATAGCCTCTAAGTCGTGTCCAACATAGGGACGCTACTAACTGAATAAGAATCCCAACAAGGGAGGATTATATCAACTCGAGCAGCCAACAATCAACAATCATGGCTACAAGTATATAGAGGATAACAACCCAAATACATTGCTTCTAAGCTTTAAGGAAACATGTTGTAAGTAGGGAATAGCCTTAACATACCTTTTTCGCTAAATTCACGTGGCCTAATGACTTTTACTCAATACTCTCTCGATACTACAATAAGGTAGGACCATAATCAACGCACAAAAATAAAAGATACCATGACAATACGATAAAATATATGTATTTCTGTCATAAATTGTTATTTGCTGCTTATAAAAGCTAGAGTCGATGAAAGAAGGATCTTACCTCGGTCTTAAGGTCGTAATACGTTTCAAAACCTTCAAATATATCCAAACCCTTGCTGTCCCAACACTAAAGTGTGATATGCTACGCAATCGATAAAATAAATTATACCACGATGATGAGCCCAACGCGTAGAACAACTTTCGTCAAGGACTTAAGTCGAGAAAATCTATATTTCACTTGATCCTAGAAATGGGTTTCTCTAATTTCTCTGTTTTTTAGCTTCAAATGGTGAAAAAAAAGTCGAAGGAAAAGATATATGTAACAGTCCACCGACTTAGGGCCCCACCCCACGTGACTGCTTATGCAGTCCCATAAAAATGCGAATATCTCTCTAGTTTGAAGTCGTATGAATGAATGGTTTGATGCGTTGGAAACTAGACTAGTAGACCTTCGATTTCATAGCTTGCGGGGACCATAACTCTTAATAGATTGGGAGAACAAAGGGTCACCAACTAGTGTAGATTACATAACCTCTCCGCAATAAATGGAGTAACATAAGACAAAGTAGATCCAGGATCTATCAAAGCATAAACACTATGGGAGCAAACAATCAATGTATATGTCACAACATCTGGTGATGACTCTGAGTCTTGTCGGCCGGTTAATGAATATATACGGTTCTGTCCACTACCAAAACTAGATCCTCCCTCTCTGCCTCCGCCTCTACCCCTACGTGCTGAAGTATGGGGTCCACGCCCTGTAGACTGTGCTGATGAGGAGGAACCTACTGCTGACCTGTACCACCCTGACCTATGGTAGGGCAATTTCTCCACCCATGCTCCTCCTGTCCAGAAGAATAACAACTTGTGGAACCCTGTCTGCACCTCCCGAAATGTATCATACCGCAAGTAATGCAATGCGGCGGGGATGTCCTAGCCTGGCCTGAACCCTTCTGCTGCTGCAAGCCTGATGCTCGTGAACCCTCACCTGAGCCTGACTGTTCCTGATGATCAAATCTACTACCCTGGAACTGCTGTGGTGGAGGTCTAGGTGGCCTAATAAAATATCGGGGTCTGGGACCACCCTGAAAATCTCCCTGCGAACCGGCGGGCCTAGCCCTCTTCTGTCTCTCTCTCTCGACCCTCTCACTCGTATACTGTAGATGTCGGCGATCCTCTATGCCCTGTGCGAAGGCCTGAATCCGTGAGATATCCATATTATCATTTAGTGCAGCGGTAGAACAAACCTCGATATAGTCTGAGTTAAGCCTCCCACAAATCTACGTACCCTGTCATGCATCGTATCAACAAATGCTGGTGCATATCTAGCCAATGAATCAAATCTCAGCCCGTACTCTCGGACACTCATGCCACCTTGTCGGAGGTTTAGAAACTGGTCCACCCAGCCATCCCTAATCTCTCAAGGCAAATAGTGATCTATGAAAGCTTCTGTAAAGTTATCCCAAGTGGGTAGAGATGTATCTTCTCCCCTAGATCTCTCCCAACTTTCATACCACAAAACTGCAACATCACGCAATTGACATGCATGACTCTGAAGATCCTATGAAGTTGATCAACAAAGTGTTGAGGGTCTTCTTTGAGATTTGTCCCTGTAAACTGTGGAGGATTCAAGGCAAGAAATTCACAAACTCTCAAACTTCCGGGCCCTTCAGAAGGTCCGGCAATATCTGGCGCAACTGGTTGGCACTGTGCAACTACTAACTGTGCTAACATCTATACTACACTCTTGAAATCCTGATCAGATGCAATAGGAGGAACTAGAGGTGGTATTGCTGGTGGAGCCGAAAGTCCTGTAGCCCTCGGAAGCTCTTGAAGCTGTGGAGAAGCTATAGGGGGCTGAGAAGATGTCTCCCCCTGGGTCTCACAATGGGCCACCTCCACCCGTGGTACATTGTCGGTACCCTCGCTTGCAATTGTATCTAGCCCCTGGCTAGTTGTGGTCTGTCTAGTGTCAGTCATCTCTATCTGCATACAAGTATCAATTATAAGCCAAAAACCTCAACCCTTAAGACACCGCTCTATAGCACGAGGTGAGCAAAAGAAGGATAGTCATTCTATCATGCCTGACAGCTTCTTGCTTATCGAATGTGGTGCACAACACATTTATAAACAAGACTCTACTAGACATGGCTTGCAGACTCCCTAGGCTACGACGTTGCTCTGATACCAAGTTTTGTCACGCCCCAAACTCGAGGGGCGCAACTGGCTCCTAATGCCAAAACTCAGGCCCGAGCCGACCCTGCTGAACTATTTGCTACTAGTGCATGGTAGCCACACGCAATCAAGAAATCAAACAAGTATATCTCAACTTAAAACTAAGTCATCGGCCGGCAAGGCACCTGTCAACTGATCTATAAAAGAAACAACTACTCCCAGGAGATCATATAAATAAATAGTTAACTAGCACAGAAGTCCTGATTGGGCCGTCGAGGCCATCATGATATCTATACCAAAACTAAAAGCAGGTATATATCAATACAATACATCAAACAGCTCACAAGCTTCCGCAAACCAACAACATAGGCCAGCATGGCCATAACGTAGTTATAAACCCCACACAATAGTCTGCAAGCCTCTAAGAGTAGTAAAGATTGGTGGGACAGGGCCCCAGCCTACCCATAAAGATATATACAACAAAAGGTAACAAACCTCCCAACTCTAGCAGCTCCGGAAGAAAGGGGCTAGCCAACCAGAAAAAATTCAATCCTGCTACTGAGGAGGTCTACTCAGTCGTCTGTCAAGACCTGCATGGATGAATGCAGCGCCCCCAAGGCCATGGGGCGTCAATACAAAATAATGTACAGAGTATGAAAGGCAATAGACTATGATGAGGTATCCTGATATACTGGAATAATCCAATAAATAAATCAAGGCTAAGATAAGTGTACTGACCTGCTCCTAAATCTAAACTTATCAAAACTAATAAAACAACAACCTAACCAAGCCCCCATAAGCTCGGCAGGTACAAACAACACACAAGACCACCTACTCAGGCCCCCATAAGCCCGGAAGGTGCCAATCAGCCTATATACCCCTATCAGTAGTCCCCTAACCCCGTAGGCAGTCACATAGCCCTCTTAGGCATCAACGTAGCTTATAGACAACTCATAGCCCTCTTAGGCAACAACATGGCCCTGTAGGAAGCACATAGCCTTCTTAGGCGTCAATATAGCCCTGTAGGCAACTCATAGCCCTGTTAGGCATCCATATAGCCCTGTAGGCAGAACATAGCCCTTCTAGGCATAGATTACATTCCTGCAGCTAACCACAATAGCCTCAACGGCAATAATAACAATCCAACCGCTAAAAATGAGCAATTTAGTTATAAGCAACCTATACAAATAGCCTCTAAGTCATGTCCAACATAGGGACGCTACTAGCTGAATAAGAAACCCGACAAGAGAGCATTATATCAACTCGAGCAGCCAACAATCAACAATCACGGCTACAAGTATATCGAGGATAACAACCCAAATACATTGCTTCTAAGCTTTAAGGAAACATGTTGTAAGTAGGGAATAGCCTTAACATACCTTTTTCGCTAAATTCACGTGGCCTAATGACTTTTACTCAATACTCCATCGATACTACAACAAGGTAGAACCATAATCAACACACAAAAATAAAAGATACCATGACAATACGAAAAAATATATGTATTTTCGTCGCAAATTGCTATTTGCTGCTTATAAAAGCTAGAGTCGATGAAAGAAGGATCTTACCTCGGTCTTAAGGTCGTAATACGGTTCAAAACCTTCAAATATATCCAAACCCTTGTTGTCCCAACACTAAAGTGTGATATGCTACGCAATCGATATAACAAATTATACCACAATGATGAGCCCAACGCGTAGAACAACTTTCGTCAAGGACTTAAGTCGAGAAAATCTATATTTCACTTGATCCTAGAAATGGGTTACTCTAATTTCTCTATTTTTTTAGCTTCAAATGGTTAAAAAAAAGTCGAAGGAGAAGATATATGTAACATTCCACCAACTTAGGGCCCCACCTCACGTGCCTGCTTGCGCAGTCCCACGAAAATGCGAATATCTCTCTATTCTAAAGTTGTATGAACGAATGGTTTGATGCGGTGGAAACTAGACTAGTAGACCTTCGATTTCATATCTCGCGGGGACCATAACTCTTAATAGATTGGCAGAAAATGTCCGAAACATTTGACTCAAATTTCAGACAAATCTTTAGAAAAGAATTTACGGTAACTTTCGCCAACCTTTATTTTGTCACTTACCTAACTTCAAAAATTGAGATACCACACTTGAACACTTAAAATATCACATAACACATTATTTTTAATTTATTACTCACCCTCCTTGTCTTTCCACAAAGATACGAGTTAATTTAGACGTTTTTAAAAGTCGGGGTGTTACAATTGTACTCACATTTATTCTTAGGTGTAGGTGCACTAGCAAATGATGGAGCAGGTCCCTTCTGTTTCTATTGGAAAGATGATCGGTTGGTACTACTCTTCTGCTGCTCGGACTCATTCCCTGTCTTGACTCTCTTGTTCTTAAACTCTTCTTTATCCCTTAGCTTCTCTTCCTCAACCGGATGCACATACACCATTAACCTCGATATATCCATGTCCCAAATTAGCATTGCTGCCCTACCTTCCTTACTCGACAGACGAGACAGCCCAGCAACAAACAAGCTCATTCCACTCCTCATGTCCGCAACCATCTCCGGAGCATAGAGGGAAAGTTGTGTGAACTTCAGATTGTACTCATGAACAATCATAGACTCTGGATTAAGGGTAAGAAACTCTCTTATCTTTGCCTCTCGCAACTCATGGGGAAAGAAACGCCCCATGAGAGCACTCTCAAACACAGCCCAACTTACTACTAGTGCATCCTCAGTCCTATTCTTTTTCCATTGGTCGAACCAGATTCTAGCGACACCCTTCATTTGGTATGCAGCTAGTTCCACCCTCTTCGCATTAGCAACATGCATCACATCAAATAACCTTTTTAGCTCCTCAATGAAGTTCTCCGGATCCTCAGTGACACTTGAACCTGTGAAGTTTGGTGGGTTCATCCTTAAAAGCTCACGGATCCTTGAAGTATCTGCCACATCCTGTCGATTATCTCTCTGTCCAACTTGATAGGTCGCAACTTGACTTAACATCCGGATAGCTTCACGAAATTCAGCCTTGGTGACCTTTCCTTGGGGTTGCACTTCTAGTGCATTAGTTACCCCTTGTTCCTCAACATTTCTCCTAGTATGACGACCTCTGACTGCTCTTCGTGGAGGCATGATTATCTGGAAACACGCGTAATCACGAATTAGAGGGAAAATTTTTAGAGATCAAACTCTAACGCACGAAATGAGTGTGAAAGAAGTGAGAAATTTTCCTAAATGTTGCAGCCTCCTAATTATAGATGTGGCGCGCTTCACACCGATAACTAGGACTCTACAAACACGGCTTCATAGACTCCCTAGGACTCTTGAACACTATACTATGATACCAAGTTTGTCACGCCCCGAGCCTACACCCTGGGTGGGACAGGCATTCGAGAACCATTGCTGGCCCAAGCGAACCCCTGGCATGTCTTACTTACTCAGCAGAAGACTTAAACTCAACAAAAATAAGTTTATATATTAAACTAAAAGTTATAAAAGAACATTCAACTGGCCATTAAGGCAAACTCAAGTCTCAACATGAAATAATGACAATGAAAAGACTAAAGAACTAACATCTACTGTCTATAAAGCCTCTAAAACAACTGAGATGGATGTCGGGACAGAACCCACATCATCCTAACAAATGAAATACTGAAAAGAACTAAAAGCAATAAAGGATTCCTCTCGAATGCAAGGAGGCTCATCACTGACTCTGAAGTGCTCAACTAGATCAACGGTACGCCGAATGTCGATCCTAGTTACTAGTGTATGCATCATAAGACGATGCAGGCCAACTGGCATCAGTACATTGAATGTACAATTAAGCGAGTTGGAATGCTAAAACAACATAGGCTTGAAAGAGAATCTGAAGAACTTACTTGGCTCAACTTAACACAATATAACTGGACTCATTTCAATATAAAGCAATTTAAAAGCAAGCGCAATATAAGGAAAAGCTGTTTAAAAACATGATGTCAACTCTGTGTATTTAGAAATACAATAACAACTTTGTATGTATGCAAATATACAATATGAACTCTGCTTGTATATGAAAAATACAAATATATATGATGTATATAAAGATACAAAATAATGTTGTAGGAGTTTCTATAACCGACAACCATCACATAAGAGCTATTGTAATGATACAACAATCTCCCTCACGCTGCCAGCGCATCCTATACCCTGCCAAAGGTATAGGACCTGAATTACTAAGTGGATCCACTAGTCTATGCGAAAAGGATTCACCTAAAAAGTATGACTCTTTTCTACCCATGATGGCTACAAGGTTTATGGGGGCTGTAGGTTCTCTGAACGCTCCCCCATATTGGTGCTCAATACGACTCCCAAAATATGATACTAGTTCTTTATGTTTAAAAACATACTTCTTCTGTGATTTGAGAGTAGTGCTCAAAAATATATCTCAAAGGCTATCTTGGAAATCAAAGTTTCCCCTCTTGCTTCATTTAGAAAGTTATTTCTCTTTTCTGAAAACTACTCTGAAGGCCCTTTGGAAATCGAGGTTTCCTTTTTTGTTTAAATGTGAAAACATTATAAACCCTTTTGAAGAAATGAACTTCAAGCTTTACTCTTTACTGAACTAAAAACTTAAGTCTTAAACAAAATTAAAACGTTTGCAAAAGACTTTTGAAAAACTTTAAGAACTTCTCTAAACTTTGATCTTAACTACTCTTGACTTGACTCTTAACTGGTCCTTGAATTGAATTATAGATTCAAGGATTTTAATTTGTGATAGGAAGGATCACATGATGTTTAGGAATGATCTTAAATAGCTAAACATGAGAAAAGTCACGAAATCATCATCTTGGAACCAGTCTGCGACATGGAGGTGTTTTAAATAATTACTCACAAAATTAAATTTTGAGACAGAGGATTCTGTGTCTTAACCGCGACGCGGAGAAACTTTTTGGTCACTGGGGAGCAAGTCCGCGACGCAGACTTGCGTGCCAGATCACGGTCGACTTTTCCTTCTCCGTTTTACAACTCCAATTCGCATAAACTCGACTATTGATCTCAAATTCATTTTAGATTCTGATACCCATCATATGGACTCAAGAACCTAACTCAAAACAACTCTATAATTTGACTCAAAGATCTCAAAAACTCCTCAATTCATCCCAATTCAACAACAACATTCAAATTCAAGAATACATGTCAAGAACATCAACTTTCAAACTCTTTTAGGACGAATTTCACTGAATTAAACATGTTTGGCGCGTGGGTGAATGAACCCAAAGCTATGAAAGACTCGCATACCTTGTAAGATTAATTCCTTGGCGAAATCCACCACCAATCGCATGATCTTAGCGAAATCTTAGTTTTTCTTCTCTTTTCTCCTTTCTCCATTCTCCAAGCCCTAGCGTGAATTTCCAATTGACTAAACTGATCTCATTCTGATTTGACCTTTAATTAATTCACTACAACAAATTAAATTAATTGGGTAAGGAAAAGACTTATCAACCTTCAAAAATCCGGATTAGACTTTCCTTAATCGCACGGCCCAACTTCCAAAGGGCTTAACTCACTCATAAGAAACTCGAAATCGCGCAAACTTGGCGGCGTTAGAAATATCATTCCAAGAGATTTCCAACCATATCTAGAAGTACACCTAACTCATCCTGATCTAGGAGTTATGGTTGTTTGAAGTTGATCAAAACGTAACTTTTCCTAACTTAAACAAATTTCCAGATTTTCATTCTTTCCAAAAATGGCTATTTCCAATTATTAGCTTCTTCCTAGTTATTTCAACTTGCGAGATGTTACTCTCACACTTTCAAAAATTTCAAGTTAGGAGCAAATCTATTCCACAACTCATATGAGGTCTTATCTAACTTCTTATGAGGGACTCTATTAAGATTATATCATGCAGATAAGACTGCTTCTCCCCACATAATGTCAGATAAATTAGAGCTTAAAAGCATAGAATTCATCATTTATTTAAGGGTTCTATTTTTCCGTTTGGCTACACCATTTTGTTGGGGAGCATAGGGAGCACTAACCTCATGTGTAATATCATTTTTCTCACAAAAATCTTCTAGAGTTTTAGTATTGTATTCACCGCCCCTATCAGATCTAAATCTCTTGATTTTTCTGTCTAATTGATTTTCCGCTTCTGCTTTGAATTTCAAAAACATGCTTTCAGCTTCATCTTTAGACTTAAGAAGATATACCTTAGTGTATCTAGAAAAGTCATTAACAAAAGTAATTTTTTTATCTAAGTATTTTGATAGAAGCAATATTAACATGACCTAGTCTACCATGCCACAAATTGATAGACTCAACAATATAAGCTAAATTTGAAATACTGCCATTATTGACAATCTCCTGAACAATGTTCAGTACAAATAAGCCTTCATTAAGATATCCCTTCCCAACAAAGTCTCCTTCACGAGAAATAATTATTTTATCAGCTTCAAAAATAAGTTTAAGACCCACTTTGTTGAGAAGTGCTCCGGAAACTAAGTTTCTACGGAGGGAGGGAACATACAAAATATTGTTCAAGGATAATGTCTTTCTAGATGTTAATTTAAGTAAAAAATTTCCTTTACCCATTACTACAACAGTAATGGATTTACCCATATATACACACTCGCCATCACTGAACTCCTCAAAATCATGAATAACTCCTTATTGGCACAAAAATGCCTTGAAGCGCCTGTGTCTAGCACCCAGTCAACTTTGTTAACCACCAGATTTGCCTCAATGACTACAACAACAATCACGTCATTACCCTCAGCAAGATAAGCTTGGGCATCACTTTGTCCTTCCTGCTTTGAGTCCTTCCCTATTCTTTGATAGCACTTGGCAGTCATGTGACCAACTTTTTCATAAAGAAAACAAGGACCCTTAGATTTTTGAATTTGGCTCTCCGGCTTGTTGAATTGATTTTTCTTCTTCATATGTTCCTTTTTCAAGACTTTCTTCTGTTTTCCTTTGAACCTGTCTTTCATAACAGTACCAGAAGATTGTTAGCTTTAGAAGAATTAAGAGAAAGTTCTTCCATCTTATCTTTGAGACGGTTCGCCTCTTCGGTCTTCATATGATTAATAAGTTCTTGGAGAGTTAAATTCGTTTTCTTATGTTTTAATTGATTTCTATAATCACTCCAAGATGGTGGAAATTTTTCAAGCAGAACATTAGCCTGAAATATCTCACATATCTTCATGTTCTCGTTGAGAACATCAACAGTCAAGTTCTCATATTTGTGAACTTGTTCCATTATTAGCTTATTATCAACCATTTAAAATTTAACACACTGACCGACAACATATTTTTTCTTTCCTGCATCATCAGCACCATATTTCTTTTCCAAACTATCTCATATTTCTTTGGCAGATTTATAAATCACAAATAAATCAAATAAAGGATTAGTCATATGATTTAGCAAGTGTCCTCTCTTAGTTCCATTATCCTTTTCAAACTTCCTTTTAGCAACATTATCAACAATCATAACATTGCTAGAATCAATAGTAGTATTAGAACAATTCATAGAAGGTCCACTAAATGAAACATAATCAACTTCTAATTGTTCAAAGAAAATTAAAAGTTTTTGTGACAAACGTTTAAAATTGTTTTCATCCAAAGACTCAAGTTTTGACAAATCAAAAAAAAAATTGTTCAAAGAAATAGCCACTTCTCAATATTGTATGTTAGTAAAATCGCTTTCAAATTGGTGGGAAAATTACTACAATATTGATATTGGACAAAAATTATAAAATAGTCAATAACTTAACACAAACACTGTGTCGTGGCAAGCCACTACCTTGAAAGCGATTTCGGCCCGACTCTGGTACAAATCGTTGTAGTCGGTCGCTCCCCAAGGTTCCACAGTTACTCTCAAACACGTGCACTTGTGGCTGAAAGTTTGGAGTTGCACAAAAACAATTGCTCAAAAATCCACAATATGAAGAAGGATTATTTAAGCCAATAAAGGAATTAGTGAAGAAAATAGTAAATGAAAGGAATGACTTTTGTTTTTCTTCTGTTTATTTAGCTCCCAAATGATACTCCTTAAATAGGAAAATCATTTACGTTTTCAACCATCAAAAGAATGTAAGAAACTAATGTATAATAAATGTACTCTTATTATAATGACAAATTTTTAATAATACAAAAGTAACTTCAAGTCTTCTGAATACTTCCTATATTTTCTTACGAAGTTAAGAAACTGACACTTGAGATAAATGTGAACCATTAATGTGGAAGTAACTCTCCTATTTCACATACACTAATGACTTAGCAATGTTCACATAGATTAATTCTGGAGAGTTAAAAGACGTAACTTATCCTTTGCATTAAAAGAAAAGGAATATTATCCACAATAATGAAGTGAAGTAATGTGGTACCTTCTTGGTGTACTGGACATCCACAATATATTATCTTATAACATAAAATACCTCGAACTATTCAAAACAGATCATATATACCATTTTATTATGTTTGGGATCAAAACTACTTGCCGTCTATGTTTTGGACTACAAATAATTTTAAAACGTTATCTTTGTCGTTAGAGCTGACATGGCAGTCCACCCAGGCAATCCAACATGACAAAAATGTTTGAATTTTGCCCTGATTTTCTTACCATATTTGAGTTTTAATTTTACCTTGAAGGAAAATTAAAGCATTACCATAATTGCTTTTACTTTTTCTGAAAGGAAAATATAATTACCTTCCATATTTGGTTATTCTTTACTTAGAGAAAAATTTTGGAAATCTATAAATTGAAAATCTCATTCTCATAACTGAACATAATAGCATCCACAATGTAGTCTTGTTTATGGGGAGATTTATTCTCTCAATAGTTTTAATATTTTTGTTTTATATTAGTTTTTATATAATATTATTATATTTTAGTATAAATTTTGTCATCTAATATATCAACGTCTTAGATTTGAAATTGTAAGCTTTTGCATGACGCTCTAATCAATTTCGAACCCAACAAGTGGTATCAGAGCACATGATTTCATAGTTCCATGATTCAATGGTTCATCAAGGTTTAAGATGCATTCAAGAGGTTTTAAACTAATTTGCAACAAATTTGATAATAATGAATATTTCGTCAAGCTACATGTGGAGAAGAAATTTCAACCATATTTTCAACATTTCTATTGCTGCAATTTTTAAAAATAAAAATGAAATATTTTTAAACCATTTTTAACTCATATATTTTAAACCTTATTTTAAACCATGGCAAGCAACAGTGATAAAGACTATGTGAAGAACAAGACTATCATGCATATGAGGAAGGTAAATGATGCTTATCATGACCAACGACACTAACCTACGGTTCGAGTGTCTACGATTGTCGATAATATAGTAACCCAACCAAGGGTTGGGGTCGTGTCCCAAGGGAGTGATAGTGAAAATAGTAGTTAGGCTAGAATTTTGTTCTAGTTAGTTGTAGTTTGAGAAATAATCGAATAAAAACAAATTAAATTCAAGTGGGTGACACCAAAGTGTCAAATATCAATAGGGTTTGTCACAAGTATAGCTAAAACAACAAAAATAAAGAGAAAATTCAAGTATGGGGAGAAGTTCTTGGGGTGTGACCGCAATATATATTGATATAAATCGTTGGGTGCATGCTTTCGATAGGAAATTTGCAAGATAATAGTGACTAGGCTAAGCTTTAGATGGAAATAAGTTCTCTCTCGGGCAACTTATCCCGTTTCAAATGGGTTCCTCTGGGACACCCATTTGCCGAATGAAAGCCAGTCTACGCCTTACCTCACTCACTCTCTCGAGTTGAGTGTTAGGATATGGGACTGGGGCTCACCCTCTCGGGTTGAATCTCATGTCGACCCACTCTTTAGGCCATCAGTCTAGCGGTCTTGGTTTCGCGACCTCTCTCTCAAGCAAGCTGAAAACACATGGTGGTTTTGTAATTTCAACTACAAAGCCATTAAATTAGACCATAACCACTAGGTGAAATCACCATTAAAATGCATCTAACCTATCAGCAAGCAAGACCCAACAATAATATCAACACATATTTGCTAAATCACACCCCAAGAATAGGGGTTTTTAGCCACACATCAAGAAATAAGAAATTATACCTAAAATGATAGAGAAATCAAATGGGTATAAGAAATTAAACCTTGATTTAAGCAAAGGAAGAAGAATAGAGAAGACCCACTTCCAATATGGGGAAGATGAACTCCTTTCTTCAAGTCTCCCACAAAACCCTCTCCAAACTTGAGAGAAAATATGAAAGCTAAAGTGAAAATTACAATAATGTTTTTTTACTCTAATGTTCCACACTTAAAACTACAACTCTAACTAGTATTTATAGTTGTCACAGATTTGTGTTGCGTCAGGTCATTCGGCAAAGTTAGTCGGGATCACCGAGCGTGTCGGTGATCCGCCCTTTAGCCTAGTTTACCGCCCTTTTGCTTCGTCCTTAGCGTTTTATCATTCTGGGGCGTTGGGCGATAGGGAACTGCCTCACTGATTTGTTCGGCGATTCGTCAACTTCCTCTTTTCATCGCAGTTTTGACTTCTAGCATCGTCATGTTTTGCTCCATTAGGTGATGAGGTACTGCTTTGCGGAACTACTCTGCGATGCGCCAACTGCTCCTTTTTTTGCAGATTTAATCCTTTTCTTCAGAGCTCAACACACTGGAACAAAAGGCGAAGTGAGACCCTTCGGCGATTCGCCAAGTGGACTCGACGATCTTCAGGCCTTCATTTCTTTGTTCTTTTTTATCCCTTTTCGCTACGTGGTGTCCATGCTTTCCTTTAAACTTCAAATACCTGAAATTTAAGAGTTTGCATCTGATATTGAGATAAAAGAAGCATTTGAGGACACAATTTATATTAAAATATAGCCCTAAATGAGTCCAATTTGTGGACTCATCAGTGAATCAAATTTTGTGAAGAAAATCCAGTCAAAAGGGGAGATTTGTTAGAATTTTGCCTTAATTTTCTTACCATATTTGAGTTTTAATTTTACCTTGTAGGAAAATTAAAGCATTGCCATAATTGTTTTTACTTTTTTTTAAAGGAAAATATAATTATCTGCCATATTTGGTTATTCTTTCCTTAGAGGGAAATTTTGGAGATCTATAAATTGAATATCCCTATTCTCATAGATGGACATAATAGCATCCACAATGTAACCATTTAAAGAGTCTTGTTTATGAGGAGATTTATTCTCTCAACAGTTTTAATATTTTTGTTTTATACTAGTTTTTATATAATAATATTATATTTTAGTATAAATTTTGTCATCTAATTTATCAACGTCTTGATTTGCAATTGTAAGCTTCTGCATGACGCTCTAATCACTTTCGATCCCAACAAAATACCTTCTTCTCAATAATGTTGTTCTTCATTGTTCATCCCTATCACAAAAAGAAAATCAAATATAATTATTTCATTGTTCTTGTTTGAGTTGTTGTTCGGACTTTGGAGCTCCAATTTCAAAGTGTGTTGAAGTTTGTTTGAGGTTGTAATTGCGGATCGGGTTCATTGTTTGGGATATGGGGTCATAGATTCACAAAATCAAATTTTAGATTTTCAAGCTTTTAAGAACTCTTTCATATATTTTTTTTGGGATTTCAACTCAAATCTTCAAATATCAATCTTTAAACTAAAAATTCAGTTGTTAAGTGTCAATTTCCAGCCTCAATTGCAATATCCAAGCAATTTTTAGTAACAATCAGTTAAATCTCTTCAAATTTTTGCACTTCCAAAACCCAACATAGGCTAGAAATTTCTCACCAACAAGTTTTCAAATGAGTAGCTATTTTCGTGTTTCAACACAACAAGAATGACTTCAAGAGTGTTTCAACATCTTTCAACCTTGAGAATTAAATTTTCAGTCTCAGATTCAATGACATCAAAACCCAAACAATGAACTCGATCATTCAACACATAACTACTATCTCAAATGAACTACAATGCACTTCGAAATTGGAATTTCAAAGTCCGAACAATAACTCAAACAAGAACAATGAAAGAACTATTTTTGATATTTTTTTTAAAAAATTGTGATATAGATGAACAAGGAAGAACAACATAATTGAGAGGAATAAATTTTTTCCATGTTGGACTGCCTAGGTGGACTGTCATGTCAGCACATATGACAAAGATAACACTTTAAGGGTATTAGAGGTCCAAAACATAGACGGCAATGGTAGTTATGATCCCAAACATTAATAAAAGGTATATATGAGCTATTTCGAATAGTTTGAGGGTAATTTTGACCATTTTCCGTAAAAAAAAAAAGTTTAGTGACTTTCTGAGTGAAATAACAATAGTTGGGTGATTTTTAGGTTATAAAATAAAGTTGAGTGACTTTCTACGTGAATCATTCAAAGTTGAGTGACTTTCTGAGTAAACTATTCAAAGTTGAGTGACTATATGAGATATTACCTTGTTTATACATTTATAAATGTTATTTAAAAAAATATAACACATATAAATATGATTTCGAGAGACATAGGTTCACATGAACCCGATGACTCCCTCTGAGATACGCCCTTGACTAGATCATAAATATCGATCAAAACCAAATGAATAATTAAAAATCCTAAAAAGTGTTTGATATTAAAAATATTATAACCATAACAAAGAACCTAATCACTATATATGGGATTTCATATAGAGTCTGAATCATTTCATATATCAATTGAGTTTGACAATGATGTAATTCTAATTGTGGATCTATTAGCCTGCAATGGGCGAGCCTATAATTCATTACTTTTTTTTATTATTAGGTAAATTAAATGCAGAAAAAATGTCACCTAAATTTGTATTATTGAAATTTGTGGAATGCTTTTGATTTCTTTGGTTTCTTGATTTATGAGAAACTATAAGTTGAAAGCAAAGAAATTGAGGAAGAAGATAGATGTATTGAATACAAAATTTGTTACTTTACATTGAGTTGTAAGTTTGTATTTATACACATCTAACTGCCTTCTACTTCTTGTTATTGAAAGTAACGTAACTAACCTAACTGACTTAGGCTCCTATTTAACTAACACTTTCACTTTAGCCATTAATGGCTTCTCTTCCTACTTCTTTCTTCTTCCTTCCTTCTTCCTCTTCCTCCTCCTCCTTCTTCTTCATCATCTTCTTTTGCTTTATCTTCTTTTTTTATAAATTTGAGGTACCGCAAACGTAAATTGTTTCGAGTGAATTATATATTAAAATTCTTGAAACATCGAGAGGATTTTATACCTAAAATTTGGGACTGTTTAGAGATGATTTTGAGTTGATCGAGATTTAATATTCATTGCATACTTCATGTATAGTTAATGTATAATTCATGTATATTTTAAGCTATAGTTAGTAATCTGAGTGTATCACAATGTATAATTAGTGTATAGCTCATGTATAGGTAAGCTATGTTGTATAATTCGTTTATATTTTCTATAACTTTACATTTTGTGTGTTGCTTATCGAAGGCTTTATACGACCCAAAGCAAGCTCCTCGTGCCTGATTTCTCAAGCTCAAAACATTTATCCTATCACATGGCTATACTTGTTGTTATTCTTACTCATCCTTGTTTGTCCGTCATACTCCATCCTCTACTACCTACCTCTTTGTTTCTGTGGACGCACTACTAAAAAAACAGTGCATACCGACCTAAAAATTTCCGACCTCAAATGGAGGTC